>NC_140752.1:93405000-93940000 GCF_051527215.1 Medicago sativa | reverse complement strand
AAGTTTTTGGATACTAGTTGGATCACTGATATCTGATGTATCTTCTTGTCTAACATAAAACACATCCTTCCCTCCCATGCTCACCCCGACTATCACATGAGTTCCGAAACGTTCTATGAACCTTGTATGAATCGGTATAAATTATTTTATGATTTGTCAATAATTTAACTAATGTCATCCATCACAGTTCAATTTGCATCATAGGAAAGAACTTACAAAATTTCTAGTTATAGAGCAATGCATGTCCAAATCTTTGGAATACTTAGATAGAAATTTGGAGTGTGATTAATTTAAGTGTCCTCACTTAATAACACTATGCAGTTCAAGGGTTCTAAGTTCTAACCTTGCCAAGGCCTCAGGGTCCCATGATGATGGCACAGCTTTTTTGACATGATCATGGAGTTCACCATGATAGTTTTCTAATTCAACAGCATAGCGTTTGATGAACCAACCATCATAAGCAAGAGACTTAATAGAAGCCAAGTCTTTGATACATCGACCAGATAACCCAAATGAAGCACAGAAATGACCAGATGCAGTGTCTCCTACAAGACGCATTTCATGGTTGAAGTGTTGCAACATCTAAAACAACACATAAACTTGGTCTTAAAAGTGCTCAGCATATTCATAACATAATCAGAGATAATACTTTGACACTCTAATTTTAAAACAAAAATCGACTACAATTTGGATGGTTAACGACGCTCAAGTATGTAATTAGTTACCGTTTACTGGATGGTTAATGAATATATAAAAAGTGTCTAACATAGTATATACACCGTCCTTTTGTAAAAGAAACACACACACACACATATATATATATATATATATATATATATATATATATATATATATATATATATATACCTGGTGCAAGGTGAGAACATCTGAATGGATTCTAATAGATTCTCCTCTGACACATTTGATAGAGTTTGAAACATTTGGAATTGTAACACCACCAGGAATCTCCAAATGACGGCAGTGTTGTTGATTATTGATGAAGATCAAAGGTGAACCAATACTCTTACAATTATCAAAGTTGATATCTAGTGTTATGTCAAAACCCAATCCAATTGAGTTTATTGCTTTCTCAGCTGCTTCAAAACGTGAAACCCTTTGTGATGGATCCATAAATTATTACACAGTTTGAAGATGATCAAGAAAACTTGAAGAGAGAATCATTGCATAGCATACTTAGTTATGATCAAGCAAAGTTAAGGAGCAAGAGTTGAGTTTTGTGTTGCTGAATAAGATGGATTAGGAAAGTAGCAAGAGATGAGGAACAGTGACAAGGTGTTGACTTGTGTCTTGACTTGGGTTTGGTTGGATGATTTATTCTTTTTCTTTTTTTTCCCACTTGGCATTTTAAATAAAAGGTATAAGTTCACATATAGTTTCCGAATTTCAATATCATGATTTAGAGAAATGATATTTTGACAACCACTTTTTGACAACTTTTGGACAACTTTCTCTCTCATACTCACATGATGTTGTTATTCTCTTTCTTCCTTTTTCTCTCTCCATTGTTTTTGACCAATAAGAAGTGAGAAAAACAAGGTTGTCAACAAAGTTGTCATCAAATGGATGTCAAAATATCATTACTCCATGATTTAAGATAAATATTATGAAAATTCTCTTTTTAATATTTTTTAACTTTGATTCATTTTTTCCCTTAAAAAAAATGGGTCCCACTCAATATAAGATGGTAATCCAACACCAACAGCTTCTGTGTGAATGGAAACCGTACATGCATCAGCTTCAACATTATTCAACATCTGTTTGTTATTATTCAAACGCCAACAAGACAACCTTTTCAAGAAGTTGTTGCTTCTGATGATGTTCCTACGAACTAGTGCAGATGCCACTTCTCAATCTCACTCAGACAATTCAATCCAATCCAATCCAATCTTTGAAACTGAAACGAAACAAAGTGGCATCAAGACAAGAGAATCTATACTTGTTTTTTTTTTTTTAGTAAATTACACTCTCCTCCCTTCAAAGATGCTTGAATTACACTTCCCTCCCCTTTTATGTTAAAATATACACTTCCCTCCCCTCTTATTGTAAAACATATTAGAAAATATTTCACTCCCCACCCTTCACCCTTGAGAGAAGCTTGAATTACATTTCTCTCCCCTTTTTTGTTAAAATCTACGCTTTAGTCCCTCAATTTTTTTTATTTCTAATAATCTAACAAAAAAATAATCTAACACGCTTAAAAGAAAAATAACATTGCGGGTTCATTTTAATATAATCAAATTTTGAATACATATCTTTCTCTATTTTTTATTCACAATTTCATTAACATATAGTTTTAAACCCTATTATAAAATATGAAAAAACCCAAAATAAAATTAAAATATGTGAAAAAATACTAAAGTCGATTGAGTATGGTTATTTAAAAGTGAATTTTATACTCTAAATTATAAAATTAATAACAAAATATTTAAATTTAATTGTTATTGACATTTAGATTATAAAGAAACGAATTTATATTTTTTAAATGGTGATTCAAAATTAATATATATTATACAAATATTTATTTATGTTAAAATAGATTAAAGTGTAGTCCATATTTAATTATTAAGGGAGGGGGTTGTAATTCAAGCATCTTATAGGGGAGTGGAGTGTAAATTTTACTTTTCAAGGGAGGGGAGTGTATATTTTAACATAAGAGGAGAGATGAGTGTAATTTACTCTTTTTTTTTGTCAAGTAACCTAGTGGCTAGAGCTCACACAATTTAATTGTGGAGAAGTGGAGTGTCCGAGGTTCAAACCTCGACCCCTGCATATAAAATGCAATATCCCTACCAACTGAGCTATACTTGTTTGTTCAAAACATAATATTAATAAAAAATTGCCAAGTCATATTCGTATTAATAAAACATTTATTAAGATAAGTATTATGCAACTATGACATCCAAATCAATTTACAACAGGCAGACATCCAAAATCAAATGACATATCATCATGTCCTATCTAATCTAATCTAATCTTAATCTTAATGTTCAATCGTTGTTATTATTATTTTGTTACTCGTTGCGTTTTAAAATGAGTGTCGCTTTAGCTAATTGCACACAGATTACGGAATGGAATAAATTATTATTATTTTGTTTCTCCCTGAATTTCAAAATGAGTGTCGCTTTAGCTAATTGCACACAAATTACGGAATGGAATAAAATAGTCAAATGTTATAGCAATTTTACCAAATTATCCTAATCAACTATTGGTTTGTTTTTTATTAAAGAAAAAATAATACTCCCTCCGTCCCGAATTAATTGAGCCCTTGGCTCATTTCACACTTATTAAGAAAAATGTATAAATAAAGGGGAAAGTGTAATATATTAAATTGAGAATGATGAAAGTAGTATTAATTAGAGTTATAAAGGGAAAAAAGTGGAATATATTGAATTTGAATTGGGAATGATGAAAGTAGTATTGAAAATTGAAATGACTCAGTTATTTTGGGACATTTTTTTTTTAGTAAATGACTCAGTTAATCCGGGACGGAGGGAGTACTTTGGAAGTAGTGTAACTTAATATTAATTAAAGGGTACAATTGAAAAGAAAAAGTTATTGTTGCATTAGAAACTGAAAGTTGTTGGAACAAAATGTGTTTAACAATAAACCTTAAAGAGTTTTGATGATAACAAGGTATTAAAAATTGTAAATTGGACTAGCTAATATTTGTTCAAGTGTACAGGACCTTAATTAAAAAGTTACATCATTTATTGGTTCTGAATGAGCAAATGAAGAGCTAAAGGAATCAACAATAATTGAAGCTTAGTGCTTCTGAAGGCAACTCGCTCCTGAAGAGAAAAGTGCTCCTGAAGAAAAGCCGCTCCTGAAGTTAGTAAAGCGCTCCTGAAGAATAGTGCTCCTGAAGACAAGAGGTCCAGAAGCCACATCATCAGAAGCTGCGTTATCAGAAGCTGTATCATTCAGAAGCTGCATCATCAGAAGCTATGTTATCAGAAGCTGCCTCATCAGAAGTCATTTCACCAGAAGCTGAAGATCAACTGGATTTGCAAAAGATTCAAGGATTGAAGAATCATCACTGCAAAAGCTGTCTATTGGATTCGAAAACACAACAAAAGATTAGTGGAATTTTGCAACGGTCATTTCAAAGATGTTTGAAGGCATGTGCTTGCAATTTGGGCGAAAGCGTTGACATTGTACTATTGTACGAACTGTACAACCACCTTCTCCACTACTCTGTTTTGTGTCCACGCTACAAGACAAGAAAACAGCTCCAGAATACGGCTTCGCCTGCATAGATGTTCCTTTGGATAAGGAATGGATTTCAAATTAGTTCTTCATAGGACAACAACCAAATCAGGCAAAAGATCATTGGTGAAAGATCAAGCTTCAACAACGACTCTTTGATGTGCTGGCAATTTCACAACGTCTCTTTCACACCTCTATATAAAGGAGTGAAGACTTAGAGAATTGGTAATGCAAGAACGCTAAACAAAAGACTCTTATACAAATGCCAAACCTCTGCTGAAATTGTTCTGCATTCACTTAGAATTTCTGTGTCTCAAAGTCTTATCTTAGAAATTCCTAAGTCATTGAGTCTGTATCTGATTTGTATTGTGAGCACCTCTGATTGTATATCAAGTGTTCAACCTTAAACAATTTTCTGTGTAATTTTGTTTAGTTAGAAGTCTCTTGCAGTTGTGCTTGAGCAGGAAGTCTCTTGATTGTGTTCTTGAGCAAAGGAAGTCTCTTGCTTGTGTGCTTGAGCAAAGGAAGTCTCTTGCTTGTGTGCTTGAGCAATTGTAATCAGATATTACTCTTAGTGAAATCTGTAACACCCCGTTTTCCCAACATAAAAATTTCATTTAAAATCAGAGTATTTTGATCACAACGGAATGTCACATACTTCATTTAAATCATAAAATGGATAATAATAATAATTATCCTTCAAATTCAACATCATAAAAAAATCTTAAACTATTGCAGCGGAAAATAGTTCAACATTTTAAAGTCTTGGCACGCAGGCCTTATTGGAAAATCTCATAAATTAGTTCATAAAAGAGACACGTAAGGAATAGAAGTAAAAGCAAGCCCCCATCCCGTTACGTATCAGAGCACCTAGACACCAACTGAGGAGTCCACTCACGAACGCCTCTAATCTTTATTACCTGCACATTACCCACGGTCGAGGCAACATATACGCAGAAGGGGTGAGATTTCATAATCAATACATTAAGCATATAATCCAATAAAATGCATTTAACAACTTAAACATTAATAACATATCAACAATTAACAATTGGCATATTTTTCATTACATAACAAATACGATCATCAAATACCATTACTAATTTTCATCACAAATCATAATCAACTTAACACTCAACTTGACGACACAACTCATCCTTGACCATGCAACTCTATCAACTCAACAACAACCTAACAACACGACTCATCCTTGACCATGCAACTCTATCAACTCGACGACAACTCGACAACTTAGACATCATGAACTTCTTGATATGCAAATGCATGTGGTACCAATCAGCAACAAAATGAGCATAATAGGCTCTTCAACGTGTGAGCACAAAGGCTGCCGGGCCTAAAGCCCCCAACTTTAATGAGCACAAAGGCTGCCGGGCCTAAAGCCCCCAACTTTAGTGAGCACAAAGGCTGCCGGGCCTAAAGCCCCCAACTTTACTGAGCACAAAGGCTGCCGGGCCTAAAGCCCCCAACTTTAATGAGCACAAAGGCTGCCGGGCCTAAAGCCCCCAACTTTAATGAGTATGCAATGAACTCAACTTCCAACAACTTAGACAACGACGTGTACAACTCATACGACTCATAATCATGGACGACTTCTTAAATTCCAACAACATAGACCGACTCATGCAACCTCAAGACACTAACAGTCGACAACAGAAAACAGCAGCAACATACAACAATTAACAACGCTTGAATGTGTTAACATTCATATAAAGAATTAATTACATCAATATAATTATCATAAAACATCATTATAGCATTCATGCAGCAACACTTCTAGTTTCAGTCACCATAACAGACTTCTGGAGCTTATGAAAGCATCCTAAACAGCTCTCTAACTTACTTCTAAGGTCATCTCAAGACTACACGTGCGAAAGGATCGCATCGGGACAATTTTGGGCAACTAACAGCCTAACTCGCAGTGGCGAGTAACTTCACTCGCAATGGCGAGCAAGGTGTGCATTCTGGGTTCCTACGTATTTATTCGCAGTGGCGAGTTATTCTGCTCGCGGTTGCGAGCTCACAGGTCACTCGCAGTTGCGAGTTGCATTGCTCGCAGTTGCGAGTTCTGGGTTCTAGCTCGCAGATGCGAGTGTTCTTGCTCGCAGGTGCGAGCGATGAATGTCAGTACGGCCAGAAACCTAAAAATCACAACTTTTCACCTATATTCACGATTCCTTCATCCAAATAGCATCTAATTATCATCTTAAGTCATATCCAAGGTCTGTACACTAATTTTGCATCAATCTAACATCTGTTCTTGATTCATTCATCAAAATTGATCCTAAACCTAATTCCCAATTCTCACCAAAACTTAACCTAATCATGCTAAATTCATCCTATAGAATTATACCCTTAATAATATTGAAAATTAGTCTCACCCTTACCTTGTAATTGCAGAATCGATAGCCTCTCCCTCTGGTTCTCCTCTTCTGACTTCTCTTCCTTTTTTTCCAAAAGCGTTTCACGTAAAAACGTTTCCCACTTATGTCTGTATTATTTATTTACTCTTATTACTCATCTCACCTATAAACTTACTCTTTCCACCTCACAGCCCAACTTCTAATATTTTTATTTTATTTCTAATATCTTATTTTATTTAATAATAAAATAAGTCACACCAACATAACAACTTCACAACATCATATACTCCACATAATTTCTTCATAAATCGTATAACTTACTCAAATCATAAATCACATAAATTACTCAAATTATAAATCATATAAGCATATATTTATAAATATATTCTAAACTTCATTGAATTAATTAAATAGTTAAGACGGGCGTTACAACTCTCCCCAACTTATAGAATTTTCGTCCTCGAAAATTTACCTCAAGAAAACAACTCTGGATAAGACTCCATCATCTTACTCTCTAGCTCCCATGTCAGGCTTTCACCAGTCGTTCCACTCCAAACAACTCTCACTAGAGGAATCTCCTTGCCTCTCAACGTCTTCATCTTGCGATCATCAATCCTCAAGGGTAAGGTCTCTACCGTAAGGTTGTCTCTAACTTGCACATCATCACTCTGAATCACATGGGACGGGTCTGGAACATACTTCCTCAATTGCGACACATGGAACACATCATGCAAATTCGATAAATGAGGTGGTAAGCCAACTCTATAAGCCACCGTGCCAATTCTCTCGGATATCTGATAAGGACCAATAAACTTTGGAGTCAACTTCTTTGACTTCAATGCACGACCGACACCGGTCGTTGGAGTAACTCTTAAGAACACATGGTCTCCCTCTTGAAACTCAAGGTCTTTCTTACGCTTATCATGGTAGCTCTTCTGTCGACTCTGCGACGCTTTCATCTTCTCTTGAATCATCTTCACCTTCTCAGTAGTCTGTTGAACAATTTCTGGTCCTAGAACCACACTTTCACCGGTCTCAAACCAACACAACGGAGTCCTACACCTCCGACCATACAAAGCCTCGAAAGGTGCCATCCCAATACTTGAATGATAGCTGTTATTATAAGTGAACTCTATCAACGGAAGATGACTATCCCAAGTTCCACCTTGCTCAAGTACACAAACTCTCAACAAGTCTTCGAGTGACTGAATCGTTCTTTCCGACTGACCATCTGTTTGAGGATGATAAGCCGAACTCAATCTCAACTTAGAGCCTAAAGCCTCTTGCAAACTCTTCCAAAATCTAGAAGTAAATCTTGGATCTCTATCTGATACGATGCTTGAAGGAACACCATGCAATTTCACTATGTCTCGAATATAAATCTCTGCCAACTGAGCCACAGGAAAACTAATATTAATCGGAAGGAAATGTGCCGACTTCGTCAATCTGTCAACAATCACCCAAATAGCGTCATTTCCCTTAGGAGTATTCGGTAAACTTGTCACAAAATCCATGGATATACTATCCCATTTCCATTCTGGTACATCTAACGGTGTCATCAGCCCAGCAGGTTTCTGATGCTCTACCTTCGACTTCTGACAAATCAAACAAGAGTACACAAATTGTGCCACATCACGTTTCAATCCTGACCACCAAAACAGCTTCTTTAAATCATGATACATCTTTGTAGCTCCCGGATGAATGCTCAAGCTACTCCTATGACTCTCTTCCAGAATCATCCTTTTTATCTCATCATTGTCTGGAATACAAATCCTACCTCGGAACCTCAACACACCTTGATCATCGACTTTAAAGTCACCATCTTCAGTTTGATTACTAGCAACCAACAAGTCCACAAACTTAACATCAACCTTCTGTGCATCTCTAATACTTTTCAAGAAATCGTTATCAATTTTCAGCATTCCTAACTTAACGCTCCGAGACGACATTTCACAAACTAAGCTCATATCTCTAAACTGTTCAAGTAGTTCAAATTCCCTCACCATCATAGCAGACATATGTAAACTCTTCCTACTTAAGGCATCCGCAACAACATTAGCTTTACCCGGATGGTAATTCAAACTAAAGTCATAATCCTTCAACAATTCGAGCCACCGCCGTTGTCGCATATTCAGTTCTTTCTGATCAAACAAATACTTCAAGCTCTTGTGATCACTAAACACCTCAAATCTCGAACCATACAAGTAATGTCTCCAAATCTTAAGGACAAATACGACTGCAGCTAACTCAAGGTCATGAGTAGGATAGTTTCGTTCATGAGTTCTCAACTGTCTTGATGCATAAGCAACAACTTTACCATCTTGCATAAGTACACCGCCTAAGCCCAATTTGGACGCATCACAATACACTGCAAAAGGTTCATCAGGTTTTGGCAAAATCAAAACTGGAGCCGTCGTCAATCGCTTCTTCAATTCATTAAAACTGTTCTCACAATGAACATCCCACACAAAGGCTTTACCTTTACACGTCAACTGTGTTAACGGAAGTGCCAACTTAGAAAATCCTTCTATAAATCTTCGATAGTATCCTGCCAAACCCAAAAAGCTTCTAATCTCTGTAACTGACCTAGGAGTCTCCCATTGTGATACTGCTTCAACTTTAGATGGATCAACTGCAATACCACTACTAGAAATAACATGGCCCAGAAAACTTACCTCGTTCAACCAAAATTCACACTTAGACAATTTAGCATACAACTTCTTCTCTTTCAGCACTTGCAAAACGATTTTCAAATGTTCCGCATGTTCTTCTTCTGTCTTAGAGTAAATCAAAATATCATCGATGAACACAACCACAAAGCGATCCAAAAATGCATGGAAAATGCGATTCATATACTCCATAAACACGCCAGGCGCGTTACTCACACCAAAAGGCATCACCTTATATTCATAATGACCATATCGCGTCCTAAAGCCCGTCTTCTGCATATCTTCATCTTTTACTTTAATCTGATGATAACCCGACCTTAAATCAATCTTGCTGAACACACGTGCACCCACCAGCTGGTCCATCAAATCATCAATTCTAGGAAGTGGATATCTATTCTTTATAGTTACTTTATTCAGTTGTCGATAATCAATGCACAACCTCATACTTCCATCTTTCTTCTTAACCAACAATACCGGCGCTCCCCAAGGTGAAACACTCGGTCTAATGAATTTCTTATCTAGCAAATCCTCCAACTGTTTCTTCAACTCAGCCAACTCAGAAGCTGACATACGGTAAGGTGTCATAGACACAGGCTTCGTTCCCGGAACAAGGTCAATAGAAAATTCAACTTCTCTTTCCGGTGGTACATCAGGGATTTCATCAGGGAAAACTTCAGGAAAATCACACACCACCTGCAACTTATCAATCACTGCTTGATTCTCCAAAGATAAGGATGCCATTAAGGAAAACATCAAGATCCCATCGCGTTCTAATTGCTTCAGCTGCTTAGTAGACAAAAATTCTGCTCCACTTTCCTCTTCAGCAGAAGAGAAACGCACCGTCTTACTAAAACAGTTAATGAGAACATGGTTGTACTCTAACCAGTTCATACCAAGAATTACATCCATTCCACTCAGAGGCAGACAAACTAAATCAATCTCAAAATCACGATCAAACATAGACAAAAGACATCGTAAACAAACAAGAGAAGTAGTCACCGAACCCTTAGCTGGAGTTTCGACGACCATTTCTCCACTCATATCAGACACAGCAAGACCCAACTTAGAAGCACAATCAAAAGCAACAAAACAATGTGTAGCACCAGTATCAATAATAGCAACTAAAGGAGTATTGTTAATATAACAAGTACCTCTGATCAAACGATCCTCATTTTCAGTCTGAGTACCAGTCAAAGCAAACACTTTCCCTCTAGTCTGAGTCTTCTTCGGATTCGTACACTGAGACCCAATATGACCCTCTTCTTTGCAGTTAAAACACACAATGTCCGCATGCTTACACTCTGCAAGTGTATGTCCTTTACTGCCACAACGAAAGCACCGTTTAATATCCTTAGTACAAGCAGTACTCTTATGGCCTTTCTCGCCACAAGTGTAACAAACAACCTCAGCACCAGCATCCTTCTTATTAGACCTCCTCTCATCATTAGCTCTTCCTTTTCCTTTGTCAGCAGGAGCACTGTAAGGCTTTGGGCGACTTTGTTGGCCCTTACCCCTCTTCTCACTCATAATCTTATAATGAGCCTTGCTGTCATCTTCATAGATTCTGCATCTGCTCACCAAAGCAGAAAAGTCACGGATCTGTTGGTAACCAATGGCTCGCTTAATATCAGCACGCAAACCATTCTCAAACTTGATACACTTGGAGAACTCAGCATTGTCCCCCGTGTAGTGTGGATAGAACTGAGCCAGCTCCACAAACTTTGCTGCATACTCCGTCACCGACATGTTTCCTTGCTTTAGCTCAAGGAACTCGATCTCTTTTCTCCCGCGAACATCCTCAGGAAAATATCTGTTTAGGAATTCTCTCTTAAACACAACCCAAGTAATAACTGCATCATCCTGCTCTAGGGTAGGTTGGAGGCTCACCCACCAGTCATCAGCTTCCTCAGCCAGCATATGCGTTCCAAAACGCACCTTCTGATCATCGGTACATTGCATAACTCTGAAAATTCTCTCAACCTCCTTGAGCCACGTCTGTGCTCTATCAGGGTCGTACCTTCCTTTGAAGGTAGGAGGATGATTTCTCAGAAAGGTCTCCAACATCCTCACATCCGCATTCGCACCAGCACCAGCATTTGGATGTTGTCCCACAGCTTGGGCTACAGCTTCCAAAGCAGCAGCAATCGCAGCATCATTTCTTCCAGCCATTCTAGTCCTCTTATAGCAAATAAGATTCGCAGCCTCCAGGTCTCTTCTCTGCACAACACACAACGTTTAGAATATCATAATAGTGGTATTCCAACTGCTAAGGACACAACTCGACTCACTACTTGGCCGGACGGACCGACCTGCTCTGATACCAATTGTAACACCCCGTTTTCCCAACATAAAAATTTCATTTAAAATCAGAGTATTTTGATCACAACGGAATGTCACATACTTCATTTAAATCATAAAATGGATAATAATAATAATTATCCTTCAAATTCAACATCATAAAAAAATCTTAAACTATTGCAGCGGAAAATAGTTCAACATTTTAAAGTCTTGGCACGCAGGCCTTATTGGAAAATCTCATAAATTAGTTCATAAAAGAGACACGTAAGGAATAGAAGTAAAAGCAAGCCCCCATCCCGTTACGTATCAGAGCACCTAGACACCAACTGAGGAGTCCACTCACGAACGCCTCTAATCTTTATTACCTGCACATTACCCACGGTCGAGGCAACATATACGCAGAAGGGGTGAGATTTCATAATCAATACATTAAGCATATAATCCAATAAAATGCATTTAACAACTTAAACATTAATAACATATCAACAATTAACAATTGGCATATTTTTCATTACATAACAAATACGATCATCAAATACCATTACTAATTTTCATCACAAATCATAATCAACTTAACACTCAACTTGACGACACAACTCATCCTTGACCATGCAACTCTATCAACTCAACAACAACCTAACAACACGACTCATCCTTGACCATGCAACTCTATCAACTCGACGACAACTCGACAACTTAGACATCATGAACTTCTTGATATGCAAATGCATGTGGTACCAATCAGCAACAAAATGAGCATAATAGGCTCTTCAACGTGTGAGCACAAAGGCTGCCGGGCCTAAAGCCCCCAACTTTAATAAGCACAAAGGCTGCCGGGCCTAAAGCCCCCAACTCCTAAAGCCCCCAACTTTAATGAGCACAAAGGCTGCCGGGCCTAAAGCCCCCAACTTTAATGAGTATGCAATGAACTCAACTTCCAACAACTTAGACAACGACGTGTACAACTCATACGACTCATAATCATGGACGACTTCTTAAATTCCAACAACATAGACCGACTCATGCAACCTCAAGACACTAACAGTCGACAACAGAAAACAGCAGCAACATACAACAATTAACAACGCTTGAATGTGTTAACATTCATATAAAGAATTAATTACATCAATATAATTATCATAAAACATCATTATAGCATTCATGCAGCAACACTTCTAGTTTCAGTCACCATAACAGACTTCTGGAGCTTATGAAAGCATCCTAAACAGCTCTCTAACTTACTTCTAAGGTCATCTCAAGACTACACGTGCGAAAGGATCGCATCGGGACAATTTTGGGCAACTAACAGCCTAACTCGCAGTGGCGAGTAACTTCACTCGCAATGGCGAGCAAGGTGTGCATTCTGGGTTCCTACGTATTTATTCGCAGTGGCGAGTTATTCTGCTCGCGGTTGCGAGCTCACAGGTCACTCGCAGTTGCGAGTTGCATTGCTCGCAGTTGCGAGTTCTGGGTTCTAGCTCGCAGATGCGAGTGTTCTTGCTCGCAGGTGCGAGCGATGAATGTCAGTACGGCCAGAAACCTAAAAATCACAACTTTTCACCTATATTCACGATTCCTTCATCCAAATAGCATCTAATTATCATCTTAAGTCATATCCAAGGTCTGTACACTAATTTTGCATCAATCTAACATCTGTTCTTGATTCATTCATCAAAATTGATCCTAAACCTAATTCCCAATTCTCACCAAAACTTAACCTAATCATGCTAAATTCATCCTATAGAATTATACCCTTAATAATATTGAAAATTAGTCTCACCCTTACCTTGTAATTGCAGAATCGATAGCCTCTCCCTCTGGTTCTCCTCTTCTGACTTCTCTTCCTTTTTTTCCAAAAGCGTTTCACGTAAAAACGTTTCCCACTTATGTCTGTATTATTTATTTACTCTTATTACTCATCTCACCTATAAACTTACTCTTTCCACCTCACAGCCCAACTTCTAATATTTTTATTTTATTTCTAATATCTTATTTTATTTAATAATAAAATAAGTCACACCAACATAACAACTTCACAACATCATATACTCCACATAATTTCTTCATAAATCGTATAACTTACTCAAATCATAAATCACATAAATTACTCAAATTATAAATCATATAAGCATATATTTATAAATATATTCTAAACTTCATTGAATTAATTAAATAGTTAAGACGGACGTTACAAAATCTCCTTGGAAGTGCAAGGGGGACTGGACTACTTCCGGATTGTGGAAGGAACCAATATAATTGTTTTGTGTCGTTTTTCTTCTCTCTCTGTTTTATTCCGCTGCATTTAGATTCTGATAATCACTTCAGAAGCTGTCTCACTTAGCTTCTGATCAAGTGTGTTCAGTTTTGGGAGAAACGAAGAATTTTTCAAAACACAATTCAACCCCCCTTCTTGTGTTTTTCTCACCTTCAAAAGTGACATTCATTTTGAAACAATTTTTTTAGTTAAAACGACACTCATTTTGAAACGGAATAAGTATTATCTGGTAAGTATTTAAAAAACATAGTATTCTTTGTCTTAAAGTCTAGTAAAAAAAATTTAGTATTATTCCTGTCATTTGACCTCGTCACACTCCAAGTTTGGTTTCCAGTCATCTGTGTCTTGTCTCAAACTAGTGTTTAAGAGTAGACATTAATGTTCTGAGAATTTTGAATTCATAATGAATTATCTTTTAACAATATATCACAATTTTGAGACGCTGAATAAAATTTTAAAACGAAATTATAGACCAAAAGAAATCAATGTTTCTATTGAGTTTTTTTGGAATAACTTCTTATTTTAAGTTAGGGAAATAATATAAGTGAAATGTTGCCGGTTAGCCTATCATATTAATTAACTAGACAGCTGACCCGACACACGGGTTTTAATATGTGTTAAAATAAATAAACATTTTATAAATAATATAGTATATTTTTTGAGGGATAAATAATACTATGGTATAAGTCATCTAACCGATGGAAGATTTATGTAAAAAAAATAAAAATAAATAAGACTAATAAAACAAAAACAATAAATGCAAAAAATATCTGATCTAACTTTATAAAATACCCTTTTTTGATTTTTAAGTTTGACACAAATATCAGATTAATCCTTTAATTTTTTTGAATTTTAAATTTGTCGTTTAAGTCGTTAATCAATAATTTTTTTAAGGACTTTTTTGAATCTTAAAAACTTTAAATTAGTGCATAAAAAGAGTAGTAGATATTATAGTAGTAGAAGATATATACTATATACTATTGATATAAAGTAGTTGATTAAAAAAAAGAATTGTTACAATTTATTTATAATTTTAATTTTAATTGATTTTAGGCCACTAAAATCGGGGGGAGTCCAATCGAACTCATGGATTTTAAACTAACCCTAAATCATTATGATGAATATAATAAATAGATGGTTTTATTATGTTACAGTGGATAACAAGCACGATTAAAAGAATCGAAAAGTCGAAGGAGGAGAAAAGGAACGAACGCGACATAAGCAATCTGGTAAACTCTGTAGTTTCTCTTTTTTTAGTTATATATGTTGTATTGTGTTGGTAGAAAGTAGCAACTTTAGTATTATTTTGGGTTTAGTGGAATTCGATTTTTGATTTTTGATTTTTTTTAATTCATGCTCTTGTGTGTGATGGGGTTGTCGGATTTCTCTCTTCCCTTGTTTGTTAGAACTTAGAATCATGTTTTTTATTTTATTTCAAAACCATTTATTTACTACAAACAAACCACAACATGCATGCATGTGTGGTTCTGTTATATTGACTACATCCATGTATTATTATTATGATTATGATTTCATTGTTTCTTGTAAACCGTAGGTTTAAAGAGATGTTGTATTCAGATGAGGGTGTTTACATTGGTAACATCAAGGATGGACTTGCTCATGGCAAAGGAAAGTACACATGGTCAAGTGGATCAATATATGTGGGTGATTGGGTTTATGGAGATAAGACAGGGAAAGGACTGTTCATAGAGCCATCAGGAGACAAGTATGAGGGTGAATTCTTTGGGAATTGCCGTCATGGCATTGGCACCCAAACTTATAAGAATGGAGGTAGCTACATTGGAAATTGGAAAAATGATAAAAAAGATGGAAGAGGGATTGAGACTTTGGCTAATGGTGATGTTTTTGATGGCTGTTGGTCAAATGATTTTGTACATGGATATGGAGTTTCTAAATTTGCAAATGGGGATGTCTACATTGGAAATTGGACTTGTGGTGATGTTTTTGATGGTTGTCGATCAATTGCGCTTATACATGGATTTGGAGTTTATAGATATGCAAATGTGGCTGTCTATATCGGAATTTGGAAAAAAAATGAAAGGGATGGATCAGGGATTATGAGTTGGGATACTGGTGATGTCTTCTATGGTTGTTGGTCAAATGGACTTGCACATGGATATGGAGTTTATAGATCCGCAAATGGGGATGTCTCCACTGGAAATTGGAAAACAGGGAAAATGGATGATGGGAGAGGGATTTTCGATTGGGCTAATGGTGATGTTTTTGATGGTTGTATGTCAAATGGACTTAGACATGGATTTGGAGTTTATAGATTTGCAAATGGGGATGTCTACATCGGAAATTGGAAAAAAGACAAAATGGATGGAACAGGGATTATGAGTTGGGCTGCTGGTGATGCCTTTGATGGTTGTTGGTCAAATGGACTTATACATGGATATGGAGTTTATAGATATGCCAACGGGGATGTCGATATTGGTAACTTCAGGAGTAAACTTCTCCATGACAATGGAAAATACACACGCTCAAATGGAACAATATACGAGGGTGATTGGGTTGATAAAAAAGTGACAGAGAAAGGCTTGAAGATATGGGCCCTTCAAAATCCTGATGGTTCCACTTCATTGCAGATTTCAAATAAAGGTCAGTCTGAGGCATCTGGTCTGAGCCCTTTGGTTATCAAAAGGGAATATATGCAAGGAGTTCTAATTGTGGAGAAAATCAGACTGTATTCAGAAGTAACACATAATAATAATAATAATAATAATAATAATAACAACAAAAAACAGGGTGCATTTAGTGCTAAGAAAGCAAAGAAAAGATCGTGCATATGGGCATTTTTGAAGACCATCAAAGCTATTATATGAATCTTAATCTGCAACTTGGCATCAGGTAAATTATTTGATCTTTAAAAAAAGTATTATGGAAAATTTGATATAGTATTCTTGGTTACCACTGTCCACTATTATCACCTTTCTTTCAACTGTTCTATACTTAACTATTTTATAATCATGCATGGCCTTCTGCAGAAAATCATTTGCTTATAGGGTAGATGGCTTCAAGTGTTTTTAAAAAACGTTTGGACGGTTTGAAAAAAAATGCACACTTGCTTCTTGATTCCCAAATCAGATCAGTATAAGAAATAATTTATAATTTAGGTTGTGTTTAATATTGTAAGTATAATATTTGAAACACTGACATGAACATTTTGGTATGGATAAAGAATGTAAACAGATTAAGAGGTACACGAATTCCACAAGAAAATCCAAAGGGGTTCAGTTTTTCCACTCATCATTGATTAAGAGCGTAATCCAGATGGGAGGCTATTTAGTATTTAGTTTGCTTCTCTGTTCACTTTTGACTCATATCAACTTCATGTCTGAAGTATGATTATTAATTTCAACTTATTCAGGAAGATTAGAGACCAGATAAAACAGTAATATGACTTTTTTTGTTTTGACACAAGAAATATGAATAATTAAATAGGAATGAAGAACGTGATAGAGACTCGAGAGTGTTATGGGGTGCCCAAGTCTCACACTCAATAGAATGGGATGCTTGGTGGAGTGTTTAAGTGGTTTGGTTCTTCCTCTTTGGTAGCTAGCTTTTAGGGAGGGTTCCTCAAGTGCTTCGATACAAGTCAGAATGATGTGATATTTTGTTGAAAATGTTATAGAACTTTTTCATGTTTTCTTTATAACAACCTGCACTTTATTTTTTCTTAGAAATTTTTACGCACCTCTTACCTGTTGAGATCTGCAATGAAGATGATAAATTACTAATCAGGAAGCCAGAAAATTAGTTTGTGATGTTGGTTAATTAGGCTGCTGAAATTTTGATTTTTTGAGCATCTAATGACATGTTGATAGGGCCAAGACTTGCCCAAAATTGATGGTAAGCCAAATTATATTACAAACTATTAGCTTCTGAAATTGAAGTATGAAAACTTTCTTATATGTATCTGCCATGTATATTTTGACCTGTGGCTGAGACAAATAGAGTTTCGGAAAAAAATTCAGTCTGGTGTATGGCTGTTCAGTTATGGAGCATCGGGTTATATACCTTTTTTTATAATAAAAAAACTCTAGGCGTATTGGGGGACGTGTCTGATAGGATAAGGATACCGTGACAAAAATCATGAATATGTAAATCACATGTACTCTGTGTTTATGACATCTATTCTCATGTTCACCAGAGTTTTATTTTTCCTATGCAGAGATCATGACGATGCGAAATGGTGATCTGATATAAATACAAACACTACCAATGGACATAATGATGAGGGAGGACTAGATGGTACAGGAGATGAAGATGGAGAGCCGCTTTTTACATTTGAACTCTATTCTGCAGTTTCAATTTTGGATTTCATTACTCACTAGCACTTATTCTCATAACATCTTAACTTGTTACATATTATTTTATTTATTATCTTATTATTCACTAGTACTAATTCTCAAAAAACATCTCGGCGTGTTGGATGTTAGAGGTGAGACATCTTATTCACATTTTCTTTTTGTTGAGACTTCAAAACATTCATCATGATTCCTATATTAGGCCAAATCTATTAACTCTATTTCTTTCATAGCATATGATAGCTTGAGTGAAATTCCTTGTAGTTAGTTGGTTGTGTGATTGTTGATTTTTAATGCTTGCTGCCATATTCATCATTTATTGGTATTCTTGTTGCAAGTTTTCCTTTGTGCATGAGATCCTTGTTTTATTAACTTAGGGAGCTTAATGTAATTTTTAGCTTCATTACATAGTTAAATCATTGAACACCTTGATGAGCAATTTTTGTCAACATTATTAATATTAAAAAGGGGAAATCTGATTGGTTTCAATTTCTTCTGAGTTCTCACTCATAAAATTGATAATTTAGTCTCATTCAAGAGAATGCTGAGGTTATAAAACATCAACGAATGTTAACTCATAAGGCTTGTTTATCAAATAAACGGTATTCCTCATTCAGTGTTCCCCATATGCTAAGATTGGATGAATCACAATCTATTTCTCATCCATCGTACAGGATTTGAATGAAACATGTATCATTTGTACAATTGTTTATCATCTTAACATATATAAGGTTATTTCAACAAAAGCCATCGGTTGCACAATTTTGAATTTTCCTTTCACTCTAGCGGTTACCAAAAATAATAAGCGATTTTTTTCAATCAACAAACCTAGGATCCGATAAAAAATAAAATGTAAGAAAGAAGGGAGAGGGAAAGATGGGAAGTTGTTGCTGGTGAAATTAGAATGGTGGTGCATGCTTCAGTGACTATCTTGATAAAGCAGGGACACATATCCTCATAGCATTGTGTTGGGGAGAAATCCACGTCTTCTACCACATCACTAACAACAGTAATAGGCAAATCTCTGTTTTTTTCTATCTTTGTCCACCTCTTCAAGATATAGTACTTGAGCATTGATTTAACATCCATATGAATAAATACTTTTAAACAATGACAACGAAGAATACCAAAACTCTCAAACTTACGACAAGAGCAACAGATTAAAATTCTAATCCAAATCAAACGACACTTGCCACTCTCCTCGATCCCTTGCCATGGAAATAACAAAATCAAATGATGATGTTTGTATGTTTATGCTCTTCACAAAACAGATTTCAAACAACTGATACTCATGTTGGAATAGATCAAAGATAATGGGAGTATAAATGTCATACATTTGTTGTAAGATATGAGTTCTTGAGTCTTGGATTTTTTTGGCGTGTTTCATATTCACACTTCAACTTGTTATATGGCTTTTCTTCTACAACAACTTTCAAAGCTCTTGAAAAATTTGATTATATCGAAATCTACACTCATAAAACTTTTAATATCCACATTCACACTTTCACTAAAATGGATACTTCACATTCTCAATGTAAAAGCTTTCTTATGTAACAAGCAAGATTCCCATTTCTCCTTCATATTGTAAACTCTTTGCAGCCAAATGTTTTTCTTAACATCATATGTAACAAGAAGGGTTCTCCAGCCTTCTTCAATTTTTTCTTCATCTTCATTACCATACACACACTTCTTAAAATCTATCAAAATGTGAGATAGATGCTATTTTGCATTAAATGCTTAAATAATGACCCAAAAAAGGTAATATTTGCATTCAAAATTATGTAATCAATGCATTAAAAAAATATCATTTTTAACTTTAAATTTCATCTTTTGGCTTCCTTAAAGGGAGCACTCGTTAGCATTTTTTTTTAAATGAACCACCAATATATGTGAAAGTCTTCCTAACTGGTATTCAAAAATTTTTTTGTTGTCTTTCTGATTCGCTTTAAGTGGCGATTAGATTTATTGTTTTTGTTAAGACCTGAAGAAAATAAAAGATTTATTGTTTTTGTATGTTAGTTAGAGTTCTCGTTGTATTTCATTTTGCTTATCTAGAAAACGGGACGGACGTGAGGGGTAAGTAAAGGAGCTTCAGTGTGTACATGTTTGAATTAGAAGCTTAATTCACAAGAAACTCTAACTGTAAATGCTTCTAACTGTTTTCTAGTTAGTTAGACTATTTAGTAGCTGTTTTCATAACACACTTGATCAAGCTTGTTAATTTAATTTTAGGTAGTTAAATATAAAAATGGGTGGGGAAAAATATTAATTCATTATGCTATACTTTTGTATGTGTAATTAGGATTATCTAGACTCACAAATGTTCACTTGTGCTAAATTGTTAGAACTTCAAATTTTAATGACAGCTATTCTTAAAATTCTGCTTACGTGTCAGTATAACAACATTAACATTTGTAATGATTACTATTAAACAGTGGATTGTATGACAGCTATTCTTTTAAGTTTGATTTGTAAGCTTGGTTCACAAATAACTGTAACCGAAGGATAACCGTTTTCAAGAGAGTGAGTTAGTTGGTTAAACTATAGATAACTAACTAACCGACTCTTACTTTTCACTTCATTCACCGAAAAATTCTATAAAAACTATAGTTGGTTAAACTATATGAATTTGTTTTTCATAGTTTTTCAGTGGTAAAAATCTTTTTGTTTTCCGTTTGAGTACTTTCTTTATCTATACGGGTGTTAGTGTTACTATTTTTTTTTGAGGAATTTGTTTATTTGTTTTTCATAGTTTTATTTTTTGTTGATGTTGTTGTAGTGGGCGAAATACTATTTGGAGAAGCATTAATGGAAAGAATATTAGCAATGGCAGCATGGAATTTCAAGAGATTGAGTGGTTCATAGTTGAATATAGTTTTTGGACGTTTTGCATGAATTGCACCGTTCTTCAATAATAGTAGAATCTCATTAAAGAGGAATGCTCATAGATTTTTTGGTTGCGTGCTACTGCTGATATTGTGTTGGAGACCCTTATGAATATGGAGCTTCATCCCCCTGATTTTCTTATGTTTCTATTATGCATCGCAGAATCTCATTAAAGAGTAATACTCTTAGTTTTTTTTTATTAGGAAAAATCATGTTTGTTCAATATTGTGATTACATCATTTGACAAATACTCCCTTTTTGTTAATAAGAACCTTATTTTTTTAACATCAAATGTTATTAGTTAGTTGTTCAATTAATATTTACTTTTGTCTAATACTATTTAATCTTTTCTCTCTTGTTACCATCATTCTTGTATATTTCGACTAATTTCTTACATATATCCTAGATATGTATTTGTGAGTGTTCTTGACATATTTGATATGTATCTAATAAAAAAGTTGTGTCAAATGGAGCCTTAGTTACCGGTAGTTAACTAAGTATTGTAAGATGGAGTATTAAGTTTTCATGCAATCACGCTTTCAATTATCTATATTCGTTTGAGATCGGACAATTCATATTTTCAAGTAGGTAGTTTTAATTTTAGAAAAAAATATTCAAAATATACTTTTTTTTCATGGTTTAATCTTGATCGTACATCCTCAATACTTTTGTAGTAAGTCTGAATTGAAATTGATGATAACGTGGCTAGAGTCAAAAGGATAAAAAAAAAAAAAAAGAGCGTTGCTATTTATAGCGAAACGCTTTTCACAAAATTTTCCCGAAGCAATGTGGACCCTTTTTTTTTTTTTTTGAGAACGTGGATTTCTATTTTATAATATCTTAATCAATTAATAAAAAGGCATACACAAACTGCTTTATTACTTTATGTCTAGAATTGATGGAATGTACATGGGTGTAGTGGTATTGATTGACCAATGATACACCGCTTTGTAAGCATCATGAATGATTCGGGAAAATTCTCTCGCTTGATGTAGCATTTCTCTTTTGTAAATTATGGTTTTAAATTTCGGTTGGCCTCCTACCTACAATTTTATTTAGGTACATTTTACATCAAACTCACTTTTAGAGTAAAAACATCCACACATAATCACTTCAATTCTAACATAATCTTTAACCAAATCAATAATACTATATATAAATCTTGTTTATTCAAAATCATGTTTCGCATATACTAAACTAGTGCAACTTTTGGTGCATAGCATCACAACAAAGTTCAACCGAGAGGCATACTCTGCATACAATGAGACATCCAACAAAGTTGAAAATGAGTTCAACTGAGCATTAAAGCACTGCTATGAAGCTTCAGTTTCACACTGCATAACAAAGTTCAATAGTGAATACTTAACAAGTAGATATATTTTCCCATTCTGTGCAGAAAGCCTTGCACCAGACACAACCCGGTATCCTTGCACCGTAGCAATTGAAAAAGAAGCTTTTTATAGATAAATTTTATAAATTATTTTCTTTTTTTTAAAGGAATAAATTATTTCCTCTTTTTAATCCTTAAGAAATGTACTGAGACACTTTTTAGCACAACCCTATTAAAAATAATTTGAATGAGTTTGTAAGGAATTTTTTTTTTCTGCCCCTATCACAAAAAAAAATGATATATCTGCCCCTAGTTGAAAATTATTGCTCTAAATGCCCTTGTTCTTCATTTGAAATGGCGAGTATGACAATTTTTCAACCTTCCTCTGCAAGCTTGCAGGCTTTCTCAGACTTTCTCTGTACAACTCTGTGTGTTCGTAATTTAAGTTGGCGAGCATAAATTATTTAAGGTTTTTTCTTGTTCTCTCTTTGAAATGGCGAGCATGTTTATATTTTTTTCCCATGCTCCACATCTAAAATGGCGAGCATATGCATTATTTTTTTTTCCATATTTTTTCTTAATGGCGAGCATGGCATACCCATCATTGCATAAATTAACGGTGGTATAAAGCTTGAATCTGCAAAATATGTACATCAATAAAACATGTCATAACATAAATATTTAATTATGACAAGAAAAGTGTTGAGTTAATAAAAAAGTTAATTTGCAAGAAAAGTATATGGAAGAAAATGGTGCTTAAAAAAATGTTCAAAGTTTACGATTACCATTTTTAGTAATTTTTAATAAACTATTGAATCTGATTATCTTATTATAAAATATATTATTTTGCTAATTGGTAATTGGTATAGACTCTTTTTTGAGGTCCATATCAATGTCCCAAAAAAATAAATAAACTAGTCTTTGATTCTCCCATTCAAGCTTTATACCACCGTTAAGAAAAAATATGGAAAAAAACAATAATGCATGCTCGCCATTTTAGATGTGGAGCATGGGAAAAAAAAATAAACATGCTCGTCATTTCAAAGAGAGAACAAGAAAAAACCTTAAATAATTCATGCTCGCCAACTTAAATTAGGAACACACAGAGTTGTACAGAGAAAGTCTGAGAAAGTCTGCAAGCTTGCAGAGGATGGTTGAAAAATTGTCATGCTCGCCATTTCAAATGAAGAACAAGGGCATTTAGAGCAATAATTTTCAACTAGGGGCAGATATATCATTTTTTTTTGTGATAGGGGCAGAAAAAAAAAATCTGAATTTGTAATTGTGGCATGTGACATAGAGCCATTAACAGCCGCCCTCCCCTCTCGAAATTTGACTTTCTCTAGAGACACATAGGACAGGAGAACTGTAGCGTTACCTACCATCCCCACGGACACTTCCTTCCATCACGATATACTACTACTATATAGTATTTTCACATGTTCAATATCAAAATATATTTAAAATTCCATTCAAAGATCGGTTATTTAAACTATAGGACTAAGATTGAATAAACTAGAAGAATTGAGAATTTTTTAATTTTTTTTATCAACAAGTTTACTGACTAAAAATTCACATTCAAAATGAATAAATAGGTGTATGAAGTTCGAACTTTGTTCTTTACATATATATTATACAAAGTCTTTTACAAGTAAACTAAAATGAGTTATTAATTAATTTCTTTCCTTCACACCCATTAAAAGAATACGTTGAATGAACTACAATTGGACCCAAGGACAATGGACACCCGTAAAAAATATCAATGATGGGTGGGGTAAATACTCACAATGATGGGTGGAGTAATTACCTGTAAATTTTAACGTATGCTAATAGGGCCGTTGAAGACAAGGGGCCGACTTATGAACCGTAATTAAAGGATCAATACCGATTTTACAAACATGTCTGCACAAGCATTTTCCTTGCTGACCTATGATGAAGTGTAACATTCAAATCTTTTATGTAATCTCTAATAATCACTAGCATATTAGCAGAAAAATGAAAACAATGAGTATTTGTAATCACCAATTACACCACGTGAAGAGAATCATAGTAACATATGATCTTTTAAAAATCAGTTTGTCAACGCAAAATGAGACCAATAAGGAGAACATGAATGTATGCATGAAGAACATTTGATCACCATATACTCCCATATAAACCAAATTAAAAAGCGTCATCATAATACCACCGAAATCTACTATCTTTGGATTAGTCAACGCACTACCATCTAAATTCAACATTAAAGCGTCTTGATCACCTTTCTACTAACAAACTTCGTGAATCAAATGAGTAGGAGAAAGAACCTCTCAAACTGAGCAAATATGAAGAATGTAATCATCTACCAAACTTAATTAACCATATATGTGAACTATGTTAATCAAAGGAATACTTTTATATAAAAAAAAAAAAAAATCACAAAATAAAATATCAAAAAATAAATATAAAAATAAAAGTAGGAAAACGTGACTGGTTTGACCGGTCAGTATTACAAAAAACAAACATTACAGCATGTTTTAAGAAGAAATACATACTACAATACAATAATAGACCACTGGTGCTCTGCAGCATTTCTTTGACTATTGACAAACCAAACATCCTTGGACGCTTTCTTCTCTTCTTCTTCTTCTTCTTATTATTCTTTTGCTTTTCCCTTTGGTTTTTGCTTTCATTAATACAACAACTACCACTTCTTATTTAGTTGATGAACAATTGTTGAAGAAGAAGAAGAAGAAGAATCACACAAGATGTCCAGTAAGAAGAAAGTGCTGTCCGTTGAAGATGTGATTAAATCCGTTGGATTAGGTTACGATCTCACCAACGATCTCAGACTCAAATTCTGCAAATATGATTCCAAATTGATCGCTATTGACCACGACAATCTTCGTACTGTTGAGCTTCCTGGTCGTGTTTCAATTCCCAATGTTCCCAAATCTATCAATTGTGATAAAGGCGACCGTATGCGATTGTGTTCTGATGTTCTTTCTTTTCAGCAGGTCCTTGCTTTTCTTTCTTAACATTAATAAAGTTTCTTCTTTTTTTGGTTTTAGCTCAAGTTTATTATGTGGGTCTAGACTAGGTGACTAAATTGTTGTGTTTTTTTCTGTGTTGGATTGTAGAAAAAATTAATTTAAGTTAACTAATTTTAGAGCTAATACCAATTTGTTTCCAAAATAAGAGGTTTAGGCAATTTGGTCATTAATGAAATTCATAAATGATTTCTGGAATTAAAAAAGATTTTATGATAGTATTAGTTATTCAACACAATTTCATAACTGAATTGACCAACCCAAATGGTCTAAATAATCTAATATCATATAAGATTTTAAAACCCCTAGGGTTTGGCCTGCTGGTGTAGGCTTTTGCGGCCTAGAAGTGTGCTCCTCTCTAGGTCTCGGGTTTGAATCCTCCATGTGCCAACAATTCCTGTGTTGGGCCAGTCCATACAAGGCTTTGCTATGTTGGCTTCCCGCAAATGGACAGTGGAATTGGTCCTTAGATTTGTCGTTACTTGGACCGGATATCAAGTTTCCAGAAAAAGGTTTATATAAGATTTTTAATTGCATGGTTATTTTAGGATTTTGTTAATTTCATGACCAAATTGTCCTATATACGCCCACATTTTAAGGAACTAAAATAACTCTTTTTTTTTGTTCTTATTCCGGTGAAATTAAATTCTTTGGCATGTGTACTATTGATATTATTGCTATAGTATTGAAGAGTAGTCATTGTTTGTGTGACTGACTGGGCATATATGCCTTGTTTTGCTTTATCCTTTAGATGTCAGAGCAGTTCAACCAGGAGGTGTCACTGTCTGGTAAGATTCCAACAGGCCATTTCAATTCTGCGTTTCAGTTTTCAGGAGTTTGGCAAAGAGATGCTGCAAATACCAAGAGTCTTGCTTTCGATGGCGTCTCCATTACACTCTACAACATAGCACTTGATAAAACACACGTAGTTCTCAGTGATCATGTCAAACAAGCTGTTCCTTCATCATGGGATCCCGCTGCACTGGCAAGGTACTTTGCGAACTCAGCAAAATAGTTCTCCTCCCCTCCCCTCTTGCTTTATGTTTAGCTATTTTTAATCGCTGCTCACTAGGGACTGCAGTCGCTCACGCTTCATTTCCTTATGTGTTATGAACTTATGTGATTAATAAGAGATGGTATTTCTTTCAAAAGAATATTTAGGACATGCAAAAATAAAGGTTTCATGCATAATATACTCTAAAGCTAATGTGTTCAACATGTGTTCTGAAAACTAATAACAGTGAGAATAGAGTTCAACAAGTTTATGTCAATACACCCTACCGATGTCAGTCAGTGTTCTGGTACCATTCGCAGACCCTTTATGAAAGGCCTCACTCCCGCTCTCAACCAGGAAGAGCCTTGAATTTTTTCGTTGTTTGCATCACAGTAGATTCCACAACATTTCTCATGTAAATGAAACAAGTATCGATACACATCTAACTTGTAGATAATCTTTTCATTGTATCATTTCAGGTTCATTGAGAAATATGGAACCCATGCTGTAGTTGGGGTGAAAATAGGGGGAACCGATATAATATATGCAAAGCAGCAATATTCATCTCCTCTCCAACCTTCTGATGTACAGAAAAAATTGAAGGACATGGCAGATGAATTATTCAGGGGCCAGGCTGGACAAAATAACGCTAATGATGGGGCATTTAATTCAAAAGAAAAGGTTTAAAGCTTTCCCGGTTCTTTTTTCTTTTATTCTCTTTGATTTAAGGAGTTGAGTTTGTATACTCTCTCCTATAAAACGAGCGCTCTTTCATTAAAATAAACATACTTTGAGTTCATCTAATATTTTCTACAGCCTTAGTCAACAATACTTCGTGAAAAGAAAGTTTTTGTTGTTACTTTTCTGAATACTGGCAGGTGAACTATGGAATCTATCAAAACAAGTTTGTATTTGTTGATTTTAGGGTGTGTCGAATATAAGATAACAAGATAATCCCTGGTCTTCAATAAAAAGATCTCTGAAATGTAGATATCAAGATTTATTTGGGGATATATTTCCCTTTAGCATTCTATATCATGTTATATGTTAGAGGAATCTTGTCTTTTGATCCCTTACATTGTAGATGGTAGGACAGAAAGGAATTTATGGAGTTTCGTTTCATGTTCTTCATTTAATTTTTTAAAATTGGGAGCAACAATTTAAGTGTCAAATGTTTTCTATGAAATCTGAATAATTATGTGAAAAATGTTAGAATGAATCCAAAGGACCTTAATGGGAGATATATTATTTCTGGTAAAGCTATTCATTCTACTTATTACGTTTTTTTTTTTCCTAAACAAAAAATTACATTACCCTATGCTAACAGCCAGCATAACTTATACTTTCCTCTCTTTTCCCCCCAGTTTATGAGGGACAATGGACTAGGATTCCTGGACATTCAAGCTCAATCCTACCGTGAAACAGAGGTAAATATTTGTTTTCAAAATTGAACTTTTGCCAACTACATGATCCTTCTTGTCACCTATGCTTGTTTTTGCATTGCCTATTTTCTTTTTATCAGGTTTTTATTTTTTTTATTTTTTATTTTTATAATTTATATTGCTGTGGAACTGGAAGACAGCTGAATGTTACTATAGTTGTTTTTTTTATCAGTTCTGCTTTGTATTTGAAAAGTTCCTGGGTTTTCTGTTGCCATAAACACTCTTCTGCTTAATCAATTGTTATTAAAACTTCATTAATCTAAAATTATTTTCCTTACTAGGGAAAACGCAACAAATGTTCTTACTATTTTCCCCCTTCTCGTTAAACATTTTAGGTGCAGGATATAAAGTTTATGTGCAAGAGGAAAGGTGGAAATGGGAAACAAAATCTCAGCCACAATGAGTGGTGTCAAACTGTTTTGTCTCAACCTGATGTAATATCAATGTCATTCATACCAATTACATCTCTACTTGGTGGAATAAATGGGAGTGGATATTTAACTCATGCCATAAATCTCTATTTACGATGTAAGCAACTAAGCACGGCTCCTTTAGTCATTTACTTATTTAACATTTCGTTTCAAAGCCTATGGAATCACTAATACCGCAGATGTATAAATTTTTTGAAGTTAACTGCTAGATACACTGTTCTCCTGGTTTGTTAGAGAAACTTGTGTTTTCTTGGTTTAGTAACTTTGTATAAAATGCAACCGACATCAATTCCACTGTTATGCTATGGAACATCATTGTTACCAACATTCCACTGAAAAATTATGTCGGTGTTATTAAAGAGTCCCACACAATTACTACTACTAATAGTAAACATACATTATTTACAACACGTGCAATTCCTGTTATTCTATCATTTTTAAGTTAAAATGATAGTGCATCAATAAGTTTAAGCTTCACCCCTCCACTCCTTTGGGTAGTTTGACAGTGGTGGGAAAATGGAAACGAGGTTTATGCTGATTATGTTCGTAATATGTTCGCCATTATTCGTTTATGGAAGATTTCTTATATTGTCTCATCTATTTTATGAAAATTTGTTTAACATGATTATGAGAAACAAATACTGTTGTGGCTGTAGTTTTCTAGGTTATTGAAAGCAGTGTTTAATGACATTTAAATAAATGCTATAATTGTACTTCTCAGTCCTTGCACAAGAGTTTAAAAAGAAATGTCATGTAAAATAAAAACATTATTCACTGTGCCTTCTAACTGCAGATAAACCAGCAATTGAAGAACTGCATCAATTTTTGGAGTTTCAGCTTCCAAGGCAATGGGCCCCTGTATTTGGTGAGCTTGCCCTTGGTCCTGATAGGAAGAAGTCGCAGAGTTCTTCATCTTTACAGTTCAGTTTCATGGGTCCTAAGCTCTATGTAAACACATCACCGGTAATGCTGCTCTCTCTATATGGAACTTTTTTTTATCCAATTGCCTTGTTTTTATCTTTGGCTCTGTCATAAACCAACTAATTCAAAAGCTTAAACGGTTGTGTGAAGACGGTCAGTCACATCAATAAGTTTTATTCCTAGCATGCTCTGTCACACAAGAGCCCTGTGATTTTCTCATTAATCATTTTCGCATCTTTCTGTACTAAGATAGGCAAATTTCAGAACAAAGCTTATATTTTCATTTAAAACAGTCAATTTTAGTGACTGTATTTTATGTTTCCGAGGGCTTCGTTTCACCCTTGCATCACATATACATCTTTACCCAATAACCCCGAGCGTTGACGACCAAAATCTCAAGTTAAATTTTTCCAATAAAATTGTCAGGAGTTGTTTATTGTTTATGACATAAATTTTGTTTGTCAATACGCAGTAGTTGTTGTATTGATGAAGACACTTGGGATTCTTATTTTATTTATTTAGTCATTCAAAATAGTGCATTATTAGATCTTGTGTACGTTGCAAAATTACAAATGTGGAGAATTATATGGACTGACCTCAAACTTCTTGTAGGTTGATGTAGGAATGAAGCCTGTAACAGGCCTTCGATTGTATTTGGAAGGAAAGAAAAGTAATTGTTTGGCGATCCATTTACAGCACCTCTCCTCCCTCCCTAAGACATTCCAACTGGAGGACAAGACTAATCGAAATGTATCAGATGCCTCTTCAGAACGTAAATATTATGAAAAGGTCCAGTGGAAGAGCTTCTCTCATATTTGCACGGCTCCTGTTGAATCCTACGATGACAACGCTGTTGTGACTGGTGCTCACTTTGAAGTGGGAGAAACTGGTCTGAAGAAGGTTCTCTTCTTAAGACTTCATTTCTGTAAAGTTGCCAATGCATCCCGTGTGAGAGCGCCGGAATGGGATGGTTCTCCTGGCTTGACTCAGAAATCTGGAATGATCTCAACTTTTATCAGCACTCGGTTTTCAGGTCCACAAAAGCTGCCGCCACCACAGCCATCGGACGTAAATGTGAACTCTGCTTTATACCCTGGAGGGCCTCCTGTGCCTGCTCAGGCACCTAAACTTCTGAAGTTTGTTGACACAACAGAAATGACTAGAGGACCACAAGATTTGCCTGGTTACTGGGTTGTGTCGGGGGCAAGGCTTTATGTCGAGAAGGGTAAAATATCACTTAAAGTAAAATATTCTCTTTTAACCGTGATTTTACCGGATGAAGAGACAGAAAGTTATTGAAAATATAAGGTGGAAGAATGAAGATGAATATCTTCGGATCAAGTAGTTCAACGGGACGTCATGTGTACATAATAATAGTGTCTGATTCTTTTCTGTTGTACATTTGCTCTATTCATTATAGGTTACTATTTGATGTTGTCATTATTATTTGTGTATACCTACACAACATATCTTTTGGGAGAATCATTGGTGTAGTTTTGAGAAAAGCTTGTGTGATCAATCATGATTCCCCTTGGTCTTTGTGTCTGTATGTTTATGAATGCATTTTTTTTGTTAGTGGCTTCTTTCATGCAAACAATGAGAAAGGGCATTAATTTCATACTCTGAAGTTACTTTAGGTGATAGAGATAGGGTTCAAAAGACACCTGATGGGTCTTCATGTGAGTTACGTAGATTCACCAATGCCACTTTACTGCGGTTATATGTGCTTGTATATCGTGACTGTGTTTGATCAAAGCCTTTTAGTGGAATAAATTCGAAAAACCAACATCCAACTAATATAAGTTGATACTCCTCCCTTCATCCTTTAGTATACCTAACAAAAATCACGGGTGATAAGAAAAGTTGGTGTGTGAGTATTACTAAACCATCCTTTGTGTATCGATATTTCAAGACAAATTAGTATTAATATTATTAATGAGGAATATATTTAGAAAAATGATAAAAAATGCAAATTTGTATACAGGAACACAATTTTTTTTAAAGGATCTTATAATTAAAAAAAAGATTGTATTTGCCTATTTTGGTAAAAAGAAATTGCGGGCATTGACTAGTAGGGAAATGGAATCTTGCAGCTGATTTTTCTTTTTTGGAACAATCAGGTTTTTCTTTCTATTTTGGTATGCATGCATGAACATGATGATTATATTTGTTGACCAAAGATGCAATGTCAAACATGGACATGTAAAAAGGCAAAAATGCGATTGACCAGTGTGTCTTGCTTGTGATAAGACCAACTGATTTTTGCGTAGGATGTAATTGACTCAAAGATCAAAGGAACGCAAACCTGCGTTACGTGCATTAGCATTAGCATCCACTCTGGTTCCTTTTAGGAACGACCAAAACACCAAAAACGTTTTACACCTGGACATTACTTGGTTTTCTTTTGTGATGTTCTTCAATTTTTACCATTACATGATGTTAAATTTAATAATACATAGTAAAAACAACATCAATAAACTTCACTTAAGCTTTGTTCTTATAGAATTTAGCTCATAAATTTTTATCATGCATGTGTATCTAATAGTAACTAATGATTTGTTTATAATCAATGATTGATATCCACTTTACTTTTTAAAGGGGACTACTCACTTTATCCCTTTCCGTTAGCCCAATCTGCTTTATGATCCCAGTTGGTACTAATCTTATATCGGGCGAATTCTATGTTCAACATTTATTGGACCAAAAGGAATTTACTTCAAAATTAATTGAGTAAAAATATAGCTTGCAAATAAATAACCGGTATTAAAATTATAAAATCTGAGAATACGCTGGTGCATAACTATAAAATCTTGTTGGTTAATATATGTATGAATATACTGACTATCATATACTCCATGAGCAATTTTCATTTATCTTCAACTCAACTATTATACTTATATTAAGATTGGAAGCAATCTTTAATAATTATATTAAGGCCAGTATTCTTTTGATGACTTTCAGATTGGGCTTGATTTGCTAACAGACAAAAGATAAATAACACAATAAAATATGCACCATGATACTGGTTCCCAAACATCAATCTCTTTTCTATATCCAACAGTGTTTCTATATATTATCCCATTGACATGGACTACTATCTATCACAGCATAACAAAAAAATATAATTACAAAGATTTTCAAGTGTCAATAGGCATAGGAAAAAATAACTAAACAAATAATTATATAATACATGCAATGCAGAACTACCATAGGGTACCAAATCCTCACTGCCTATACACTCAAGAATTAAAAAAACAGAATCCACCTTGCTCCAATAGAAGTGTGCATTGCGGTCACATTGATCCAGACAAGAAAGCGTATCGTCTCAACAACCTCCGTGGTGAAGACGATATGTACATCATGATATGATACTACATGTCACCAAAACCAAGCTCCTAATGAAGCTAAGAAATCCAGGATGCTAGAAGATCTGCCAAAATCTGGCATCCAAAACACTAGCTGCGTGAATATATATTTACACAGAAGTACCATTCTTCTGTCCTCATGTTGCTACCACCCTTTCATTTCAAAGGCGATTAAGAATAGTCCCATATATTATCTGGTCACATTTACTCTGTCAATCACATCCAATGCTCTCTTTTTGTCAATACAAAAATCAATCACAGGAACCTTGGTGTGAATTCTGTTAAAAGATAATTCCTTGCTTCTACTTGTCGTTGAGTAACTGCTACTTTTGATCAGTTTGCTGTTATCTGTCAACTCCATTTTCAGACTGTCAAAGTCCAAGCTTTTACTTTTAATGATCCCTCTAACAGGAATTTTGTTACTTACATCCTTCAGCATGATCTGCTCATCGGTTGTTAGCAATGGTGATACTGTGTTTGTAGATTGTTTATTTGTCTTTTGCAGGACAGTGCCAACATGAGACTTTATGACAGACTTGACTTCTCCAACATCACCTCCGGCCTTACTTTTGACCGCCAAGCGGTGAAGCCACAAGAGAAGTTCAAGAATATAGTTTTCTACCTTTTCTTTATCTGCATGGTGAAATGTTTCAATCCGCATTACTTCGGTCTTCATAGTTTTCTTATTTAGATCAGATCTGCAACAATCAAACAAGAATTTTGAAGGGAAAAAAAAAGTAGGAGCAAAAAATAAGGGAAAAAAGTGGAAAAAAACAAGTGTAGTTAATACAGCAGATTGTTGCTTACCCAGTGCTTGCCCACTCTCCAACCCAACCAAAACCGTGATGCGCTCTGCATCAATTTTAGAGCAACCAAACAAAAGAAAAAGAATAAGTAGTTAGTTTATATTAAAAGTATGTAAACTAAAGCTTGAAGAAAGTTTCTCAATTTTATATATACACAAAGCCAGACATCTTACTTGGCTGTGTTTGTAGCAATTGGAACCAACCAATGCAATGTTTTTTCCATCTCCTGTTTAATATCTGCTACAGTGAGCTGCTTGAGACAGATAGCAACCACATGGAAAAAACAAAAAACACAATTAAAAAAAACTGCGGTGATTGAAAGTGGAAAGGTGAAAGGCAGAAAAAAATAATATATAATAACTTTTGAACGTTTTCATTGACATTCAGATTATACACGATGCAGTGTGCTAAAACCTACTAAGGTAGTAACGAAAATCTTATGGATTAGTGTTACTTCCTTTGGTAGCCTCCTTTGTTTGGCGGCCCTTTTTGAGTATTTTGAACCTTGTACATTCTACAGTTATAGAAGTCTAATGTTGAATCTATTTCTGCATGACATTCAATGCTGGATTTATAAATCATGTAACATGCAGTTTCTGTTTGGCAGTGCACGCGTGCACACACACATATATAGCTAAGCTTTCATATTGTCTCCGCCTAAACCACTATTTTCTCAGTTTTTCATTTTTAACATTTGTAAAAGGAAAGAACCAACAGATGAGAACATACCTCTTCTGCAACATGAAATGTAGGTAATTTGGAGCGCAAAGTTAATTTTATATTAGGAGGCAAGCTCTGATATAGTGTATCCCTTGTATTTGCAGGCATAGAACTGGATCTGGCAACCTAACAAAATGAACACAAGCTTAGTACAATGCTTTTCAGCACATAAATCAGACATGGCAGTTGATAGACGTTTTTTAAAACTTATTAACGAGTAAAACTACACACGATAGTCTCTGTTAGAATACAAGAAATATCTTATAATATCATTGATATTATATTACAATATCTTAATCTTATAATAGTTTGATACAGACCATGAGCTCTAAAGTGATTCAGGCGCAAACAAATCATATGCCAATCATCAAATGATCAATAAAAAATGTACATGATCAAAGCTTGTCTTGAATCAAATAAGTAGCGACCTAGTTACCTATTCCTTTAATTAATTTTTTAATTAAGAGATACTGATAAAGCAAACTCTTGGAACTTAACCATGTTAGGAAATAATTACAGTAAAGAAGAAATACTTACTAGAGTATCCATTTGGAGCACTATATTTGCATAATGCAAAGAGAGCCCTGCAGGACCCAATCTTTGGCGATTGCTGATGGTTCGAATAAATGGTTTACGGCCATCTGCAGATATCCATCGACAGCACCCATTGCAGTTATGAAGCAAAATACAATTTTGATACAAATTGAGACCAAGAGTAATTTGATGATTCAAAATAAAGATTTCCAGAAAGTAGAAAAATTGAGACAGAGTAATTTGATGATTCAAAATAAAGATTTCCAAAAACTAGAAAAACATATTAACAAGGCTGAAATTTGTTTCTTTGGCTATCAATGATGTTAATTAACTTGTTATATTGATAACTGATGATGGTTATTCTAAATGAGATTAGAAGAGAGCAATAAAACAAACATAGCAAGTACAGCCTGAATGCCTTTAGTGAGTACATACCTGCACTGCCAAAGGCTTTATTTATCTCCAAATGCAAAAAGTGGACTATGTCTACAAGTTTCTCCATAACCTGTAAATTATTAGGTAATGAATTATACTCTGCTTTCTAAATTCTCATGTTATGCTCAAAATTAATCAACCTCGGCCAGTAAAAAACATCTGAGTCTATATACTAGTTCCAGCATTATACATGGATAAATTACTATGGAAGTATAAAAACATATAGGGTGGAAAAGAATACGAGATGAGACCATCCCATTCATCTACAGAAGAATTGTGTGGCTACCTCCTCCAAACTTCTGGACCAGAGTGACTTCTTCTTCAAGTGCTTAACCTGCTTCTTTTGGCTTCTAAGTTCTGCCTTCAAGATTGACAGACTATCGCCTATATGATGAAGAGAGACAGTTTGGGTTATATGCATATAACAAATTACCTAAAGAAATATTACCCTATACTGTGTTCAAATGTTTAGCTCGAAGTGACTTTTTCTTTAGAAGTGTTATATAATAACCATCTCTTTGTGCTTTCATAAACATTCCAAAAAGAATATGCAAATCAGGCTCCACAAAATTTAAAAAAAAAAAAAAAACATAAACCAAAAGTGTGTGCTAGGCAAATATTTACAATACCAAATTAACATTGAATTAGAAATTTTCACAAAATTTGGATCTTAATATTTTTGGTCAATAATTGCTTGCCACAAACAAGAGTTGCATGTTATGTCACGAGAATTATTCTTACCGCTTTGAGCTGCACTTGAATTGTCCTCCTCATCACGCTTATGCTGATAATCTTGTGCGAATCTATCCAAAGCATGTAACTCATGGTATAATTCCTGAGACCATAAAGAAAGATTTTTCAATTTCTTTTAGAGTTAAATTCCACAAAATAAAAGTTGAATGAAATGCAATTTGCAAACAAAATCAATATAGAGATATTTTATGAATTCCTTGATTGTACAGCAGAAAACATAATACAAAACTTTGAAGAGAAATTTTTCATAAAATCTTATGGAGCTGATATTTATAGACGACAGCATGTTGAAATTGAATACACTTTCCTATGCTGAAACGAAGGAGAAATAGAAGATGCAAACCATCGAATTCAAGTTGGATGGTTGAAATGGAGGATGGCCTCAGGTGTTCTATGTGATACAAAAGTACCGCTCGAGTTGAAGGGTAAATTTATCATACAGCTGTAAGACTGGTGACGTTGTATGGGACGGGGTGTTGGACGGTAAAGAACCAATACGAGAATAAAACGAAGTGTAGCAGAGATGAGGATGTTGTGTTGGATATGTGGTAAGATTAGACAAGATAGGAGTAGAAATGATAACATTGGAGACAGGGTTGGGGTAGCACCTATCGTAGAAAAGAATGTGGAAACTTGGCTTAGGTGGTTTGGGCATATAGAGAGAAGACTTGTACATTCCGTAGTAAGGAGAGTAGATCATATGGAGGGTAGTCAAATCACTAGAGGTAGAGGAAGACCTAAAAAGACTATACGGGAACTATTAAGAAAATTCTAGAGATTAATAAGTTGGATAGAGATATGATATATGATAGAATATCGTGGCGTCGTTGATCCATATAGCTGATCTTACTAAGTGGGATAAGGCTTTGGTTGTTGTTGTATAAATCATGATGCATATAAAAGATATCTAGCAGAACTATAAAGAAAATGGGAAAGAGAAAGAAAACCCTCTATTCAATTGACATGCAACACAAGTAAAAAGAAAGTAGAGAAAATACCTTTCAATCAAGTCCCTCAACAGTACATTTTGACAAAAATTACGAAAAGGTAATTTTTTCGGTATAAAAAGATATTTCCACTTCGGTTCGAGAATAATTAATTATTCTATTTAATTCAATGAGTAACTTTTTTTTTTTTTTGCAAATAACTGAGTAATTATTTATTGATTCAATTCACTGATTGATTCTAGTTTTATTTTTACCAAAAAAAAAACTATTTAAATGGAGAAACTATACTATACTTTTTCATCTTCTAAAGCACTACAACTTCTGGAGAAAAATTAAACATTTCTTTAGTAAAGAAATACACTCACCGCCGTATGTTGAACTAAACTCATCAATTGCTGCATTAATAACTCTGCCTCTTCTTTTGTTTGTCTTTGAGAATTAAGTTCTCTGCTAATTCTAAAATTTACAACAAAAATAATAAAAGGTTATTTTTCCATGCATTGCAAGGCTAAAAACTAGACGAATTGAGTCAATGCAATTTATATTACTTTTCAAAGTATCGATCCAAGTTGTGCCACTGAGGATCCTTTGACCGATTTCCAAAACGAATCACCTCATCAGAAAATACTTTCAATTCATCCCTGGAAACGTACCAAAAATCAAAGCAAGTTGGCATTTCAAACTAAAACAACTGAAAGTTAGTTTGTTAATGGAATCTCTGAGGTTTTGATTCAATCCATTACCTCTTGTCTGCAGCAACAATCCTTAGAAGTTCGTCCATATCCTTTGATACTAAATCTTGAACAGCCTCTAACTTAAGCACCTCTTCTTTCAAATGTTTAATATTTTTTGTTGAAAGAGATTCCATGAGACTAAAGCCCTTGACAATAGTGTTTGCAACCTCAAACGCTAAAATACCAACTTCGTTCCCCTTTGTTACAGCCCCATATGCAAAGCCACCGCCAGAATTTAAATTTGTCATGCTACTCCCAAGTGTGTCTAGAACGTCAACTGCTTTCCCGAATCCAATAGTGCCAGCTCTGCCCAGGCGTGAACTCACCTCGGAGACCTGAAATAGAAAGACATTAGTCGTCATTTTTCTCCAAAGTTGGTCAAATTAACCCCTTTCACTTGGTTCAGAAATTTTAAAATAATAAAATACTAACTCTAAATCTCCTTGATCCCCAAATTATAAATATATCCATATATCTTAAACATTGGTTCCTCATGGTTCACTCTGTTAAACATTTGCCCTTTATTGAATAGCTGTAGATAACAGTTACAATTGTATCAGCACTATTTAAATGAAAACAGTCCAGAAAAAGGGATCACAGTTTTGACCCTAATTTCTCTGAGTTTATCATAGTCTCTCTGAGTTTAACAGAGTGAACCATGAGGAACCAATGTTTAAGATATATGGATATATTTATAATTGGGCAAATTACACCAACCTCCCTTGAGGTTTAGTTAAATAACACAAACACCCCCTCTAGTTTTAAACTAAACACAAACCTCCCTTATTTTATTATCAAATTGACAAACATCACCCTTCCATTTTAACACCGTTTAATCACACTGTTAACTCTGTAGCTTTCCTTCTGCCGGGACTCTTCCACCTTGAACTTTTTATCCATGCTGCACTTTAAATTCTGTTTTCTTCTTTTTTTTTTTTTTTTTGTTACAAATTCTGTTTTCTTCTATTCTTCCTAGTACTGTATCAAGTTCATTCCAACATGAATTTTAATTTGAAGTTTATTATCTCAATTTTATAAATTCACAGTTCAACCAATTAAAAAGATGAATCTATAAATAAATTTTGAAAGAAAACTTGACTCAGAAAATATAACTAAGCACATGACAACAAATATAAATCGATCGATGGTGATTTATTCAACTGATTAATTTATTTTGTTCTGACAAATCGATTTATGAATCTATCATTTAAAAATACTATCTTTCTTATTTCATGTTGTAATGCTATGATTTTGACTAATATGAAGGATTTTGCTTCGATTACTTACAAGGAATTTGAGAATGGGTTTCAATTTTAGAGGTGCCGAGGAAGGAAGCTAGAAAGTTTGGTAACGGTGACTAACAGAGTAAATATGAGGGGAGGTAAATGTTTTTTACAAACTAGAGGGGGTGTGAGTGTCATTTAATAAAACCTCAAGGGAGGTGGATGTAATTTTCTCTTCAATAAATACATAATTACACAATTATAACTGTACAATAATATAGAATATGTTGGTTTGACTTGCAATCAAGTCTGTGCAAATCTGCTGGTTTAATGACCAACAAATCAGCACCAAATCAGCACTAATGAATAATTCTGCTTTCAATTCTATTGACACACTCTGCGTTTCTCTCCTCACGTTGGACAAAACTCACTCTCAATTTGAAATGAGGATAAAGAAGAAAAATGTAACATGTGGTTGTGGAATAAAATAACCAACAGTGAAAATGGGAAAGTAACAGAAAATATAGGAGGTAGTGGAACTTGGGCAGCAACAATCCTTTCTGTTTAATGTGTAACACTTTCTGAGCCACTGACAAGTGACAATCAACTCGGATGCCAAATGAGAAGTATCCAAGCACTTGGTGAACCCACCCTAAAAATCTAGCTATCAAGGGGAAAGAACCAAGCCATTTAACTGCTCCACCGAGCATTCTGTACTGCCGGATGTGGGACTTGGGCACCCCATAATATCCAAGTTCCTATCAGATTCTTGAGGTGAGCGAGTATGTACAACTGGAATGAAGTTTGGCTCAATTGCTAAACTGATGTAGAGTACAAACTGCTAAATGGGAAAGATTATTTGGAAATCGTCATCGCACGACAAAATAGTGTCACCATTCCAAAACCTCAAAAATCAATCCTTGCATTAATTTCGTTCCCCAAAAGCTATCCATTCAATTTGAAATAAGAGAGTAACTTAACAAAACCTCACCGAAATTTCATTCCCAATTGCTTCCAGCTCATAATTCAAAAACAACAATATAATTATAAAAGATGCAATTTTAGGACAATTCTACTTTCACCCTCTATCTATCTAAACTCAATCCATCGCCAATTACAATATGTTTTGTGATTCATCAACATACCTGATTTGTCTAAGATTACTAATTGATCAAGACCTTGTTGGGATAAACGACTTAATTAAGTGCTTCTAAGTGTTCATGTGTAAGCTATTTTCATAACAAAATTAAAATAAAGTCAAATTGTTTTCGTGTAAGCTATCATGGAGAGTATGTAAAAATAAGCCGAAAACAGCTTATGGACATGCCATAAACTATTTCCATAAGCACTCCCAAATAGTCTCACAAGTGTGGCCGGTACATAAACTCAAATAAGTCAATGCAGACATATAAATTCAGAGATTGAACACTTGAACGGAATGCTATGAAACAAACAAGAGAATGGTGAAACTGAACAAACCTTAGCAACAGCAGCTTGTCTTGATCTTACTGACCTAGACTTATGTGAAAAAGAATCAGCATAGCGTGGAATCCCATCATAGAAATCATCATTCCTAGTTTCTGCAGCAACACCAACAGCTTCTTCTTCTTCTTCTTCCTTTTTCTTACTATCCACACCCTCCTTTGCACTTGTCAAATCACTAACATGCTTATGATTATTCTTCTTATTACCAACACCAGATTTATGATTACCATAGTGTTCTTCCTTCTTGGTTAAAGCCTTATTACCTTTTGTAGACTTGGAACAAAGACCACCCATATCAAAAAATTCAATCTTTAAGCAAGAAAAACTTGAGTGATAGCTCAGGAACCAAATATAGAAACAAAACAACCTTTTTATTTAATGAAAAAACAGTAATAGTGTGGTAACTGAAAAAGGAAAGAATAGGTTGAAGTTTTGGTTGTTTAAAGAGAGAAATTAAGGAGTTAAAAATGGTGAGAAAAAAGAAGATTGAAAAAATGGGAAGAAAAAGTCCACACTCAACACCCAATTGGTTGCAAAAAGTATATAATAATATAAGATAAAAAATGATAGTTTAATGTTATGTTAAGACAATCAAAGAGACATGAGGCGGCGATTGTGGTCGGTCATGTTCAACCTTCTCCGCAGGAGGGCGTACCAAACAACAACGAGTATTTGCGTATGAAATCTGTCTTTGGACTTTCCATCCATTACTACTTTGACCTCTTTTAATACTTCTTGTAATTAAGCTAGTACTCCCTCCGGTCCTATTTATAAGAAAAAATTGACTTTTTAGATTCATTCAATAATTGATGTATCTATCCTAGAAATAGACCAAATACATCAACTATTCAATGAATCAAAAAAGTAAATTGTTTCTTATATATAGGACCGGAGGGAGTATATTACACCCTCCGTCCCGTTTTATCTGAGCCAGTTTGGTTTTTCACACAGATTAAAAAAATGTATAAATAAAGGAGAAAGTGAAATATATTGTATTGGGAATGATGAAAGTTGTATTGAAAATTGAAATGACTCAGTTATTTTGGGACACTTTTTTTTAGAAAATGGGTCAGATATTCCGGGACGGAGGGAGTACAAATTTTTGTTTCAATTATGATTATGATGTTTGAACATTCAAGTTTTCATATCAGAGCCATGTACCTTAACTCAATTGACATGGACAATGCATAATATAGGTAAGATTTGGAATTTAAATGCCGACCACCACAAAAAAAACATGTAATAAAAAATATATGAAAGAAAATAGAATGTGAAGTTAGTTTGATGGAACTTTTCTCGGATTTTAAATAAGCTCTGAATCTTTTTATAGCTGCATATTTTCAATGTAAAAGTTATTATTTTTAAATGTTAAACAATACATTTTGTTAGCATTTTTTTTATTAAAAAGAAAATCCCATAATGACAAAAAAAAAAAACACTGCAAATTGATCTTCTTGCGGGTCAACCAAGCAGGGCACACTCACCAATCAATTACTAGAACACGAGCTTACGAAACTCGAAAAAGCATTAGTACCTTTTTCTAGAACATGACAAATGAAGATTTGATTTATGCCATCAATCGGCAGTGGGAACAAACAATTGAAATTGACCGTTCCCGTGTGTAACCAAACTCATGTTTCTACATTTTCTTTTTAGACTCCTGCAATAGCTATACGTGAGAACCTTTTAGTGTGTGTTTGGTTCAACTTTGAATATAATTGATTCTGACAGAATTGATTCTGATAGAATTGATTCTGACAGAATTGATTCTGAGAGAATTGATTTATGTTTGGATACAATTATGTAGAACTGATTTATGTTTGGATACAATTATGTAGAATTACTTTTGAATGTATAATTACTAAAATAGACATAGCTAAAGGAGAATTGATAAAGAAGGAGAATTGATAAAGGGCAATAAAGGAAAATAATAGGTTGTAATAATAAAATATAATATTTACTGTTTATAATTGATTCTAGAAAAGCTAGAAGTTAGGATTTGTAGCTTCATGGAGAATTGCTTTTGGAGGATAAAAGCAATTCTGAAAAGTCAAACCAAACACATTGTTTTTGGCTAGAATTGCTTTTGGCACTGTAGAGAATTGCTTTTAGCTGGGCAGAAGCTGAACCAAACAGGCCCTTAGTAGATGATCTGTGTCTGAGTGGATTCGAATCCATTTTTCAAAGATTGTCATGCACAACTTTGCTTATATAAGAGCATCCACAATGGAGACCCTCAACTTTGAGGTCTTAAATGGGTCCCACATTGACACATCACTTTTTTATTATTTTTTAATAATAGTACCTAATAGGTACTCAACCACTACAATGGAGATCCTCCAACAAAAGGTCTAAATAGGACCCACCAATAACATTAAAAAATCAAGGTAAATTGCAATTGAAAAGCAATAGTACAATGACATTGATTATTTTAAGCAAAAGTAATGTGGGACCCACTTAAGCATTGAGGTCTTAAGTGAGACCCTGGGTCTTAGAAGACCCCCAAAAAATTTCTCCACAATGGGAGTACCTATTAGGTACCGGGTCTTAAATAGTTAAGACCCTACCATTGTGGATGGTCTAAGCAAACAATTAGTATTGATCTTGATCTTTAGCCTAAACAATAGTGATTTTTTGTCCCCAAAATTGCAACTTTTGGTCCAAAATTGGTACTCCCTCTGTTCCTTTATATGTGTCGTTTTTACCCAATTTGCTACAACTAAGGCAGAGCATAATTAGCTCTCTTTTTCCTTTTCTACCTTTAATATCTTTAGTATAACTTTTCCTTGGTACTCCAAATGCATGACTCACGTTCACTACATACAGTAAATGCATGGATCACATTTAAAGCAATAACTTGAATGAATCTAAAAGTGAAAAGTTTCTTACATTTGAGACCAGAGGAAGTATTTCCTGATAACTACTATTGCTTTAAATGTGATCTACATGATTTTGGTAAACAAACACAAAGCAATTTATACTTCTAATTTTTAATTAAAGGAAAATGCTAACGAATATTCTAAGAACACTTTTTAAAAACTTTAATCAGTAAATTTTTATGGGATATTGTGCATTCAATATATCGAAAATTAAAATGCTGAACTTTTTAAAGAATAATTTTTTAATTGAGAAACTTTAAAGAGTGTTTTGAAAACACTCGTTAGCAAGAGCCTAAATTAGGGTGCGTTTGTTTCAGCTTTGAAAAAAAATAGATTTTGGGTTAGTAGAATTAGAGATTTTTTTTAGAGATTTTGGGCCCGTTTGTTATAGCTTTTTTAAGGAAAAAATCACATTTTTTAAAAAAATAATCACTTTTAAGAGTTTTGCATCAGTTTGTTACAGATTTTTAAAAAAATCAGAATCTAAAAAAAATCTAAAAACAGCTTCAAATGAGAAGCTGTTAAGAGCAGCTTCTCAAAAAATAGATTTTTTAGAGGAGAGAGAAAATATGGATCTAAAGATTGAACTAATTTTGTAACAAAAAATCCCTTTTATATAGCTGTATCCAAACAAACTAGATTATTTGTTTAAAAAAAGTGATTTTCATTACGGTAAACAAACGCAAAATAGATTCTAATTTTTCATAAAATCTCTAACAAATAATCTCTAAATTATTTTATGTCAAAATCACTTTTATTTTAATCCGTAACAAACGGACTGTATGTTTACTAACATAAAAATCATTTTTTTAAGATTTAAAGTTCTTACACTTGAGTTCCTTGTACTTAAAAAAAATAGATTTTGGAAAAGCTACTTGAAATACCTTTTTATTTTGAGGCTAAAAATGATTTTTTTTTTTAACAAAATGAATTTTTTAAAAATCTCAAACAAACACTAAAAAAATGAAAAAAGTGATTTTTTTAGTTAAAAAAATCTCAAATAAACGGGCCTTTAGTAACAGTACGATAATTGGTCAAAAAAAGTAACAGTATGATAATCACTTTTTGTGAAAAGCTGAAATGGTGAGTAGGACGAAAATGGGAACGCCCGGGCAGCGGTCTGAAATAATGAGCACACGCACGAACACACAAAAACCACGTAGACACAACATACAGACAGACAAGAGAGAGAGACAAAAAGCGCTAAACTTTAACACCAAACCAAACAACAAAAAAGGTAATAAAAAATAAAAATAAAAAAATTAAATAGAAGCTTACTGTTTGTTGTTGTGTTGTGTTCATCAGAAGAAGAAGAAGAAGACCGTGTGTTTGTTCGTTTGTTCTGCTTCTTCCATCCGTACATAATCATAATCATAATCATAATCATAATCATAATCAAGTGGTTCCATTTCATCTTCTCTCTCATGACCTCAATCATCCTTATTTGAGGATATGAGCTCCACCAATTTAACTGGTTTTGTCTTGGCACTCATTTCAAGTGCTTTCATTGGCTCCAGTTTCATCATCAAGAAAAAGGGTCTTCAACTTGCCAGAGTCAACGGCCCTTCTGCTAGTAACTACCTTTATCTTTCTTCTTTTTAATTAATAAATAATTCTATTTTTTACAATGTTCATGGTTGTGTTTTTGCATTCTAATTTTCAGGTGTTGGTGGCTATGGTTATTTGCTTCAACCTCTCTGGTGGGTCGGAATGCTTACTAGTATGTACCTTTGTACTTGTCTTTTCAATTTTCAACCTCTTTTTTTGTTTTCAATTATTCACTTGAACTTGATTTGGAGATTTTGTTACAGTGATTGTTGGAGAGATTGCTAATTTTGTAGCATACATGTACGCCCCTGCTGTGCTTGTCACTCCATTAGGTGCTTTGAGTATTATTGTTAGGTAAACTTTCATTTCTATTTCTATGAGTGTAAATCAGTTTTACACTAACATCATCTCTATTTCCATGTGGAATGATTTTATTCGATGTTAGTGTAAAATGTCAGTGTAAAACTAGTTTACCCTTTACACTGGCGTGTGTGTGTGTATCTTTTCAATCCTTCTATTTAAGGATTCGGTTTCAGTGTTTACTTACTTTTTACCAAATTAGCTTTTTTAATCACTCACTGAGCTAACAATTTCTGTGGAATTGGCTAGTGCTGTCTTGGCACATTTCCTCTTGAAGGAAAAGCTACAGAAAATGGGCATGCTGGGGTGTCTTATATGCATTCTAGGATCCACTATTATTGTACTGCATGCACCGCAAGAGATGTCGCTTAGTTCTGTACAACAGATATGGAAATTGGCCATTCAACCTGGTATTCTTCTATTGTGCCATAATGCCCGTGTCTATATGATTCATGTGATTTTCCTGATTATTGCTTTCTTTTTTGGCCTACAGCATTTCTCATGTACACGACCTCTGCTATTGCCATAACATTGTTCTTGGTTTTGTATTGTGCTCCTCGCTATGGCCAATCTAATATTTTGGTTTATATTGGAATTTGCTCTATAGTTGGGTCTTTGACTGTAAGTGATTCTACCTAGTTATCTTTGTTTCAATATTCTTGTATGCTCTATCATCTAATATTCGACTAAATTATATACCAAATCCAACCATTTGTTTTGTGTTTCCAATAAAACTTCCTTTTATTTCACAGATTATGAGCGTGAAAGCGATTGGCATTGCAATCAAACTTACATTAGAAGGTGCAAACCAGATTTTCTATTTTCAGACATGGATTTTTACAATGGTTGCTATCACATGTATCATTATCCAACTCAATTACCTTAATATGGTTAGTATCACTTATTTTATTGTTAACATAACATAATTTTAGCATTAAATTTTTCAAGTTTTGTTCTGGCTGTGGTGAAACTTCTAATTACTGAAAACTATGTGGACCCTGCATTATTGTTTAAAACTATTATTTTAATTTCGGCATTAAGGGAAGATATACGCGTTCATGTATGCAGACTGCTTATGAAATCTTGACGTGAAAATCTTCATTCTTACTGGTTTTTTTGCTATGATGCATTGATGAAATATTGTATACTATCTAATCCTCTAACCAAGAATTTACTGATTTCTAGGACTAGTACAACAACTTTTTTAAAGTGAGCTTTAGTTATCTACTCCTTCACCAATGTTTGCAATTTTACCATAAGAAAGCGGACTGATTGTAAACGATAGGTACCGGTCCATCTTACTGTCTAGATTGATTAAATTTATTTTAATAATAATCATTATAGAAAACCCTAAATCAAGTTTGTCCTCTTCTTTCTTATTTTTCTTCCCCTTTTCGAGTCTCAGTAATCAATAGTGTAGTTTACTTATTTCATGGGCCAAATATATAGTTTCTTTCTAATCAATTATAGGAACTATGTTGATTGTGGTATAGTAATCCTCAATTTGGAACAGAACTATTATATTAAATAGTCAATACTGTACTTAAGGCTGCAAAAGAAACATTTATTTTTTCACTTGGCGGTTGAGTATGAATAAAATCTTTCTGCCTGCTATTCAGGACCATTTGGAATAACATGTTTGGTTTATCTTTCCATTATAGTAAACGATCTAGCTTTTTTGGTGATTTCTTATTCATATATCATCCAGTTATGTATTATACGGGAAATCATTTTTCATGTCCATTTTCTTTTTTGGTCACTAACTAATAACTATATTATCATGCCTGTATTTTGTTTTCATTGCAATTCTTTTTTTCACAACACGTGCCCATTGAAGTTTTGTTCTAAATAAACCTGCATACCAAATTATAACTGTTTGAAGGCTATACGAGCTGAAGTCACTTCCTTGATTGATTTACTAGATTTTGTTTCCATATTTTTATTTTTCATAATTTTCATGTTATTTGATCTTCAATATAGCTTCTGTTGTGATCAACTCTTGCGCGGTTGCAGGCATTGGATAACTTTAACACAGCAGTTGTTTCTCCAATCTATTATGCATTGTTCACAGCTTTTACAATATTAGCCAGTGCAATTATGTTTAAGGTTGGTGTTGCACATAATCATAATATGGAAATTTGTTCATCAAAGGAGAGGTTTTATGGTTTAATTATTTTTTAACTCCTGTCTGTAGGACTATTCTGGTCAAAGTATAGGCAGTATTGTGTCAGAGCTATGTGGTTTCATAACTATTTTATCTGGAACATTTCTATTACATGGTACAAGAGAGCCAGACCCTCCAGTCAATCCAGGTAATACCTCAAACACTGAAATGTATTGTAAAAACTTGGATGATATAAGCTCCTTATAATTATCTGTGCCAATAAAGGGAAAGAATTGCTGCAGAATTATGCTTTGTTTTCAACATATCTTGATTTCGGAAAAGGTTAACAGTTATAGATAACAATTATTTATTTTTTACCATCTTTGGTACTACACCAAGTAAACTACACAAACCTCCCACGAATAGTATTTTTTTTAAGTCAATTATAAATACAAACATATTCTTTTGTTTTAAATTATTTTACCAACCTCCACGAAGTTTTTTCACTCCCATGGGCTCATACAGATATTCGCACGTCGATGACTCTGTGTTTGGGAAAGATTAAATAAGAGGTAATCTATAGTTCTATATTATGAAACTATCTGGAATTGGATGGGGTTTTTCCATAGCCAGTAAGTTTTACGAAGCTTAGGACAAGTCAATGTATTTTCTCTTTCTGGTCAAAGAATATTTGAATAATATATCATTAGAATGAGAGAAGGAAAGAAAAACTAGGTAGATGGTGGGGGAAGCCTCCTACATAGAAAAACATTCAGAGTATATCCAACTATAGTGGCTGAGAAATGCAATTAAGCAGTCAAGTTCCCTTGTATATCAGTTATAGAAATTCTCCTGAAATTACATTGAGTTCAACACAAAAAGATAAGCCAAAAAAAAAGGGACATGTGGAACTATATGCCAAAAAATAAAAAAAATGTTATTCCATGTATGTTGATATTTAGGAGTTATAAGGTTGTTGGGGTGGGATAACTATTATCAAGTGGAATGAGAAGAAAGTTTAGGGTTCTATCTCTACTCCCAACAAAAATACCAACTAAATACCATTTGTCATAGATATGTTGATCAATGTAATTTTAATGATTTAACTGCTACTTGGAAATCATTGGTAGGGGGCAACATAAAAGTCCTGAGGTCTATTAAATTGATTTTATGTTATCTTATCTTCTTATTTAAAGATATACTCCAATTGAGCTCAATTGGTTGATGAGGTCTACCAAAGGACGAATTGTTCAGGAGAACCTGAGTTCGATTCCGGGGTGAAATTCTTAGTCAACTTTACTTACCTCCTGACAAAAGTGTACGATTATTTTACACTGACAGAACATACTTATTAAACTCTGGAAATAATTACCCTTTTAAAAAACAAACAAACTCTTTTTTCTTTGTCACAACAAATATACTCTTAAGACATTATTCAAAAAAATTAAATATACTCTTTTTTCAAGGGAACTGAATAGTCTTGAAAAATTATTCAAATTGTAATGCACTTCGTTATATTATACTCCCCAGAATAAAATATAAACCAAAAGAGTAATTGAAAAGTTGATGCATGTAGACTAAATTTTTAACCGCATGCATTGATATTTCAACTACCACTTTTGTTTATATTTCATTTCGAATGGAATATGTCAAGCATGTTCATCTAGACTACAACAGTCAACAAAACATTTTTTTTTTTTTTTTAATCTAAAAACTATTTAACTTGGTTTTTAAAATTAAATTTATTATAAATGAAATAAACTTAGGGGATCTGATCTCATTTTAGAGGATCTTCTGACGCAAGCACGATGATTTTTTCCTTCTATCATCAAAATTTGTGATAATTAATTTAACTTGCATACACTTATCAAATCATGTGGCTGTAGTTTAGTGGTAAGAATTCCACGTTGTGGCCGTGGAGACCTGGGCTCGAATCCCAGCAGCCACATTTTTTATTTTATTTTTTATTTTCTCACTTTCTTTGGTTTGCTCTAATCTATCGGTGCCTTCTCTCGTCGTCCATGCTTCAGGCTAATTGGGCATAAACATAAGTTTTTTTTTTTGGAAATTCCGCTTTCATTGCGGTTCGTCTAATTGCAGCATTTGGGTTGTCATCATTGCATCCTCCAACACCTTCATTGTGTGAAAGGGTGAATTTAGTCTCACATTACCTAGAGATATGGTATGTGTAATGTTTATAAAGCATTGTCATCCCTGACCTTATAAGCCGGTTTCGTAAGGATGAGTTTAGTCCAATAATTTATTTATTTTTTGAAATCTCTTGTACTACATCCTTACAATTTTGGACTCCTTTAGTAAATTACATAAATCTCCCACGAGGTTTAGAAACTCATTCAAACATCTTCTATTGTTTGAATATTTAGTCAACCTCCATGAATAGTACTTTTTCTGGTCCACTTACTTGTAAATGTTTAAATTAGAGGTAATCTATATTATGAACAAGTCAATGTATTTTTTATACCCCATCAGTTTGACCAAGATTAGGACAAGTCAATGTATTTTATTTTTTTGGTTAAAGAAGAATTGAAGAACATATCCTTAGAAAGAGAGAAGGAAAGAAAAACTAGGTAGGTGGTGGGAAGCCTCCTGCATAGAAAAACAATCATAGCATATCCAACTATAGTTTCTTAGAATTGAAATGCAATTAAGCAAACAAGTTTCGTTAAATATCAGTAATAGAAATTCCCCTGAAATTACTATGAGATGAGCACCAAAGATAACCCAAAAAAATACAAAAATATTTTGCAATAAATGGAAGGCACAAAAATTCCTTGAAAATATCGAGATTCCTCCAGTCTCCAAATAAATTTACCTAAGAATTTCATGAACTACATACTCATAATAGTATAGTCTCATTGTTGCTGTGAAAATCTTTAAACCAGGAGGAAGGTTATTTGTTTGTAGCTTTACTTTCATGAAGGGGGAGACCGTTTCTGCAAGTAGAATCAGAAAGTAGCTGTAGTATAGTATGTGAACGGTGTTACTCATTACTCTATGAATAACTTCTTTAAGTTTTCTTCTAATCTCTTTTGCTGTGTCTTACCCATCTATCATAAAACTTAAGTTTTGCTTGTATTGGTCTTTATCAAATACGGAGGAAATTTATTATTAATATCTTATGCTCAAGCAAGTCCTCTTTGTTTAGTGTTTACACTGCTAAGTGAATATTCATTTCTGAGATATTTGTATGTGGATAAGTACTTTTCTTAAGATGCTTTTCAATTTTGAGAACTGGACATCAAGAAGAGAGATTCGTGAGTTTTCTATAGTCAATGTACTGTAACATCTTGTTCTATTATTTAGGTAAGGGTTATATTGTCAGCATTAAGGACAAACTAATGATACTGGAAAATGGAAATCATTTGCTGATAACTGATGCTGTTTTCTAAAAGTGAATACATTATCTGATTATTATTCTCCGCATACAGATTTATATTCACCATTGTCTCCAAGAGTATCATGGTATTTCCAAGGCAACAATGAATCCTGGAAACAGAAAGAGGAGGATGTGTCACCCTTCAATTTAATAGCAATTATACGACAAGATCATTTCAAGTGACAGATGGCTTAAACCACAAGAAGTTTCATATATTATCTTCTGCTATATCCATACAATGAGACGCTAAACATAGCATCCTTACTCTATCACTGGTCATCGCACTGTGCTGGCAGAGAGGAGATGGTACTTCGTTTTTTCAGAATCGGTTCACTGGTAGCATGTCAAATGAAGGCTTGAGTGCTCATGTTTGAAAAGGGTTGATTAATCACCATGTTTGCCTTCTGTATCCCTTTTGTATTCCTTTCTCTAGTGTATTTCTTGTTGGTTTTTCCTACACCACACTTTCTTTTTATTCTTTCTAATTTTTTTCCCATGATTTTTTTTTTGGGTTTGTAGAGTGAATGGTTCCTTGTTGTGGTGTTTGGTAAATGTAGAAGCTAATCCTTGTATGTTGATCTTTAGGAGTTATAAGGTTGACTTGATTGTTGAGGTGACACAACTTTTAACGAGTCATATGATAAATAAGTTGAGTGCTCGTTGCTCGACCTCTACTCCCAACAAAAGTACGAATTATTTGACATTTGTCGCTCCAAAATAAATATGTTGATCAGTGTAATTTTAATGATTTAACGGGCACTTGGATATTATTAGTAGGATATTTTCCATGATTGGAAAATATAAAAGTCTGAGGTCTATTATTAATTTGAGAAAACACCATTTCACTTTTTTTTCTTCTGATTATTAAAATTATTTATATTTTGTTTTTAACAAAGTCACTCACACTAGGAAAATAAGTTGATTTGGTTTAGTTTTTTTTTAAATAAAGTTGATTTAGTTTAGTAAAAAGTATTAAAGTAGTATTTGTATAAATCCAAATATCCTTACATTTTCTGAAAAAAAAAATTGTCTTTTCAAGAAATAGTTTGGGTAAGAAAATTAAAATATCTAAATTAAATGGGGGCTATTGTGCTAAAATTATACTGATGCAGATCTTATATAAAAGAGCAACAATTTGTTAAAAAAAAAAAGCTCTTATATTTTGGGACGGTCAAAATATATAAAAAATAGTGAAAATAATCACCTATTTAAAAAATAATTAGACTTAAATGATAATAGTTAGATGAAATGACAATAGTCATCGAAAATTCACACATACAAGTGGATAGTCGGGTTCAAATCCCGGTCGGCTTAGTAGTTTTGACATTTTTGTCGGTTGAGTTAGAACTTGTAGACTACACAACAATCAACAAAGCATGTTAATCTTTTACACTAAAACAAAAGCATGTCAATCTTTTTTATCAACAAAATTTTAACTTGATTTTTAAAATTAATTTTTTTATCCTTAAAAAAAATTAATTTTGTTATATAATGTAATAACTCTGGAATCTGATCTAATTTTAGAGGAACTTCATGTTGAAAGTTTAAATCCCGACGCAAGTAGGAAAAAACTGTATATCATAGAAATCTAAGACGTAATTAAGATAACTCGCATGAGGTTATCACATCATGTGGCTGTAGTTTAGTGGTAAGAATTCCACGTTGTGGCCGTGGAGACCTGGGCTCGAATCCCAGCAGCCACATTTCCTTTTTTATTTTTATTTTTCAAGCATTCATTTATTTTATTTTTTAGAAAAAAAAATCATCTGATAGGTTGGGTAGATAAAGACCACCTTTATTTTTATTTTTCAAGCATTCATTTATTTTAGGGTTAATTATGTTTCTAGTCCCTATAAAATAGCGACCTTGTAAGTTTAGTCCTTACTTAATTTTAATAGCATTTTTAGTCCCTAATTTTGTTTTTTTGCCCTGAGTATTAGTCCCTACTCAATTCAAATTTGTTTAATTTATGCTTAAACTCTTAAATTTTTGAACAATTTTTTGCAGACATGTTTAGAACATTACTAAAAGTTCCTCCGCAAAAAATTATCGCAAAATTTGATTTCTACATCCAGATTTTATTACTTTTTATCTTTAACTTTTGTCGTTTTAAAAAATTCATATTTAATTCATTTCATGTCTGAAAATTCTAAATTTTAGTAAACGAACCTTTCATAGTGTTCTAATCTTGTCTCAAAAAAATCGTTCAAAAATTTAAGAGTTTAAGGATAATTAATCAAACTTTGTTTTAGCAGGGACTAAAATTATAAGTAAATTTTTTTTTATAGGAACTAAAAATGCTATTAAAATTAAGTAAGGACTAAACTTACAAGGTCGCTATTTTATAGGGACTAGAAACATAATTAACCCTTTATTTTATTTTCTAAAAAAAATCATCTGATAGGTTGGGTAGATAAAGACCGCCGGTTAATAAAGAATTACGATATTTTTTTTTTTTTTGAAAAAAAAAATTACAATATTATTAATTCTGGGGGAAGATAGCATCATTTCTAAGAAAAAGCTAACAAATTTACTAAATATGATAAGACAGGAAAACAGGGACATTAATTTTTTATGAATTTTCTTTAATAGTGACTATGGAACAAACATAAATTTTGCTTCTATTCTATGTATTTTCTTTACCATACGATGTTTATATTTCACAAGTAATTACTTAAGTTTAGGCATTTGATTGGTTTTTTCTACATTACCCTCTCTTGTTTAGGGGGTATTTACCCCTTCAAGATATCAACCAATCAAAATGTAATATACAAATGTAACATTAAATGTCAAATAAATGAGTCAATTTTTTCTATAAAAAAAATGAATTTTAATAAGGTAACTTTTAATTTTTATTTAATTATATTTAGGTATACAATCTTAATTAATTTACACTATAGGGTTTGTAACAATTAAAATTTCAACCCATCATGGCTGTGTTTGGTAACACGAATAAGCTAGCTTATAGCTTGTTGGACTAGCTTATAAGTTTGTTTTGATATAATAAGATGTGTTCGGTAAAAAGCTTTTTCCACTAGCTTATAGCGTTTTTTGAGAAGCTATTTCAAGTAGCTTTTGAGCTTATAACTGGTAGTTTTTTTATATTTTCTTCCAATTTTAACCCTATTAATTTAATTTAATTATTTTTTAATAAAACAACATGTTCATGGCTTAAAAAATAATGGCCAAGTTCATAGCTTATTTTTTAATAAAACAACTGTCACATTTTCTCCTTTGAAAAAAAACTGCCATGCTTTATTTTATTTTTTAACTAGTAAAAGACCCGTGCGGTTACGCACGGGTCACGTAACATTATGGTAATCATATAAAAAATAATTACTTTGTTAGTACTATCAAATGTTTTTTTTTCATATATTATATATAAAAAAATGTTAAATATTTGAATCGTGTATGTTGTGGATTTTATTTTCTTATGTACACGAAAACAAATTTTTATATACACATATAAGAAAATCAATAAAATAAATTTTTTAAAACTTATGATTATTTTCAAAATATCAACATCAATGTAGTGTTTCTATTAAATAACTTTTTATTTTATATGCAAAACACCGTTCAATGTTTTCACTGTACCCGTTGTAGATTTTATGTGATTTATCTGCAGAAATAATTTTTTATGTTAATATATGAGAAAGTTGATATGATAAAATCGAAGAAACTCATTAATATTGTCAAAATATAAACATTAATATAGTGTTTCTATTGAATAACTTTTTATTTTATATGCAAAACACCACTCAATATTTGCACTGCTCCTCCCATTGCAGATTTTATGTGTTTATATATGCATAAATAAATTTTTATGTTCATATATGAGAAAATCGATATGATTAAATTTTGAAAACTCGTGACTATTTTCAAAATATCAACATTGATGTAATGTTTTTATTAAATAACTTTTTATTTTATATTTAAAACACCGATAAATATTTGCACCGCACTCGTTGAAGATTTTATATACTTATATATGCAGAAGAATTTTTTTTTTAACAATATGTAATAGTCAATATGATAAAATTTAGAAAACTCGTGACTGTTTTTAAAATATCAACATCACTGTATTGTTTCTCCAAAATACCGTTAAATATTTACACCACACTCATTGTAGACTTTATGTGCTTATATCTCCAAAATCAAATTTTATGTATACCGATATGAGAAAGTTGATATGCTTAAATTTTGAAAACTAATGATTATTTTAAAAAATTTAACATTATTTTATCGTTTCTATTAATTTTTTAAATATGCAAATTTTTAAGATTAAGAGATTAAAATAGATGAGAACAAAATGACGATATAGGCTGTGTTTGGTAACACAAAAAAGCTAGCTTATAGCTTCTTGGATTAGCTTATAAGCTTGTTGGATGAAAACGTGATGTGTTTGGTAGCAAGCTTTTCTCACGAGCTTATAACTTTTTTTGAAAAGCTATTTCAAGTAGCTTTTGAGCTTATAGCTGGTAGCTTTTTATATTTTCTTCCAATTTTAACCCTATTAATTTAAATTAATTATTTTTAATAAAACAGCTCCCCCATGTTCATGTTAATAACTGCCACGTTTTATCAATTAAAAAAAAATAAAAACTGCCACGCTTTTATTTAAGGAACGTTTATATATATGTTTTTTTTAAAAGAAATGCTTTATTTATTGTTATAACTAGCCTACTTAGCTTCCCTGTAGCATTTGGTTTCTGCTTTTATCTTTTTTCTTGTTTATTTTTGCCTTGTTTTACCAAAAAAAAAAAACTATAAATAACTGGCCTATTGTACGCCGTAAAATTTTATATATTCTAGCTCACATTTTGTCTCCACCTTCCTCTTATTTTTGAGATTCATAAAAGCAGAGATCAAAATTGTCGGTTAAATTTCTTTGAGGATTAAAAGTCGAAGAAATTTTTTATGGAGACTAAAACCAAAAGTTTGAATATTTATAGGGAATTAAGACATATTTAATCATATATTAAAATATTTAAAAAATAAATACATTAGAAAAAATGTGTGTAATATATATATATATATATATATATATATATATATATATATATATATATATATATAACTTAAAAAAATATCCTTTTATGTCATTTTATACTTATCAGCCACTTCAACAACTAATTTTACCAAACACATTATTTTTAATAAGCGAGCTTTTCAGATATAAGCTATCAGCTATCAGTCACCAGCTATCAGCTAGCTTATCAGCTATCAGCTAGCTTATAGCTTATTTTTACCAAACAGAGCCATAGAGAATTAGTTAGGTTTGGAAGTGATAAATCTGAAAAATGAAGATACATAGAGAATTAGTTAGGCTAGAAAGATAAACAAAAATATATATAATAATTTTTTCAAAATTAATAAATTTGTATTTTATTTTGTAAAATGACGATTAAACCCATAAAATTAAGAAGATTGTGAGGATAATTATGAAATTTTACTCGAGTAAGATTTTCAAATTTTCTTATTATAGTATTAGTGGTAGTAGATTAGTACTAAAAGTAGACATTTAAATTTGTTGTGTGGAATTGAAAAAATAGTTGTCCGTAATTATCATGATAATATATTGGCTTTTAAGAAGGACAATTATGAAATTTTGTTGGATTTTGATTTTGATATATTTTTTTAATAAATATATTGTTTTTTTAATAATTTTTTATATATTGTTAGTAGATTAAAAAAACTAATAATATTTAAAATTTTAAAGTATTCCAAAGACTTATTAATTTTGCAACAAAAATACAAATATTGGTGGAAATTTGTTATATCAACTTATCCGTGTAAGTACAAATTAGGAACAATTTTTTTATTGTAGAGAAAAAATTGGCTACACCTTTTTGTTTTTAATTAAAAAATAATAATGTTTTAAAAGTATTCCAAAAAATTATTAATTTTGCATCCTTAAAAATAAATATTTATGGGTTGAATTTGATGTGAAATTTTAATTGTTACAAGCCCTATAGTGTAAATTAATTAAGATTGTATACCTAAATATAATTAAATAAAAATTAAAAGTTACCTTATTAAAATTGATTTTTTTAATAAAAAAATTGACTCATTTATTTGACATTTAATGTTACATTTGTATATTACATTTTGATTGGTTGATATCTTGAAAGGGTAAATACCCCCTAAACAAGAGAGGGTAATCTAGGCCTCACCCATTTGATTTGATTCTTTATCTTTGGTGCAAATTCGAAGTTCTTTTTATACCAAAAGAAGAATTTTTTTTTGAAGTTCTTTGGTGCAAAATTTGATTCGTTATCTTACTACAATTAATATTTGTTTATATTTTGCTGTAATATTCAATAAGCATAATTATACATACTGTACTTTAAATTTGAACATTTTTTTAGTATATGTCGAGTTCAAGGTGTAAATATTTAAGTTTTACACCAACTATAAATGAACTAATGGTTAGATGTATAAAAGAGGCGGTTCTTGTACATGTTACAGAATTTGGGAACATTTTTCAATCTCGCGGTCTTTTTATGGTTTTGTTCATGACAATTGTCCTATCTTATTAACCGGAATCTCCATAGTGAATTGTAGCGTTTTCACAAGTCTTCCACACTTTAACCACAAGAAAATAAATAGAAATCTTTTTGTGAGTGTTGTGTGAGTGTTCTTTGAAATTTATACTAGTTTTTTCTACCTTAAACTTGAGCATCACCACCTCATAAAATTTACTGAACAAAAAAATAAAAATAAAATAATCTACCGTTTATTTTTTAACAAAACAGTATTCTAGTATATGTTTGACTCTTTATGTAAATTTAAAAGAAAAACGTATTAACGATGATCCAGATCCAGATTAGCTGGAGTACTTAATATTGCTACTGGGAATCGCTGATTAAAATACCAATGACTAATTGACTATGCACATTGCGTGTATAATCATCGATAACTAATTGATAGCATTCATTCAAAAAATTAATACTAGAACTAATTATAGACGCTAATCACGCAATTACAGATCAAAGATCCAAATTACAGCTTTTGTCAAACAAACAAAAAAGAGATCAAAACACAACCTCCAATCTTTTGTTTCAATTAATATTTTTTAATTAATTTTATTTCAACTAGTATTAGTTTGATAACTGAAACTTGAATGAAACATATATAGAGCATTTTTTTTGGGAGATTGAAACCTAGGACATATCGTTTTAATTTATGAGTCTTGCTATTAAGTGTTCAAACATTAAAAAACTAAAGGGTTAAATATGTTTTTGGTCCCTATAAATATACCAACTTTTCATTTTAGTCCCTTTAAAATTTTCCTTCAACTTTTAGTCCCTATAAAATTTTCAATCACTACTTTTGGTCCCTATTTTAAAGTTAATTTTTGTATTTTTTAATGAAATTGTGCAGAAATGTGTAGAATATTGTAAAAATATTTCCCAAAAAAAATTAGAATTTTTTAACAAAACATACATTTAATATGAATTTTTAACCATAAAAAATATAAAAATTCATATTAAATTCATGTTTTGTTAAAAAATTCTAATTTTTTTGGGAGAGATTCTTATAATATTATAAATTTTTCCACAAAATTTTATTCAAAAATATTAATTCTACATATGAGTTTACTTTAAAATAGGGACCAAAAGTAGTGATTGAAAATTTTATAGGGACTAAAAGTTGAAGGAAAATTTTAGAGGGACTAAAAAGAAAAGTTGATATATTTATAGGGACCAAAAACATATTTAACCCAAAACTAAATATAGGAATATTGTACTGAAAATAACAATTTTTTTATTTTTTAAGTGTTGAATACACAATTCAAAATAATATTTTTACATTTTGATTCTTCTTTTGTCAAGTAGTTTAGTGATTAAAAATTCACTTTTTAAAACGAATAAGTGGGATGTTAGGAGTTCGAACCCCACCCCTACATGCATTATATAACGTACCTATCAACTGAACTAAACTTACAGAGACTATACGTTGATTCTTTAATATGCACATTTAGGACATTTGTTGCTATTTGCCTTAATTTCTTTTGGTAGGTACTATTTACCTTAATTTAAAAAAAATATTGCATTTCTCCATTTTTTGGTTAGAATGAGAAAGAGTCCCCTGTTTTAGTTATGATCTAATTAGATAATTTTTTTTTCTATAATCTTTTAAAATGAAGGAAGTTTACTTAAATGATTGAGTTTTAATTGGATTTTCGATCTCAAGTGTTACGATTTGACAATTTTGATAATTCACTTATCAAACGAACAATTTGGACCGATGAGTATATATATGGCAACATTTTTTCTGTGTACATGCTTGTTAGTGCAAAGTGGTTACTTTCACTCTAAGAAAGAGAAGAAAACGATGAACCGTGAGTTGAAAAGTGAGAAGAGAAATCGAAAAACTTTATTCGAATGATATTGATTACCACTCATCTACACATACACAATGTTATTTATAGCTAAACAAAGCCAAGACAATGTCAAAAAAAAAAAAAAGCAAAGACATTTACTTGCCACACAAGTTAATAACTCAGACGAAGTAAGTTACTTATCTAACTAATAACCAAACTCTAACTAACATGGTTGAATTATAATTCAACATGATCCCTTAATTTGACCATTTATCCATCATAATTTACTCATTGAATTGAATTACTCCCAAATCATTCTAAGAATAAAAAACTTGCCAGTTTTTATCCTTTGGTCAAAACATCTTCAAGTTGTAATTCAACTGGAGAATGCACCACCTAGAGCCTTTCATTGTTCACTTGCTCCCTTAGAAAAGGGAACCTTGCCTCTATGTGTTTGCTCCCACCACGCAACATAGAGTTTGTAGCTTAATTTATTGCAAACTTGTTGTCAATTTGCAGTTTGATAGATTTCTTAACTTCAATCTTGAGTTCCTTGAGTAATGAATCAATCCATAATGCTTGACAAGAAGCATATGAACATGCTTTGTACTGTCACCATTCATTTGCATTTGGTCCTGTCACAACAGTTTCCTCCTCAAAATTAATTTATTAATTGATTAAATTCCAACTCAACATGTCCCCACTTTGACAAAAGTTGCCAACATGTGTGTTGTCAATATCAAAATTGAGTGGAACCTCAAAAATACAAATGAGAATATACTATGAAGACCAAAATTGTTCATCTAAAAAGTGGAAGATCAAAAGTTAAATCAAGCCAATGATTGAAATGTAGCCTACTATTTGTTTATAGCAGGTTGCTTATTATGATTGATTCGTTGCTTCAGTTGCATCTCATTTTTAATTTGTTATTGAACTTGGTTTAGTTTTAGAATTCTCGTGCTCTCTTGCTTAACATTTGGCACCCCTTGCGCTAACTGTTATATTGCTCATTACTAATAATAATATACCATTTTGCTTATAAAAGAACAGTGAAGTGATCCACTAGTAATATAACATTTTTTTCAATGACATACTAAAATTTATCTATCTACCTATACTTAAATTAAGAGCAAGTGAATGACAGAAAACTTAACATTAACGGATACTAGCACGTCACAATCACATCATGCCAAGGTGGCTAATACCATACGACAAACACGCACGACGCCCCCATGATTCCTTCTAAGCATGATTCTCAACATTCATTCATTCCCCTCCAATTATCGCCTTTTTCCTCCTACCATTTTCTGTGCCAAATATATATGATATTTATATTTTTTCACATTGTGTTATATTTTTTTTTGACGGATTTAAGTTGTGTTATTTGAACATCAAAATAGACGTGTGTATATATATATATATATATATATATATATATATATATATGTGTGTGTGTGTGTGTGTGTGTGTGTGTGTGTGTGTTTATCGCTATCTTTCTCATTTTTTTTTCTATCTTAATTACAATCTTTCACATACTTCACAACAAAATTTTGGTTTCAAAAATCATTTCTCAAGTTTGTTTTCCCATTAGCCATTCAATAAATAATAAGGGATATAATAGAAAATAAACATTAAGCATTCATTGATATTTCAAAATCACATATATAGTGAGACAAATATTTTTAGTTAAAATCCTTCAAAAAAAAAAAAAATTAGTTAAAATGAAATATCTTGTGAGGAGTAAATAAGTTCAATTTTTTATGCCAAAGAAAAAGGTTTAATTATTATTCTAAACTCAGCTCATTTATTTCATAAATCAAGTTCAATAAATTAATTGTCCAATCTAACCTCACACAAACACTTTTCATAGAAAATAAAAATGATACCTTAAAAAAGATTTGGAGGTCAACGGTTTTTTGGTTTAGCGCTTTTACATCACATATTCACGTATACAAGTATCTTAGCTCTCTCTCTCTCTCTATATATATATAAAAACCAAGTTCATAGAGTATTTATTGAGTGTGCAATTGTAATAGTTACAATATATAAACTAAGCAAACATTAATCATGGCTGCTCCACCGGTGAACACATTACCGGTAGCATACCAAGCATGGACAAGTTTAGCAGTACCAGACTGGTTAAACAAAGGAGACAACTCATGGCAAATGATATCAGCAACCCTTGTTGGAATTCAAAGCATGCCAGGACTAGTTATCCTCTATGGCAGCATAGTGAAAAAGAAATGGGCTGTAAACTCTGCTTTCATGGCTCTCTACGCTTTCGCCGCGGTTATAATCTGTTGGGTTACATGGGCTTATAAGATGTCATTTGGTGAAAAACTTTTACCCTTTTGGGGTAAAGCTGGCCCTGCTTTAGGCCAGAAATTTCTAATCAAACAGGCCGGGCTACCCGCGACGGTGCATTATCATCATGATGGTAGTTTGGAAACTGCTGAGATTGAACCATTTTATCCAATGGCTACTATGGTTTGGTTTCAGTGTGTTTTTGCAGCTATTGCACTTGTTATATTGGCTGGTTCTGTTTTGGCTAGGATGAATTTTAAGGCGTGGATGATGTTTGTGCCACTTTGGTTAACTTTTTCTTATACTATTGGTGCTTTTAGTTTGTGGGGTGGTGGTTTCTTGTTTCAATGGGGTGTTATGGATTACTCTGGTGGTTATGTTATTCATCTTTCTTCTGGGATTGCTGGTTTCACTGCTGCTTATTGGGTTTGTTCTCTTCTTCACCTCTTTTTCTCTCTAAGAAGAAGTACTAACTATGTTCTTTTTAATATTTATTCTTTTATTGGATGAAATTCGCGTAAGCAAGTGAACCATGTTAGCTGTATTTCCCACTCTCAATATATATATAATACATCATACAATATGGATGATTGCATTACGTATATAGGTGCATTTTTAATGCTATTCATCATACAACATGCATGCTTCTTTTTACTATATATATATATATATATATGCACTCACACATTTTGAATTCTATAGATAAGCAAATTACCTTTAATACACTGAAAATTAATAAGGAGAGACATGGGCACTCCTAGCTGCTCTATGTGAGCATACAATTTTGGTTGTGACCAATAATATTTCCTTGTTAAGTTAGGAAAATTAATTATAAAAATAGTCAATTGTGTGAATGGTAATTTAGAAGGCAGTAGAAATTTAGAAGATGAGATAAATTAGTTATTGTAACGGCAATTCAAAGAATCTTCGGACGATATTCTTTTGTCTACATGTATTGAAATCATATACTTATTATATATTGTCCAATGTCCATTCATCATGTTTTATTTAAATTCTATGAAAGAAATGTATTGTTTGGTAGTGTTTGCGATGTATCCTTAACCCCATACAATATATCTAATTATATTTTGACAAATCGTGACATATTAAAATGCCAAACCAAATGAAATATGACAATGTGTAATAGTATTTGATAATAATATAGGTGGGGCCTAGATCGAAGAAGGACAGGGAGAGATTCCCACCAAACAATGTGTTACTAACATTGGCAGGGGCAGGGTTACTATGGATGGGATGGGCAGGTTTCAACGGTGGAGATCCCTACTCTGCCAACATTGATTCCTCCATGGCTGTTCTCAACACAAACATTTGTGCTGCCACAAGCCTCCTTGTATGGACATGGCTTGATGTCATATTCTTCAAAAAACCATCAGTTATTGGAGCTGTTCAAGGCATGATCACTGGTCTTGTTTGCATCACTCCTGGAGCTGGTACGTACATTCTACTACTCTTGCTTAATTACAACCTTGCACGTTATCATATTACTACTAATAATTTTTGTCACGTTTTGACCCTTCTTTCACGGCCATATACTAGGTTCCTTAATATACATTGAATCTTTTTTTTATGAAATATACTCCATTATTGGGTATGAAACCGGCTGGGATATTCCACTCTTGACTTGGGGATCCCAAGAATCGAATATACTCCTATATTAGTCTATCACTATAGATTCCATTATTGACTTTTTAAAAAATAGTACTTTATGGTGGTTTTCATTGCCGTTGGGTTAATTTTACGCATCTGATCAGGCATATGGATAAAGATAAAATTGAAACAAGAAACAGTCAACGTTCCAAAGCAATGTAATATACTAAATGGCTAGCTTATTTTATGTAATGCAATTAGTTCAAATATTCAATATGTATTGTTCCTTACTCCTATGTCCTATATTGTGTACTATACACCATCAAAATACATTGTGTATTATAAATATTAAAAAAATTATAAATAAATAAAATATTGCAGGAATTGTACAAAATTATTCTTATTAACTATTATTGTTACATTTCTTCAATAAATTAAATATTATTATTATTATAAATACAAAGTGAAATATAATGAATTTGAATAGTTGTTAAGGTTTTAAATAAATTCAAGTAAATATGCATAATTTTTTTTAAGGTATTAAATAGTTGTTAAATATTATATAAAAATTTATTGTTTGTGAATAGGTCTGGTTCAAGGATGGGCTGCCATAGTAATGGGAGTGCTATCAGGAAGCGTGCCATGGTACACAATGATGGTACTTGGAAAGAAGATATCAATATTTCAAAAGGTTGATGACACCCTCGCTGTGTTCCACACTCATGCCGTGGCTGGCCTACTAGGCGGTGTACTCACCGGCCTATTCGCCGAGCCACAATTAAGTACTCTCTTTCTCCCCGTCACCAATTCCAAAGGAGGTGTCTATGGAGGCTCTGGTGGTGTCCAAATCCTAAAACAAATAGTTGGAGCTTTATTCATCATTGGATGGAACATTGTTGCCACTTCAATAATTTGTCTAGTCATAAGTTTCATTGTTCCTTTAAGAATGACGGAGGAAGAGTTGCTCATTGGGGATGATGCAGTTCATGGGGAAGAAGCTTATGCTTTATGGGGTGATGGAGAGAAACTTAGCCTCTACAAAGATGACACTACACAACATGGCATGGCTTCAAGTGGTGTCACTCAAGTTGTCTAGATATCATATGAGAAAATTCAACAAGTTGGAAATCGATCGAGATGGTTATGTTGTTGAATTGATGTGATTTTTTATTGTGAAAAATGTAATCTTGGAAGAAAACAAATAATAAAAGAAAAAAATGTCTGATTTGTTTTGTAATTGTCTTTTTTTTTTTTTTTTGAGGAATTGTTTTGTAATTGTTTTTATACATGTAGATGTTCATTTTATTATGTTGTCATTTTTATCTACCAACTCTAATGAATGATTTATGTGCTAACTACTAGTAGTCTAGTACATTGGTAACCAGCTATTAATGTACTATTCGTAAAAAAAAAACAGCTATAAAGTTTTATTATATATGCAATTATGTGTGCCATAATTTGATTCATTGTTAATTTTTTTTCTTTCAAATTGATGAAGATTGGTTTCTTTCAAAATGGTTCAGTTCATGTGATTTCACACAAGGTTTTAGTTGAATACAATAAGTATCTTTTAAGCACTTTTAAGTCTTTAAATTTCCTTTGAATTATTGTTTTTTTTTATTTACTAAAACAATAATATTTATTTAAAAAAATTGGTAGAATATATAAAAAATAACACAAATTCAACGTCACTTAAATGAAAAGGATGGATTTACGAACAATTTCACAACATTCAAATTATATATTGACATAAAACAACGCAACAAGTGCGAAAAAAATTAATATGACTTGAATACACTGCCCTCAGATATGCAGATATGTAACGTTGACGGATGTTATTGACCAAAGTCAACATATATATCTACACCAATCTAACATTAACATATCTACAAATCATGAATCTATAGAAACACAAGAATTTAACGAACCGCAAATTCAACTAGGAAAAGGTTGTCGAAATAAAATCAATATGTATATCTTGCCCCCATTGAGTTCTCCCTGTAAACTTGATAATTCAACATTTGGTGTATTAAGGCACCAATTCAATATAATATCAGCTGACGAAGACGCATTTAAGGATGTGTGTCTATATCAAGCGCACGTTCTGCAGAAAATAGTTTAACAAGGCAATTGCCATGATCGTAATCTCTCACTGAAATGATAGTTATTTAGTTTCATTTTCCTATAAATAATAGTTTTCACAAAAGTTATTTAGTTTCATTTTCCTATACATAATAGGGGATCCTGGTCCATGTTATATTTGTTTTCTTCAATTAGTTTTTATTGGTGCTGTTTCTTTGAAAAACAAATAAAACTAACTATGTATTTATTAATTCATTTATATATTTTCATAAGTCAAATTGATACAAACATAAACAATAATGAGTTTTGTCATATATAGGTTGTGATTTTCTTAATTGAACAAGGAAACCTGATTGTTAACGGGACTCACTCACCCAATGATCTAAAAGCTTTTTTTTTTTTGTCGAGGTTCGAACCCCGGACCTTACTTGTATTCCCTACTTGTATTATGCATTATCCCTATCAGCTGAGCTAAGTTCACGAAGAACAATGATCTAAAAGCTTTGAAAGCATGAGAAATGATACCAATAAAATTTTATCATGTACACCAACAAGTATACCCTCACCTCTACATTTTCATGAAAAGTCAATTTCACCCTTAGAGTAAAGAGAAAGTAAAGGACTCTAATGAAAAGTACTTAAATATGTCCCATTATCTTTACATCATTAAACAAATAATTTACCTATTACTCCTTTTTACAAGTGGGACCAAGTAGTACACGTTTTATTACTCCTTTATGCAAGTGGGACCAAGTAGTACAAATTTTATTACTTTTTTAAACGTGGGACCCGTTAGTTACCCAGGAGAGAGAGAGTCCTTATATAGTTGCTCGTTCCTTAACGGGGACTCATTTTTTCTTTCTCCAATGGAGGGTCCTTAACGGGAAGTGGTCCTTGTTAAATAAGGAACCCCATTGGAGATGCTCTAAGTGTTCGAATACAAACCGGATAACCTTTTCAAAGTGCTCTGATACACAATTTCCGGAAAACATATTTTAACATTTTTTATGTGCACTATTTTTTTCCAAAAAACTAGATAGAGTTTTGTGATATGTATAATTTTTTTGAAAAACTTATACAAAGTTTTTTTTTGGTAGTATGGCCGGGATTTGAACCCCGAACCTTGTATATTTTATGCATTGTCCAAACCAACTGAGCTAAGTTCACGAGGACAAACTTATACAAAGTTTTCCAATGTGTATAATATTCCTAAAATTTTTGAAAAACTTATACAAAGTTTTTTTTTGGTAGTATGGCCGGGATTTGAACCCCGAACCTTGTATATTTTATGCATTGTCCAAACCAACTGAGCTAAGTTCACGAGGACAAACTTATACAAAGTTTTCCAATGTGTATAATATTCCTAAAATACTTATATAAAGTTTTCAGTTTTTTTTAATTATTTTTTTCTAATCCAAAAACTAATAATAAATTTTTTCCGAAATTTTATTCAAACCAAAAAGGTTGAAAAGAGTTTTTTGAAAAAATTTCAACACGAAAAACTTTTACATAAAAAAACTCATGTGGGGGTGTGAACTCATTCTAAATGTAAATATGGAAAGGTTAAAAGTGAGAGTAAAAATAAAGATGTAAAAAGTTAAACCACTAAAAAAAGGTAAAACTGTTTCTAGTGGTGAAAATTCAAAAATAAATAAGAAAATGTTAACGAGTGCCTTACACACGTTTATGATTCAAAATTGCACATGAAGAAATACACTTGACATAACATAATTGGTTGAGGTAAATGGACACATGGCTATAGTGATCTTAAAATTAAGGAAACTTGAGTGTGCGTGCATAAATAAAGAAATGAGGATTAATAATGAGTATGAAAAAAATTGACGAAATCTCTCTTCTCTTCCTTTGATGATATCTAGTAGAGTAATACTGCTCATGACTTAGTCTTCTTTTATCTTCTTCTTTCTCCATTGTGTACTAAGAACATCATCTCTAAGTGAGTTCTCATCTATCAATTTTATCTTTGAATTAATAATCAATTTACAATTATCTTTTACATTCTCAATTTCATGAACTATTACGAACACTAGTTAAGGATTCAAATATAGTAACAATATCTTGAAGTTTGTGCAATCAAACCATTAAAAGTGTAAAAAATATTCTTTTGTTTCCTAATGATACATGGTAAATTTTTCCTACACCAATCCATTTCTTAGCAATATACAGCAAATCTAAGTAGTGGCCCCGAATTTATGCTCATAATCTCATCTAATTCCCACTCTCACCATGCTTTCTCCAAGTGGCTGTCATTCCACCCTAATAAAATATGGAATTGGAATTGGATGTGATGAGAACTTCGTCGCCGTCAATGGATGCTTCATAGTCACTCCATTATTTATTCTTCCCTAATTGGTAACTTACTTAAATAACTACATTTTATTTAGTGGTGGCCGACTCTCCTAGTTCGTTCCTTGGTGGTGTCAACCAATAAAACTTTTATTATAATTTAATAAGAATGTATCGACAGTGCAAAAATGTTTTCATGCATGGACATTCAATGACATTTCACTAGATTTTTTAAATACTAATTTCAATATATATTTCCACTGATATTTTTTAAGGTCAAGTAGTCATTGTCTCTGCCAACCACGGCGACATTTTTACAGATATTTTAAAAGTAATATTATGATAGAGGTAGTATAGTAGTAATATAACTAAATCTTTATTTAAATTTTTTACATTTACAGTAACTATTTTTTTAAAGGAGTTTTAAAAGTAATATTGTTATGAATCCATTGTTTTTTTTTTTTAAGGAATTATGAATCCATTGTTATTTCCCTAAAAGTGAACTTTTTTGAAAATATGTATTACTAATTTTTATTTTTATTTTTATAGAAGCTATTGATAAGAGAAGAGTAAAATATAAATTATTATAGTAGTATAAATTACATCAAAGGTACGTAAAATTTATATTGTCAATGGAAAGAACGATTGACTAATGTAATTACCTACTAACTATTACAACTGAGTTTTATATCTAATTTAGGGAATGGGATATCACAAAGTGTGCTTGCAATTTGCCAATAATTCATCCTCGTTAATTACCTATTTTCTCATACATGCACTCCTTCTCCCACACCCCATGAAACCAGTTTTTCGCTTAAGAAAATGACCTTTTCTGGACTTTGAGGTTGTCTCCACCATACTGACTTTTTTCTAGCTCCCTTTTCCTTTTTGGTCAGCATATCCTATCCTAATTTAACAAAAAAACAATCTTCTTTTTTCCATAGCCACACCCCCAAAAAAGGTCACAAAGAAAAAGGAAAACCTTTAGTATACCTTTCCCTTTGATTTTTTTTTTTTTTATATAAAAAAACTCTAATAATAAGTGATCATTTTGGTTCTTTAGATTTTTTCTGTAAGGAAAGTACAACAATAAACAATAAACCCTTCAACTTAGCCGTTTTGTGTCGCCAAAATATCAAACAAACAACACACGCCGCTGCAAACAAGGTTTACTTATTTCTCCCATCACATGAAGCACTCAACCAGTTACACATATCTTATACAACAGTAATTCATAAACATCAATAATAGTTTTTAAAAAATAAATTAATCGTTTGTAACAATATGTGCCAATGTCGGATCGTTATCGAGTAGTTATACATTACAGACATTAGACACACCTTTGATCAAAAGTGTAAGTGTTAGACATTAGACACACCTTTGATCAAATGTGTAAGAATTGTGTTATTTTGGTTGTCTAAAAAATTAAAATATAAATGGATGTTCAAATAACACAACTCTTACTATTAATAACACTATTAGGGCTCCTCTTACTAGCACGTGAAACATGCCTCAAATCAAAGCAACCAATGTTTGATCTTCTTAGTTACAAGTGTCACAATCCCACTCCACCATTGCTGTTTATGTGTGTGCCTCATAGGGTGATACCATAATTATCCACAATTCCTTATCCTAATTAAAACTTTACTTAGTCTCCCCCTTTCCTTTCCGCACTACCACACGGTCCAACAAATTCTCTATTATTACTAATGGTGCCTTTTAAAATGTAGCTAAAGTGGTTCCTTTCTTCTTTTGCTTTTAAAAAATAAAAATAAAATCGAAGAGGCACTGTCATGAAACATGAGAATCTATAATCAAATCATTTTTAGTGGAAGCTTCATTTGTGCCACAGCTCAGCCCAAAAATGAGCAAATGAGATATTTGCTTGCTAACAAGCACTAAGACATGGATTGGATACCACCAGACACTACTTTCACATTGGTATGGTAACATCGATAATAATTTAAAAATAAATTAATGGATGGAATTTACATTTATTAGCGTAGAACATCGAACATATTTTTAATTAGAAGTGTTGCGGTACTTCAGAGTTTGTTTGGAGTTGAAGCATTCAAATTGTTTTAAGAGAGAGAACCAACATGGTGCGACAGCGTTGATAAATTATCATCTTAGTAAATGATTTGATCTTAAATGTATCCCTTTATTTTATTTTATTTTTAAAGAAAAAAATGTATCCCTTTATATGAATTGAAGTATTTCAAGGAATTAGTCCCTAACTATAGATCAAAATAGCATTCATCAAGAGAGAGAGATAAAAGGGTGATGAAGAAGCCTATTAGTATCAACAAAGTGAAATCCTAATTTAGTGGGATTCTCATTCTCTTCCCACCACTGACACAACCAACACATAACCAAGTAGCTCTCATATTCTTTCTCATTGGTCTCTTAGTATATTCCTTTTTTTTCTTCTTCTATGCAATTCACATTTATTAAGCTTGGTTCATGTATTTTTGAAAAAAGAAAAAAAAGGAGTCTTCGTTCTTTACCCTTTTAAGTCCTGTTTCTTATTGCCATGTGGGTCCCTCCCTTACACTACCTTATGATCACTCAGCTCATTTGATATCTTTGACATTCATCATTTTGTGACAACAATAAAGTGTTCAACTCCCTCTCTCCTATCAGTGTTCATGTTTGCAAAACTAGTAAGTATGTTTTTGTTTCTTTTGTTCCTGTCTTATGTAAATATATCATCAAAGACATACATACATACATGTGATGTGAACATATGTATGCACATGAAAACATGTAGTAACTTTTGTAAACTTGTATATGCAGCTATAGTATTACTATTTATTAAATGTTATTAACCTGTTTCTCTATTGTTATTTTTCTTTTAAAAAAGGGCTTGACAAGGTGTATGTGTATGTTCTTTGGAGATCAAAGGGGTTTTCATGTTGCCCTCAAATTCTAGCAGGGCTCCTTTCAAAATGTTGATGAGGTGGTTCATATTCCTTGTTGTCTTGAAACTCAGTTCTGCAATCAAAGATCCTGATATAGAAGGTGTGGTGAATTTTGATGTTATTCATTCTTTTCTTTCTCAATAGTAGCATGTATGTATGTATGTATTTATTTTTATTATTGTTTGAATTCAATTTTGACTTCCTGTGCTACTGTGGAATGAATTTTAATCTATCCTATCAAATGAAAATCATGTGTCAAACATGTTTGATCAACGATCAACCATAGATAATTATAATGATGTGTTAGAATCAGTTAGAAAGAAACTGTTAAAGCTAGTTGCAAGTTGGTTTCATGATACAATCTTTATAAACTCTTTTCAAGTAATATTTATTTTCATTGTGGGACTTGGTTTTTCTCAATACACACTCAGACGCTCAACACTACTATTGGTGTATTGATAATATGGTGGGGGACACAAATTGGTTGGCTTTGATACTACATTAGTTTTTTATACGGAGTCTAACTTATCCTTACAAAATCGACTTGCAACTACCTCTAACAATCTCCGACTAATTCTAACATGATGTGGCACTATCTTCTTTATTGTTAGTGTAAAATTATTTAACACTTGAATTACTGCAACTGTATCTAGCTTTGATAAATTTGACATTTAGGTTAGATTAACTACTATTTTAGAATTATTGTTTTCTTATATACCATAAGTTTTACAATGTTATTCTCTGGTTTGTGCATAACTTCAATTCTTATTTAGCAATAATTCTCTAATATATATCAACACTCTTAATGATTCTGAAACATTTGGCCTAATATTTCCAGGTGAAGCTCTGCTTGATCTTTTGAATTACCTTAATGATTCAAATAATCAAATAACAGATTGGGACAGTCATTTAGTGAGCCCATGTTTCAGTTGGTCACATGTCACTTGTAGAAATGGACATGTCATATCTCTGTAAGTTCATCCATCACATAAAGTACAAAATGTTTCTTACTACTATTTTCATAATCTAGTTTTTTCTTCATATTCTCAAATATTTTTCGCTAATCAATCTACAGGACCCTGGCTTCTATTGGATTTTCTGGAACACTTTCCCCCTCAATTACCAGATTGAAATATTTGGTTAACTTGTAAGTCTCATTACAATTAGTTGACATTAATTAGATTGGCAGCTTATCCAACTAATGAACTATAGCAGCATGATGCCATAACAATTAATTTGATCGACTGCCAGTGTAAAAAGCTTTACACTGCCACAAAATTACAATCATATTTGTGACATTAGAAGTAATTATGATTAAAGTTAAATATTTTTAATGATCTGACGATTATGATTGATGACTGGTGAGGTAGTTTTTCCTTCCTGCTAGCATGTCTTAAACTATAATCTTGATGCAGGGAATTGCAGAACAACAATCTTTCAGGCCCCTTACCTGATTACATTGCCAACTTGACATACCTGCAATATCTGAATCTTGCTAACAATAATTTTAATGGCTCTATACCGGTTAGTTGGGGTCAACTATCCAGTCTCAAGAATGTGTGAGGCTTCATTTTCAATTTCTTATATGCTTCTTCTATGGTTTGTTTCCCTATGCTTCCTATTCTGATATTGAATATGCTATAATTGATTTGTGTTTTTCTTTTAACAGGGATCTTTCTTCAAATGGTCTTACTGGAACTATCCCGACACAACTCTTTTCAGTTCCAATGTTTAAGTATTAATACTTATATATTTATGGGTATTTTCATTTAGTAATAGATAATATTGTATCATGTATTCTCTTGATTTATGATTTTTTTTACTTTCAGCTTTTCAGATACGCCTCTTGATTGTGGCTCTAGCTTCGACCAGCCTTGTGTTTCTAAATCTGATCATCCAGGTTTGATTGGTTAACTCAAAACTTAAAACATGTGATTAAGAAAGTATAATTAACCTTGAAAAATATGAACTACTGAAAAAATTGTTAGGTAGAAGCTACTTAAAGTTTACCTCTCCTTTGCTGCAGCTTCAACCAACAAATCAAAATTGGCAAAAGCCATGCCTTATGCGAGTTGCGGTGCATTTGTGCTTCTGTGTCTTGGAGCCATCTTTACATATAGACACCATCAAAAGATCAGACACAAAAGTGATGTCTTTGTTGATGTTTTAGGTAATTTTTCCGTTTTTTTGTCAAATTACTTTGTCTCAGCATGACATAATAAGGCCTAGGAGGAAGTACCTTTCTTCTGTTTTATATAAAACATAAGAAACATTTTCAAAACTCCATCGGAAAGTAAGTAATATATGATAAATTTTACAGGTGAAGATGAGAGCAAAATTTCTTTTGGACAATTAAGAAGATTTTCTTTGCGCGAACTCCAAATCGCAACTAAAAGTTTCAGCGAAAGCAATGTAATTGGCCAAGGTGGATTTGGAAAAGTGTACAAAGGAGTACTCTCAGATAACACAAAAATCGCTGTGAAACGCCTCACCGATTATCATAATCCTGGTGGAGAGGCTGCATTCGAGAGAGAAGTTGATCTCATTAGTGTTGCAGTTCATAGAAATCTCCTAAGACTAATTGGATTCTGTACAACATCAACTGAAAGAATCCTTGTATATCCTTTCATGGAAAATCTAAGTGTAGCATATCAACTAAGAGGTAAAAACCTGATACAACTTTTTCCATTCTCTGATCTATTTCTTTGTGAGAGTTTTGGGCTCATTGCTTAATATTATTGACTTCTCTATGCTGTTTTAGATTTAAAATCTGATGAGAAAGGCTTGGATTGGCCAACAAGGAAGCGTGTAGCTTTTGGTACGGCGCACGGTCTAGAATATCTACATGAGCAATGCAATCCGAAGATAATTCACCGTGATCTAAAGGCTGCAAATATCCTTCTAGATGATGAGTTTGAACCTGTTCTAGGTGATTTTGGACTAGCCAAGCTGGTTGATGCAAGGATGACTCATGTTACCACTCAAGTGCGCGGTACAATGGGTCATATTGCCCCGGAATATTTGTCAACCGGAAAATCATCAGAGAAGACAGATGTTTTTGGATATGGCATAACGCTTCTTGAACTAATCACTGGTCAGCGTGCAATTGACCTCTCTCGGCTCGAAGAGGAGGAGGATGTTCTTTTGATTGATCATGTAACATTTTCTATCTACTTCATCCATTAATTGCTTCGTTAATTTTGTTCAGTGGTCATTCATCGATGTTGTTATCAGGGGTTTAGAGTTTATACAGTCACACAGTTGTGGATCTCGGCAGTTATATGCAGATCAAAATACTCATATTTCAATATGTATTTTCAAGCTTATTTGGTGAAGTAAAAATATAAGCCATATGATATTGATCCAATGGTCGAGATCCTTTAACAGTGCGACTAAATTTTTTCCCCAATATAATAATTTTCCTCTAAGGATATGATGTTAATTTGAATTTATGAAACAGGTAAAAAATCTACTTAGAGAAAATAGGCTAGAGGACATAGTGGATAACAATTTGGAGACTTACGATCCAAAAGAAGCTGAAACCATTCTTCAAGTTGCATTACTTTGCACACAAGGCTATCCAGAGGATCGTCCGACAATGTCCGAGGTGGTAAAAATGTTGCAGGGAGTAGGGTTGGCAGATAGATGGGCTGACTGGAAGCAACTTGAAGAGGCTAGAAATCAAGAAATAGAATTATCATTCATGACTCACCAATTTCCTTGGAGTGATGAGTCTACTCTTGATCAAGAAGCTATACAACTTTCCAGAGCAAGATAGGCGTACAATAACTACAGAAGTCAATTTTGAAAATGCTGTTCCTTGTCATCATAGAATATATATGTACTTTCACTATGCTTTAAAGAAAAAAGGCATATATACATACGTACTTTAAAGTCTATGTTATATATAGTGATGGATGTTATATAGAATGGAAAAGAAAGGAATGAAGGGTTTGGCATAGATAATATATTGTATTTAATTAGAGGTGAAGATTCTGGTTGCAATATATGTGTTTCTTAGGTTGCAATATATGTGTATCACAACTATGTTTGCCTTTCTTTGAAGTTTTTTTCTTTGCATTGTTTTTCCATGACAAACTGCAAATCAGTAAAAGTCCATTTCATATAAACTAAAGATGATGTTATAATCTTCTCGATTTATGAATGATTATAACATTGGTTTTTTCTTTACATTCAAAATTCAATCAACATTCAAAGTGTCATAAATTCAATCAACATTCAAAATAGAATCATCATTCAAAATGTCGTAAGTTAGTGTGTAATTCATTCAAAAGTGAAAATATTCGATACACATTAAAAATGAAAACAAATGGGGCATACTTTTTTTTTGAAGGAAACAAATGGGGCATACTTGTTTAGGTATTACAATACAAACATATATCATTCACATGAAATGAAATCCAAAAATTCAAAATGCATAAAAAATCATCAGAAAACCATTCTCCTTCGTGCCACTTGATATTGTGAGTGGTCGAGTGGTCGATTCTATTTCATCGACAATCCACTGCAGATTTGCATATAGGTCGTCGAGGTACTATTTGCCTTCACATCGAAACAAAAAATAATGTTATCTTGTCTATATATTTAAATTTAAGAAATTAAGAAATAATGTTATCTTGTCTATATATTTAAATTTAAGAAATTAATCATATCTTATCTTTATTGTGTCCTTGCGCAATCAAAAAAAACCTATTGTATACTTGCGCAACCAAATAAATCTTAGAGTTTAAGAAATTGCTATTTTTTTTGGTCAAAAAAAAAAGAAATTGCTATTTTTAAAAGGAATTGTTGAGTGTGATCGAAAAAAAAAAAAGGAATTGTTGAGATATACACCCTCCGGTCATTAATATAAGCAAACGTTTGATTTTTAGATTCATTCATTAAATGACGTATGTAGTCTTTATTATAGATTACATACGTCATTTAATGAATGAATCTAGAAATCAAACTTTTGCTTATATTAGTGACCGGAGGGTGTATGTAGGAATGAATGTAATCATAATTTTTTTTATTGAGGGGGAATGTAATCATAATTATTTATTGGGTGTAATGCTAATGTTTATTTGCGCTCACGGTTATGATTCATTTCCTTACATATTTTCAAGTACTAGTAATAGGCATACCTAAAATAAATGAAAATTTTCAAATTTTTAATAAAGTAATAAATGTAAAATCCTTTGCGTAAAAAAATAAATGTAAAATATAAATGTTAAAGATAATAAGCCATTTGTCTGGACAAAGAAAAAAAACATTGAAGTGGACAAGAATTAAGCCATTAGACGGCCCTAAAAGAAATTAAGCCATTAAATGGTTGAAGTGGGCATGTAAATAATGATCGAAATGGACAAAGATATTAACGGCAAAGGATTCACCAACTCGTAAATTTACAGTTTTGCTCATTTTGGGTGTAACAAAAAATACTTAGGTTGTAACTAGAAAAAATCTAAACAAAATGTTGTACTATTACTAGTTTTTCCATGGTCTGATAGAATTGATAATAAACAATAGTTATTTTTGAGAGAAATAATAATAATAATAATAGATAAAATTTAAATTAACTAATAGAAAATTTTACAAAGGAAAGATTAATTATATTCCATAAAGTTCAGCCAATAAAATACTCGATTTTACAAGGCATCACCATAAACTTATAAAAATAACTAGAGCAAGACAATTACGAGAAAATAGAAATAACAAGAAACAAAAGCAGAAACATTTGGACATGCCAAGTATTAACAAACATTCTAAACAGCAAAACTGCCTAAGACCAAAGCCACGACAACACCGACATTAACATAACCACTCAAGCTCGTAGAATCCGACTGATCAGGAGGCGGTGCAGGAGAATCATTATTGGTACCACTTGGTGGTGGAGGAGTTTGAGCACTTGGTGGCGAATCATTCTTGTCTGTGGCAGGTGGTGGTGAATCAGTCTTTTCGGTAGGACTTGGTGAAGGAGCATTCACTGCTGGAGAATTTGTTGGTGAGTGTACAGGTGCGGTCTCAGAAGGTGAAGGAGCATTCACTGTCGGAGAAATTGTTGGGGTGTGTACCGGTGCGACCTCAGAAGGTGAAGGAGCATTCGCTGTCGGAGAATTTGCTGGGGAGCGTACTGGTGCAGCCTCAGAAGGTGAAGGAGCATTCCAGGTTGGTGATTGTGATGGAGACTGTGCTGGAGCTGTCCAACCAGCAAAACTTGGAGAGGGAGCATTCCAAGCCGGTGATTGTGCTGGGGAGTGAGCTGGAGAATTCCATGAGGGAGATGGTGTTGGGGAGTATACCGGTGAAACCGTCGGAGATAATGATGGACCGTCAGAGATAACGACAACCTTAAACTTTTCACCATTTTGGCAATTCACTCCACTAATGAAGTAAAAGGGGCCTGTTGTGTTCAATGAAAAAGTTGACTCTCCATCATCCATTTTGTAGATCGGATTCTTTGTATCACATGAATCATAGTCTTGTTTGTTTACCACCAACACAGAATCAGATCCTTTGTTATACTTGAAACCTGCATACCAAACAACACCATGATAAAAGATAGGCAAAACAAAAATTTACAATTTTTTTTTTTTAATATTTTTTAAGATTAAATATGAGATTTTAATCTCCATAAATCTAACAAAAAATAAATCTCGAAAGAAAGACTCAAAAAGATGCAATGTATGCTATGCATTAAAAAGTGAAGATCTTTTTTATGAGATTTTAATCCTCATAAATAAGATCATTTTTTCTATGGTTAGAGAAAAGCAAATTTAGTATTAATTGGATTGAACTTACGAAGTGTGTCGTTGATTTGGAACCTTGTTCTGTTAGACCATGCATTGTAGTGTTCTGGTGAACGTCTTACTCCCCAACCATTGCGGCCACCAACATTAAACATGTATGAAGACGATAATGAAGTGCTGAGAATCACCATTGATACAAACAAAAGAAAACCAGAACTCAACATTGTTAATAGAGGAAGGATTTTAATATGGTGATTGAATTGAAATGTGTGAAAAGAGTGAAGGTTGGTATTTGTTATTTATAGTGAGGTGGACGCGTACGATGTTAATCATTGCCAAAATTATAGGTAGTTTTGATAATCATGATATTAATTTTCATTCGTGTTTTACTCAAAATTATTTATTTGAATTCAATTTTCTAATGAGAAACTAAGTAAACGAGATTAGTGCCATATTATATGATGATATACCATATCTCTTGTTTTGTTGTGTGAGTTTTTTTTTTACGGGATTGTTGCGTGTGAGTTAACAAGTTTGTTCCTTAACAATACTCGTACCTAATTCCCTCTTTGTCTTTCAAAATAAACTAATAAACTAATTTCTTTTCTGAAAAAATGAATTCCTTTTTTAGAACATATACGTAATTAATCGTGTGCAAAAAAAAAAAATCGTGCACAATTTCAAAATAGTGTTTTCTTTTAGAAGAATTTTCAATGAATTCTGATTAAAAAAGAAGGACATATTTGATTATTTATTATTGATTAAAAAGGGTTTGGATATTGAACAAAAAAAAAAAGGATTTGGATTTATAGATAAATGATGATACTATTTATGTACCATAATAAAAAAAAGAGTATTACTTTTCCCACCCTATGGCCTTCTCGCGCGCCCTATTTTTTTTTACCAAAATACCCTTTATCCGGAAAATATATTCCGGACAATATTCGGAATGTATAATCCGTACCGTTTGAAAATCACCCTGTCTCGTGAGGACTTGCAAAACTTGGGGTTGGTCAGTTGAAATACAATCCGGATAACATAATCCGGACATAAGAGCTGTATTCCGGAGAAGATATTCCGCACGCCCTGTATTCAAAACGAGCGGGAAAAAGTAGACGTCTTTTTCCGGAATATGTAATCCGGATAGCTATGTTATATATAGTTCTCCAGAACCTAGCTGAAGCAGACCACCCTTATCAAAAACACTCCCTACACCTCTAAAAAACACTCCATTTGGGCGAAATCTTGGTTTGGAGCAGCAATCTGGCCATAAAAGGGTGTTAACATCATCATTTTTGTCTGAATGCAAAGGTAATGTGTATATAAACCTTTCCCTAGTCGATTTTTAGGCGATTAAGATTTGATCACGTTGTATGATCTTCACTGTACTTATCCGGAACATGTAATCCGGACTGTGTTCATGCATTCCGGATAACATTTTCCGGACACCAGCAGTAGAGAAGCTGTGTTCATTTTTTGACTCTGTTTTGCACTGTTTTCAGTTATGGTTGTTCCTGTTGATCCCCCGAATGATGATGGACCTGAATGATGATGGACCTCAGAATGAACCTCCTGTTGTGGAAGAGCTTCTTTTACTTGAATATGCGCATGATTCCGGAGATGCCAAATTCGAGAATCCCCCACCACCACCCCCGAAAGTAGTGGATGCTCCTCCTCATATTCCTCCTGTTGTACCACCTCCAGTTGTTGCTGTTTGTATTGACCAGCGCGAACATTTTACCACCAAACACAAGTTTGCAACACGGAATGATTTGTTGGAGTAGGTTCGGGAGAAAGCTAGGAAGCTTGGGTTTTCCACTGTTATTGGTAAATCCGATAACGGTGGCAACGGATGAAATGCATTTGTTACTTTGATATGTGAAAGGGGAGGTTCATACACTGAGTACAAGAGAAAGAGTCGGCGTGAGATAGCTGGTTCGGTTAAATGTGAATGTCCATTTAGGCTGAGAGGTTACTTGTTGACTGGTGGTGAGTGGAGCCTCAAAGTTGGTGATGGTAAACACAACCATGGCATGACAGATGTGTTGAAAGGTCATAAAACCGCCGGTCGTCTAAACCCAAATGAACGTGTTCACCTTGAAGAGATGGTGGAATCTAATGTTCCTCCGAGGCAAATGCTTACCAACTTAAAGAAGAGGAACCGTACCACTTCAACTACCATCAAACACGTTTATAATGCTACTTACAGATATAGGCGGTCCATTAGGGGTACGAGGAATGACATGCAACATCTCTTGAAGTCTTTGGTTGATAATGGTTACGTTTTTCATTGTAGGAAGTATCATGATTCTGATGAAGGCAGAGATGTTTTTTGGACACATCCAGAGTCTATCAAGTTGTTTAACACTTTCTCCACGGTGCTTGTGTTGGATTCAACATACAAGACAAACAAGTATCGTCTTCCATTGCTTGAGTTTGTCGGTAATACTTCTACCATGAAAACATACTCTATTGCTTTTGCCTATATGCTGTCTGAGAGGCAAGACAATGTTTATTGGGCTCTTGAGAGGTGTCGTGAGATGTTGCACTCCAAAGATCTCTATCCCAAAGTAGTTGTCACTGATCGGGACAATGCTTTGATCAATGCCGTGGAAAAGGTTTTCCCTAAAGCTACTACTCTGTTGTGCTCATATCACATTGGACAAAATGTGAGAGCAAAGTGTAAAGTGGATTGCAAAGTGACGGATCTCAAAGGCAAGAATGGGCAACCGATTAAGCCTGGTTCGGTTGTGAAGACTGTGATGGCTGCATGGATGGTTATTGTGGACTCCGACACGGAGGAAGCATATATTGATAATTGGACCCGGTTCAAAGTTGTATGCGCAAAATTTCCCAAGTTTTTGGATTATGTTGAAAAGACAATTTTGGATCCGGTTAAGGATAAGTTTGTGAGGTTTTGGGTTGACAAACACCTTCATATGGGGAATACTACAACAAACAGAGCTAAATTTGCACACGCTCGGTTGAAAAAGTATCTGAGTAGTAGTATGGGTGATTTGAGCACAAACTGGAAATCCGTTCATGCCATGCTAGAGCTGCAACATACCGCAATACATGCTTCGTTTCAGACGAGCATTATCATGCTTGAACATCGGTTTAAAGACAAGGTGTTGTGGTCTAGGTTGATCCGGAACATTTCAAGGGGAGCTTTGCATCATCTCGTAGTGGAGTACAATAAAGCACTTGAAATTGGTACGGATAAATCAAGATGTGGTTGTTTGAGTTTGATCACATACGGGTTACCGTGTGCATGTATGCTAGCTTTGAAGATCAAGAACGGCACCGCCATTCGTTTGGAAGAAATTCACACCCACTGGAAGAGGTTGGGGTTCGAGTACGAGGTTGACCCGAAGCTTAAAAAAGAAGACATCTCTCTATTGCCAGAATGGGATATTCTCCAGGTATTTTTTTCAAAACTGTCTCTGTTTATGTTCTGCCCAGGATTTCTGTTTCTGTATTATGTACTGGTGCAATCCGGATTATATAATCCGGACATAACAGTTGTATTCCGGAATATGTAATCCGGATAAGTAGCATTTACGCCCCATGCAAGTGCATTTAAGGCTCATGCAAAGGGTGTATCGGGAAGTTCCGGATTATACAATCCGGATTAGCTTGTCTATTTCGGATTGTATAATCCGGAAGTCACCAGTAGTAACAGAATGGCATGTTTCTGACTGGTTTTCCTCTGACTGTTTTGTTACACATTGTAGGCGCGGTTCAAGGACGCCGATTACAACATGAAAGTGCATTTGAAAGAACAATTCCGGCAATTTGTTTTACCGGAAACCACCTCTATGCGTCCACCGCCAAATAAGGTCACCACCAAAGGAGCTCCAAAGAAAGATAAGCAAAGCATTCGATCGACAAGGCGGTCCCCTTCCCTATGGGAAATTGTTGACTCCCAAGAGCAAGAAACACAGGGTTCACAAACACGGTCAAGAGGGACAAGTAGAAAGAGAGCACGGAAAAGCAACATGTCTCCTACTCCTCCTAAGCCAATTCCAAAAAATCCCAAGAAGTCAACACCCGTTGAGGTCCACATACCAAACAAAGACCAAATCCCAATTTGGATGCATGGCTTTATTGAAAAGGTTACGGATGTACCCGATGATGGCCATTGTGGGTTCCGAGCAGTTGCGGTCCTACGTAACTTGACTGTTGATGATCACGTATTAGTCCGGTACAACCTTTACAAAGAGCTTATCGGTGTAGAAAATGACCGCTATCGGAGGATGATTAATGATGATAGGCGGTATAACGAGGTCTTGGACGCTCTATCCTACTCCGGTATTGGCATTACACCACCGGATAAATGGATGACAATGCCGGATATGGGGTTCCTCATCGCACAGAAATTCAACCAAACGGTTGTTGTGTTGTCCATTGGGAAATCAGAAACCTTTTTCCCTCTATGTGGTCCATCGCCGCCTCCAACTATCGATCCGTTGATATGTCTGGCATATGTGAATGACAACCATTTTATGGCCTTGAAATTGAAGGATGGTTGTCCGATTCCTCCCACTTCCGCTCTATGGAGACAATACCATCGAGAGGATGCAAACACATGGCCTGATAGATATGTCAGCCGGATGGCAGATTATAATGAGCTAAGTCGGGCGGCGGGTGTTGAGGTCATAGAAGATGATGAAGAGTTGTACGTTGTTGAAAATCTTGATCCTGATGAGAGGGTTGGTGCTGGTCCTGCTCCTGGTGTGAAGGTTGAAGTGGATGATAGTCCCATTGATATTTCGGCGCCATAGATTAGATATATATCATTAGTTTAGTTGAAATGTATATCATTAGGTGAAATGTGTAATGATATAAATTCAACTTTTTTTGGTATAATGATATATATATATATATATATATATATATATATATATATATATAATCATTTTTTGATATAATATTTAAGTTAATTGTCTTTTATACAAACATATATAATGATTTATTGAAAAAAAAATGATAAAAACCACGATGACATGAAAATCTGTTTCAGTTCTGTGCACTGCTTCATTCCAGATTATATAATCCGGAAATCCCCGAGGGTAATTTTGGAAAAAAAATAGGGCGCGCTAGGAAAGGCATAGGGTGGGAAAAATAATACTCTAAAAAAAAATTGAGAAAAACTATTTATGTACCATAATAATATCAAGCCCACCTTTAATTTTTCTTTCTTTCTAATTGTACCTCTAATCACCCTACAACTTACACACAATTTGTAACTATTTGATTAAACTGTTTGGGATTTTTTTGTTTGATCACTGTACAGAATAACGAAGACCACTTAAAACTTTCTAACACATGTGAAAGTGTTTGGCCTAATAATATTGATATTGTCGGTTGTGAATAGAAACTTTTTTATTTTTTTTAATATAATGACTATCAGTTTCATTTCCAATTTTTTTTTTATCGAATCCTTTTTTGATTGAATCCTTCTTAAGGTCCCTTCCTTCTTTTTTTGGTAGTGAAGGTCTCTTCCTTCTAGAAACCGGTAGGTTAACACAAAAATATAGAATAATCAACTCAAGAATTATTTGTTATTATACAAATATTATTATTAAATGCAATATTATTTTTTTGACAGAAATTAAATGCAATATTATTATTAAATAAAAATTAAATTGTAACCAAAAAAATAAAAATTAAATACGTCCTAGCTCAACTGACAAAATGTCGAAATTGTTAGGTCGGATGTCATGATCGGAGTTCGAACCCCGGTACCTCCACTTTATGTGTGTGAGTTTATGATTGCTTTGTCATCTCATCTATCTACCAAAAAAAATTAAATACGGAAATAAATTAATTGGGGGGCATAGATGAAAACGTGTGATATGGACACACTTTTTCTTATTACACGCAACATTAAATATAGCAATTAAAATATTGCATTTAATAATATTTGTATAATATTATTTTTTTTGGTGTTAACCATCCGATTTCTAAGGAAAAACGGCTTTATAATTTAGGGTTTGATCGGGAAGTAAGTAGTATCTGACCAAGAATTGTTCCCATCAAAAATCAAATTCGAGATCTCCCGACTCGTCACAGAGAATTCTTATTAACCACTTGAGTCTAATCACTTCGTTAAATTTATTTTTTGAAGTGCACTTAGTTTGATATTCATATTTTTTTTTGGTTACAAGTTTGATATTCATATAATATGAAGTAATGCTTGAATTGAATTTAACTCAATTGATAATATGATTCCCCGTGAGCTTAACTCAGTTGGTAGGGATATTGCACATTATATGCAGGAGTCGAGGTTCGAACCCCGAACACTGCACTTTTCCACAATTAAATTGTGTGAACTCTAGCCACTAGGCTACATGACAAAAAAAAATGATTCAATTCAATAAAACGTGTGTCTATATACATATGTAAGGATTCGGTTTTAAAAAAAAAAAATTGGACATTTTTTACCAAAATATTTTTGTACAATTGGCAGAATAATGGTATTAAATTTTATTTTTTTTTGAGAAAAATGGTATTAAAAAATTTATAAGTCGTTTGTTGAGAGAGATCAACCCTTAAATATGTACTTAAAAAAAACCAATGAATATAACTAGAATTTAAAATTTCAAAATTTAAATTATAATAATTAATCAATAAATATTCACAAATCGCACCAAATTAGTATTTTTTTTGGTACAAACACAAAATTAGTATGCAGTTAAGTAGAAAAAGAGGCACATTCAATGTCGTATTATTATTTTTATATAAATTGAGTATCTTCACATAACCTGCATAAACTAATCCTTGAGTATTGTAGAACTGAAATGGAAGAAAAACTCACCCTAAGAGTCACCCTAAGAGTCATTCGGTATCATATTATAAAATGCCAAAATTGTATTTTATTACCAAATTAATCAATTTTCTATTACCACCCAAACCAATTACCTCCTTTATTTGTATTAATGTTTTTTGTTTAGCGAAAAATGCATTTTAATTGTAAAATCAAATGCATTCATTTTCATTGATTTTCTATAACATTTCGAGCTTCCAATTATGTTATTCCAAAAACGAAATCTCATTGTCCATAAATATTTATTTCATATAGTAGTATCTCATATTATCTTTGCAATTCCTTCCAAATTTATATTACTCATTTATCCAGCTTACTTATGTTGACATGGGAAAAGGAACATGCAAAAGGAAATTGAAATATTCATTAAACCAAGTTCAAATTTAATGTACAAAACGAAACGTATTTAATTTTATTTCAAAATACTAAAAAGAAAAAAATTGGTTTCGCCACAATTAGAGGACAAAGTTTGATTAACTAATTACATTTATATGTGTGTTTGTTTCAAGTTATATTTGTAGATTCCTATGAATAAAATCATAAAAATGCATATGCCTATGTTTGTTACAAGCTTACTAAATTTTATTCCCGGATATAAAATGTTCCTGGGAATAGAATAGTTTTCCCAAAGAAAATGGTGGGAATAAAGTTCTCATGGAGATGAGAATAAAATTATATGTAATTACCTATTATATTCCCTATTTTTAAGGTTCCTTAGAATATTATAATGTTAACCAAACATCTTTTTTCTAAATACCTTGGAATAAAATTCCTATCTTTATATTCCAAGGAATGTTATTCCTAAGAATAAATTTGGTACACTTGAAACAAACACACATCAAACTTTGATCAATTAAATTAGATTTATATACTCCTTAAAAAAAACTTACATTATTTTTTTTAAAGGCAAAATGAAACTATATTAACCAACGCAGCTGATCCTTCTAGCACAAGATGTACTACGAGAAATTAAGCAAAAGTTTAAAATGTTACAAGGATAACCGATAAACACAAAAAACGAAAAGAAAAAGGAAAAGCCTTCTGAGAAATGTCACTTAAACACAAAATTACATTTATATTATGACTTCAAAGACTTGGTCAAGTCGTAAAAAGACAGAACTTGAATTTGAGAGGTTCCAACTTCGAGTCCAGTTAGTAGTTTTAGAGTGACGTAAATGTAAATACTTTTGTAAGTGCTCTTTGAATCCGAGATCTTCTCTTAGCAACTCGCCTGAATTTTTTATTTAAAAAAATTATTGTTGTTTAGATAAAAGTTAAAAAGTTAAAATTATTACCGATGAATTAAAAAATTATTTACTTTTTAACTTTTATCTAAACAACAATAATTTTTTAAAATAAAAAATTCAGGCGAGTTGGGTTCCATAGACTAATTAGAGTCGGGGGCATGTCTCAAGGACGAAAGAATACTTATAAAGATAATTTACATATCACCCACTAAATAGGTCCTCACATTGACCGTGAAAGTTGAATTTACAACCTTGTGAGTTGTGAGCAAGTCAGCTCATTACCAACTAAACCAACCTTATTGGCCTAAACATTATAATTGTGTCAAATTCATTTCAAAGTTATTTTTATTTAATCATAAATATTATAAAACATATTTTATCAATTGCAATATTTTATTTATAATTAATGGAGATGTGTATATCCAATTTGCGGACTTTTTTAACTCGTTGGAAAACTTACAAAATTATATATATTTTGTAATTTTGATTCAATAGCAAACTATATGGAATCAAAATGGATTGAAGAACAATGATCTCTAACTTGAGTTTTGATGATAAGAATATAATTTGGAGCAATTGATACTTTGATGTGTTTGTATCCTTACGTAGAACTTGTTGATCATTAGAACACAAAACCAAAAGCGCTGAGAAGCATTATATTGGCATCGTCTGGACAACCTCTAAGACATAACTTTATGGACATCCCCAAAGCAATACAAATGATCATTGAGTTCAAAGTTAACACATTTCATCGTCAATTGATGACCTCAAGCAACCATCTATGCTACAATCCAAATGAAGCTAAAAAATGGTAAGTTAAATATAAAATTGTGTGTCAACTAACATTCAAACAAGACACAAAGAATGTCTCCATGCAATGGGAAGATCATGCCAGCTGAAAACATGGTAACTTTAGGTGATATCTACAACAGTGATGTAGCGCAATAGATGCACTCCAAGACCAAACAAGGTACTAGGAATTTTATCTAAAATTTTACCTTCACTAGGATCAGCAATGACAAAATTCAAAAATAAAATAAAGAATTTAAAGCAACAACTCAACGGAAGCCATACACTTCTAGCTTCTAAGGCTTGTCTCCAAGTCTGCAATCTTCCATTCAACTCTTCCCGAGATTCTCCAAGCATGACTCCATCATCTTCAAAAATCATACATCTTGTGTTAACTCTTGGATGTGTTCCGCAAGTACACCCAAAACTAAAGTAAAAAGAAAAGGGTTTGAGATTGACCATTGGTACAATCCTATTGTTATGGGAAAATCGTCATTAACCCTATCGTGAATGTTCACATCAATCGAAGCTCTCTCGTACATATCTTTGATAGCTCTAATAAAATAATTATAAGATATTTCTTCTCTAGAGTTTTCCATAAAATCTCTCTAGTCATTTTATCATACGTCTTATTCAAATCATTGAAGACTAATTACAAGTCTAATGAAAATAATAAAATAAAAATAAAATGATGAGAAAAATAACAAGGAAGAAACTTAACAAAATTAGTATAATGGAGAGTGATGAGTGGATGATAACTTCAATTATGAGAGAATTGAAGATGAGAGGGGAAAAACCAAGGAGGAAGACAACGTTTTAACTTTTAATAATAGTAAGAGTTGAAGAAAGGATTGGAAAAAACGATGAAAGATTTAAAACAAGGAAACTTGCGTTTTGTTTTTGTTTGGAGGATCATAATCAAACAAAAAAAATTATGGTTAAAACTGCATTTAAACCTAAAATGTATTATCATTATCATCTCCTTACAAACTAAAACTTATCAACTTAGTATACCCACAACGTCCTCTAGAATTTCGTGGTGCATTTTTCGCATGTTTTAGCACTCCTCTACCTAGCATAGAGAAGGCTATATTTTTAATAAATAATAGTCGCAATCATGTGACCTATTTAATATTTTTAGTTTTTCTTAATTCAATTTTAGCTTTCCAATTTGATCAATAGAAATCAAGCATTTTCCTTCAAAAAAAATAAAATAAAATCAAGCATTTGTAAATGAAATATCACGTCAACAATATTGAAGGGCTATCAAATGCAAAAGGAGGTAAATTTGAGAGTTAAAATGGAGCAATGTATTTCTCTATCACTAATTGAAACACTATTATTAGAAGATGTGCATGTTCTGAAACATAATAGATGGAATTGATTTCTTCACTCAACTAACCACTGGATATTGATCAATATTGCACAACATGATTTCAATCTTTTCTGTTTGTTAATAGTTAACATGATTTCAATCAATGGGTTACAACAATAATTTCATAGATGGTTGTGGACGGACAAGATGATTTGGTGCAGGTGATATTCACTTTTTGTTTGATCATTTCTTTATTTAATTTTATAAAATATTCACAAAATCATCAAAAACGTTGTTTAACGCATTGGTTCAATTCTTTGGAGTAACTAGCATTACTCAATATTATTACAAAAGCGCATTCGTTCAATTCATGAGAGTAATTAGCATTACTCAATATTATTACAAATAGACAATAGATTAAAACGTATCATCATCATCATCATCCTCATTGGAAATAGATTCATTATTGGGCGAAGGAGCATTTCGAGGCGATTGTGTTGGAGCAACACTTGATGAGGGAGCATTCCAAGTTGGTGGTTGTACTGGGGAGCGTAAAGGAGCAGTCCATACAATGGCACTTGGTGAGGGAGCATTCCAAGTCGGTGGTTGTGTTAGGGAGTGTGCCGGAGCAACACTTGGTGAGGGAGAATTCCAAGCCGGTGGTTGAGTCGGGGAGCGTGTAGGAGCAGCACTTGGTGAGGGAGCATTTCGAGCCGGTGGTTGTGTTGGGGAGTGTGCCGGAGAAGCACTTGGTGAGGGAGCATTCCAAGTTGGTGGTTGTACTGGGGAGCGTGCAGGAGCAGTCCAGACAATAGCACTTGGTGAGGGAGCATTCCAAGCCGGTGGTTGTGTTGGGGAGCGTGCCGGAGCAGCACTAAGTGAGGGAGAATTCCAAGTTGGTGGTTGTGTTGGGGAGCGTGTCGGTGCGGTACTTGGTGAGGGAGCATTTCGAGATGGTGGTTGTGCTGGAGATTGTGCCGGAGAATTCCATGAGGGAGACAATGATGGGGAGTGCACCGGTGCAACCGCTGGAGATAATGATGGACTGTGGTGGTGGTGGTGGTGTGGAGAGTAAACGGCGACCTTCAACTTTTGACCATTTTGGCAATTCGTAAGGTTTCCAGTTATGAAGTAAAAAAGACCTACTTTGTCAAACTTATAAGTTGAATCTCCATCATCCATCTTGTGTATTGGATTTTTGATGTTGCATGAATCATAATCGTGTTTGTTTACCACCAATACGGAATCAGATCCTTTGTTGTACTTGAAAACTGCATGCCAAAAAACATCACCAAATACACAACAAAAATGATTACCTTTTATTTTTGTTAGAACTAAATAGGAATTTTAATCCTAATGAATTCTAAATATTTTAGTTTGTTCCTTCAAAAAAAAAAAATTTAGTTTGTGGTCATTGTAATACGTTTTAATCTATGTATTCAAATTTCTAAACTAATTCCTACAAAATGGCTTTGAAAAGTGGATATAGACTAAATATAAGATTCTTATGAGAAGATGCAATGTGACCATAAAGACAAAAAAATATGTTTAACCATGATTATTTCTTTTATGAAAAGATCCAATATGATCATAACGACTAAAAAACTAAAATTTGATAAAACCATAAACTGCCGGAAATAGCAGGAAAAAACTAAACACCACTCAGACTCAGAAGTTTTTATTTTGATATTAATTATACATAAATTTGGATTGAAAAATTATACGAAGTTAACTATAAGTTAATAAAAAAAAGAAGAGAATTTTTTGGATTGAACTTACAAAGTATGTCGTTGATTCGAAACCTAGTTCTGCTAGACCAGTTATTGTAGTAGTGTCGTGAGCTTTTGACTGCCCAACCATAGTTACCGCCGACATTAAACTTGTATGCAGATGACAATGAAGTGCTTAGAACTAGCATTGATACAATCAAAAGCAAACCATATCTCATCATTGTTAATTGCTAAAATATTCAGAGAAACAATTCTAATACGATGATTGAATTGAAATGTGTGAAAAAGGTGAAGGGTGGTAATGGTTATTTATAGTGAGGTGACCGCGTTACAATATAAATCATTGCCAAAATTATAGGAAGTTTTCATGATAATAATTATTATGCAAGTGATTCTACTTGAGGTTAATAGGCTCTAACAAAGGCTCTAACAAAGGATGATAATAATTATCTGAATTGGCATATATGGGTTAAAAAAATGGACCGATGTTATCAATTATTTTTTTACAAATTATTTTAACATCTTTATATAATACAAAAGCATACATCTAAAAGCAATAGTACACATGGCATCTTCATACTCCTCATTTCATTTAATGTTTTTCCATCAACCAATTAAAATGTATCTTGACTCATTCATTTTCTATTAGCAAATCAAAATTGATCATGACTCACTTATTTTTCACCAACCAATCAAAATTGATCTTGATATGATTTTTTCCCTATATATAGACAATTTGATTTTCTATTATTTTCATCTATCTCTTCATCCCATAAAAAATCACTGCTTTCAACCTCATTCTCTTTTCTTTTATTTGTTTATTTTTTATTGTTTTGTTGTTTATTTAACATTTCTTATTGTTATGTTCCTTTTTATGTGATTTCTTAGGTTTATGTTTCTTATTCATATTCTCTTTTCAATTTTCTTTTGGTGTTTATATGTTCTTTGTTTTTGTTCGGATCTTTATTTTGGACATGGAAGTCAATCAAGAGAAAAGAAGAAATGCATCACATATAAATTAGAATATATATGAAGGATTTCTATTACCACGTTCAAATATAATTACTTTCATCCCCCTTTTGTTTTATTTTATTAATCCCTCAATACTCACAACTTTTTCTATCTATCTATTCTTTTTTGTTTAATTTTTCTTAAGTTTCTTATGTTGTTATTTTACTTTTAATATCTTGCTCTTTTATATTTTATTTTGGTTTTTGATTTTTTTTGTTTTTTGCTACTTTATGCTTGAGATGGAAACCAGTCGATAGACAAGAAGAACAGCATCCCATTTTCACAAAATTGATTGAATCGATAACTTTGGAGTGAAAAAGATAAGAAATACGTAATAGAAAATCGATTTTATGGCACCTTTGGTTTTTGTTTTTTGAGTCAAAAAGTTCCTTTTTCTTTATCTAAAAGGGAGCAAGGTGCTACCCTAAAATTTTAAGTGCAGTTTCAAAAAAATAATAAACCTTCCAGTCATTTATATTTTATTTCCTTCATCCTAATTAAATATTTAAATGAGTTTATACTATTATTAAAATTAATATCCTAATTAAAGATTATTAAATTATTATGTTTTTTAAGTGAACAAATATTAATGTTTTATTCAACGTCATGTTTTTTTATCCATCATCCATTCTATTATTAAAATTAATAATCACATATGCTTTAAAACTGCATTAATATTTTTATTAATTACCTTATATAAATGTAAAGTTGTAAAAGTCTTATAACAACAAAATTAAATGAATTTTCGATTACTTATTAATCATGTTTCAATGGCACTTTGCCCCCTCAAAAAAAAAATGTTTCAATGACAACCATCAAATTACTATCATTGTTTGATTTCTCAATCAATCAAATGGATTCATGCACCCTTTGTCTTAATTTTTGACCAATTAGATTTAACTAAATCATCAAAGGTTTCAATCATACACGTATTTCCTAACAATAAGCTAAATATAATTTTTTTTGTTCAACAAATATAATTCCTATAACAAGCAAAATGTATGTTTTTCCGCTCAATTTTCAACCATAACATAGCATGTTGACAAGACATTTTTTTCTTTTATTTTTCTACAAAAGATGCAAAATCATGTAACCATTTAATGATATATCAATTGCCTAATTAAATGTATTTATTGGTTTCCTTTGATTGTGTTTTTTCCATGATGTTATAGGTTCTTGGTACAAGATTGGATGAAGAAGAAAACAGTTGATTTTTTTTGGGCAAAGAAAAAAAATAATCTAACAACTAATTACTAACACTTGACATTAAAAAAAACCTTTGTTTTATAGGATATTTTTTTTCTTAATTAAATATATAACTTTTAAACTATGATAATCAATAAAACCTTACGTCTTTCATTTTAAATATTATTCAAAACATTTTGCAAATTTCGTCAAAAAAAAAGACATTTTGCAAATTAAAAATAGAAAATAATTGACATTTTAAGGATCTACGCTAACAAAAAATTTTAAGATAAACATTTATGGAAAAAAAGAAGCAGGGGATGTAAATCTAACCCGATAAAAAATTGGGGACATAAATCGAATCCAGAAAAAGAGCCAACACGGTCTTTTCTATTCATTTCCGTGATAGTCTTTGTCCCAATCGTTGTTTTTATCATCTTGAATTTCATTTGAAAATATTATGGCATTTAATCAAATGAACTTTGTTCATTGATATGAACAAATATGCTAAAATTAATTTGCGATAAAATATTTCTAAGTATACAACAATGCCTTAAACTTATGTAAAAAAAAAATGCCTTAATTATTTTACCAAGGACTTAAATACTATACTATATACATTAAATTTTTCCAGCTTATTATAGAAGTTTCTTATTCATAGCACCATCGTCACTAATTATAATTTACAATTTTTTGTCTTGGACCATGATAATGGGTGTAAAAAAAAATTAAGCAAATTTCTTACTAATTTTTAAAAAGTTACTTTGAAATTAACCTTAGAGTGTATTCTCATTTTTATTAATATGGAATTTATATTTATATTGTTAATATATTTCATGCAGTGACCTTTAACGACATAATATATTGTTAATCCATTTGATTAATACAGGTATTCAATTGAAATTAATTTAAATTATAAATATTTGTGAAGTAAATAATTTTTTACCTCTCAAAATAAGAATTTTTTTTCTTTGTAGAAAAAAAAATATTTTTGTTGTAAAGGACTCTTTGTCTACCGGAGTTTGATCGAAAGATTGTTCTACCGAAAAATTAAACTCGAATTTCTTGATTAATTTGGAACTCACTAACCACTTGAGTTCAATTACAATCAATGCTTTTTAGTAAAAATATTTCAAATAATTCTAATTTCATAAATTATATTAATGCTCAAATGAATTTTTCAGTCCTGTCATTGCAACCCGGTTGGAAGCTCCATTGGCATTGATATGCAGGTGTCAATGTTCAAACTTATACCCCTCATTGTGTGAATTTAACCGCAAGAGTACTTGAGAGAAAAAATACAAAATATCTCATGATTATATTTCTCTAATTCCTCTAATTTATATAAATGGAAAGGATATATTATAAAAACCATTTTAAATATGAATGTGTTGTATGTTTTAGGAGTTCATGAAAATGGAAAGAAAATGCTAATAACAATATTGAATAAATAAATGTTAATTTTTTTAGAGGACAAATGAATGTTGATTAGTAATTACTGTAGATTCAAACAAAATTACGACGATGTTGATTTAAAAAATAAATAAATAAAACAAGAAATTTTGTTCAAGTGGATAATTAACTCCATCAACAATGAATTATTATGGAGAACATGAGTTTGATTCTAGGTGGAACAGTTATTTGGTCAAACTTTACTAACCTCCCGACTTAAATTAAGATTACTAGGACCCCTTTACCTTTAAAACCATAGGGTAAACACCATAATAAACAGTGGTGGACCTAATAGAGAATAATGTTTATGAAACGACTCTCTTCACTTTTATACAGATCTAATTAAATAAATTATTGTAAAATAAATGAGTGTTTTGGAATATAACAATATAGTTATTTGTGGAACTCATTTGTTGATGAAATTACATTCTTATTAAGTATTATTATTAAAAAATAAATGAGTAATGTGTATAAGCGACTCATTCAAAATCTCAAATTGGCGAGAGCTTTTATTCATACAAATTTAACTCATGTTTCATTTAAAATTAATGTTTGAAATAATGAATCGAATTAATATACTAATTAAATTAAAGCTAATTTATATTAGAAATAAATTCATAATTTACATTTAATAAGTTAAATTTTGATATGTAAATACACAATAGTACAAAATTTGTAATAAAGAAGTAAAAAAGGTAGTAAATTTTATATATTTTATGATATATATAAAATAAATCATCATTAACCCAAAAACGTTTAAATAAGATGACATGAGTCTATTATTGCTCCTTTATTTTACGAACAATAATAGAACTATGAGCAAAAGCCACTCTCTCATGCTTCCTTTTATCATTTTCATACACTAAGTTTGATAATCAAATTTAACTAAGAGAATCAGACAAGTGAGGTTGACACCCAATCTTCACCCAAAATCTTAAGACATTAGATATATGGATCATGTCACTTAAATTTTGTTTAAAATCTACTCTTCCATCAACTATAGAACTTTAAATAACAGTTAACACATTGACATATCTTAATCAAGTGTTTGCATCTTCGCGTCTGCAATTCTGTGACATAGTTAAATAACATAAAGTGGAGGCACAACATGTTATAAAAGGTTGGTTCGTGGTGGTTTTATGGAGGGAGATTTATGTTCCTTTATTTTACGAGAGAAAGAAAATTAGAAGAAAAAATAAAGCATGTGAAAAATGAATTTGAACATGAGAGAAGATAAAGGAAAACAATAAGTATTATGTGTTTTATCCGTGAGAATATAGGATATTCTCAAAAAATTTATGGTTTAAGTTGTTGGTAATTTTATGGTTTTTTTGAAGTAGTTGGAGATTTTTGGATAACCATTTTCCCAAAAATTAGAGTAAATTAAAAAAATGTCATACTTTAAAATGTCTAATAAACATATATTTTGTCAATTCAACATAACACATCTACAATTTTTAATTGTATATTGCCATCAAAGACTAAAAGTGAAGGAATTTAAAATAATAGAGGTTGAATGAAAAAATTCTCAAAAAACATAATGACAATAAAAAACTAAATTTAAAGATCAAACAATTAAGCAGATGACATCTAAAAACTAAAAAAATAAAATAGTTCGTCATAATTTTCTTACTACCGGGGATTATACATTTAGTTGAATCATCATTTTAGACTAAAAGAAACTACATAAGTGATATTGACATCACATCTTCACCCTAAATCTTAAGACATTAGGTATGTTATGTTGCTCAACGGCTACTCTTGCATTCAATGTTGAACTTTTACTCACATTTGACACAATAACAACTCTCCCACTCGCGCTTCCGCTACAAAGTCGAACCGGGTTTTGTTACGACCGTTGGAATTTATGGGGGAACTCACGTTGGTGTGGATTGACCCATTGGACCTAGAGCAATCATCCAAGTGAGAACGATATTACATTTTCACCGAATATTTAAGGCATTAAGTATACGAGTCTTCCGACTTATATGTTGTCCAACCTCCACTCTTTTATTCAATGTTGAAATGTAACTTACATTTGATACATACAACATTTTTTTCACTTAACTATGGTTGAATTCTAGCCCGTGCTTGGCACGGGTATCCATACTAGTTTTTTATAAGTTGATTATGCTATCAATGTTTGAGAAATAATTATTGATAAAAAAAATGTATATATGAAGAAAAAAAAGTACTAATTTGTGTCCACCACACGTTTTCATCAATGTCTTCTAATTAATGTAATTCATTAATTAATTTGGTATGTAGTAAAATAATGCATTTAATTTTTTTGTTAATCATTCGGTTTTTAAGGGAATCGACTTTAGTGATCCAGAATTTGGTAGGAAGGTAAGTATTGTCTGAACAAAATATGTTTTGTTGGAACATGTGTGGAAATTGAGTAAAAAAGACTAAACACAAATTCCCATGTTGGGTAGAACTAGTGTTGTGTGAATTGAAAAAAGTGGAAGTCCCACATCGGATGGAACACACACATTAGTAGTGTTTATATAGTGGGGGTGTACCTCTAATTAATGGGGGTACATAAGCACTAGAGAAAAATATATATTGATATATATTTTATTATTTGGAAATGATAAATTAAATAATTAATTTAATCATTATTAGAAAGTGCTTTCTTAGTCCCCAAGTTTTGCTAAAATATTTTGGTACATAATATAATATATTTTTGTACTAAATTTAATATATTTTAGTACTCAATTAAAATATTTTTGTACTAGATCTAATATGTGAATTACTTAATCGCAAAGTAATATGTTACTTGTTCCCAAAGTTTCTCATATTACTTGTTCCCAAAGTTTCTCACTTATTAGTTGTGAATTTTCTCTATAAATAGAGAGCTCACACAGTGCATTCCACACACCAAAGAGTTTCATTGAGTTGTCGGGAACTCTTTCTCTCTTCTCCCTTTTTTGACTTATGTTGACGAGTCTTTCATCTCTTCTCCCTCCTTCGACTTGTTTAACAAGTCCTTCTCCTTTTTCTACTCCTTTCTGTCCCTTCGGAATTAAGAGTGTTCTTAAGACCATAGTCCCTTTTCGGTTTAATGTCTCTTCTGAATTAAGAATGGTCTTAAGTTCATAGTCCCTTTCGATAATATATGTCCCTTCGGAATAAAGAGTACTATTAAGATCATAGTCCCTTTCGTAATAATAATGTCCCGTCGGAATTATGAATGATCTTAACAGTATATAAATTATTTAAATATTTTTCTATTTGAGGAGAAATGGTGGTATCACCATATTTGAGTGGTCGTAGTACCATATTAAAAGTTTGGAGAACTTAAAGGTTAGAATGGTGGAAACACCATATTTGAGTGGTCTTAGCACCATAATAGAATGGTAATAATACCATATTAAAGTGGTTTCAGTATTAAAGAGTGGTCTTAGTACCATATTTGACGGTGTAATTCTCGAACGATTTTCTACAGTGCAGTAGTTAATCGAACAGTTGTAGCTGGGCTTGTTTTATCCTGGAGGCGGCGTGGTTGATAGTCTACCTTGCACAATTTTGGGTAGTGCCACGAAACGTCTTAAAGAGAGCGACCTGGTCGTGACTCAATCTAGTAACAACTTCGGTAGATAATAGAATTTGAAAATCCAAATACAACAGTTTGGAAATCCAAATACAACAGTATGGAAATCCAAAAACAACAATTTTAAGACGTTTCGATCTGCTATGTCTACCGAAGGAATTACTTATTGAGATTTCGTTGTCCCTAAATACATTAAGGATAAATCAAGCTATAAAATTACATCTTTCGACTGAAACAATGAAGTGTATGTTGTTATAACAACAACACTAAGAAATTCACAATACGGTTCTGTGAATAAATAACCTTAATTGGTACATGAATAGAACCCCCGAGTGTTGATGCATCGTTTCTAATTTTCTATTGAATCTTTGATGATTGACAAAGACAAACATTTAACGTAACACATGGCTGATCGAGTAGGATAAAACTAATTGTCAAGGATTGGGAAATTTTGTACGGTGCATTGACAAATGAAAAAGGATGCTACGGTTCTAATTGAAAGATGAGTGTACATTGTTAGAATCAATGTGTGCCTGCTCTACCAAAATTGCTTCAGTTCAGCACGTGCACTAAATAAATTTCTTTTGGTAAATGAAAGCTACAACATATATTATATTTATGTTATCGATTAAAACCATGTGCTAGAGCATCAATTTTGGCAGACGGATATAAATTTGAGCACTCAATTATTTTAGGATGTTAATCCTATAAGAACAGGTCTAGTGACTTGTACTATATGCATTCTTATGAGAAAAGACTGCACTTTGATGACATGATCAAAATTAAATTCTGCTTCTATTTTATTAGTTGTGTGATTTTAATATTTGACATGTGAACAAGCTTTTAATTTTAAATTTGAGTAACTTGGATTTAATTCCAATGTTATATGATTAGACAATTTTATTTATTGCAGTCAAGATATATGAACCAAAAGTTCATATAAATCAGAATTTAGAGAATATGAATCTCTAAACATAATAAATTATGATATGTGTGAATTTGATGACACATAAATTAGAAATGATAAAATGATATTTTTATCATATTTATTGATGACTGTAAATTTTGGAAAATAAAATTGATATGCTTGAATGTTCAATTTTTATAACGAAAATTGAAATTTATAGAGTACCCAAGTCTAAGAACAAAAATTCTAATTAAGAAATTTTTGAAGAAAAGACAATCCAACTTGTCTTATTTTTGAACTTGGGATTGTCCGGACTATATTTGGCTTCAGGACCCCAAGAGAGTTAAACTCACTAGTAGAGCCTATGAATGTGTATTCATTAGGTATGTTATAAATAACGAAGCATATAGGTTTTAGGACCTAAATGTTAAAGTGATCATAGAATTTAAAAGATGTCGAATTCTATGTAAATATTTACCCCTTTAACTAAAGAATAGTGGGGGCACTAGTGGGGGCTCTAATGGGAGCACGACATTAGTGGAGGCAAAATAAATTCCCTTCTAAAAATTAAGAACTAGTGGAGGCACTATATCTAATCACATTCATGTAATTAGAAACAGTTATGAAAACATCATACGAGATGTTATAGAACCTCAAGGAGGTAAGAAAGCTAAAATTGCTAAAGAGTATGAACTTGGTTTATACATTGGAAGAAGATTCATTAAGCCTTAAAGAAGTTATATCCTCATTGGATGCTGAATTATGGCAAAAAGCAATAAACGATGAAATGAATTTTCTAGAGTCTAACAAAACATGACACTTGGTTGACTTGTCTCATAGTTGCAAAACCAATCGGTTGTATTTGGATTTGGAAAAGGAAACTAAAACCTCACGGGACGGTTGATGAATACAAGGCTCTCCTTGTAGTCAAAGGTTTTAGGCAAAGAGAAAAATATAGACTTCTTCGACATTCATTCACCAGCCACGAAAATCATATCCATAAGAGTACTAGTCCCTTTAGCCGCCGTTCATAACTCGATAGTACTCCAAATGGATGTGAAAGCTGCCTCTTTTTATGGTGAACTAGAAGAAGAAATCTATATGAAACAACCTGAAAGTTTTGCGATTCATGGACAAGAAAACAAGACATGTAAGTTAGATAATTCTTTGTGAGGTCTAAAATAAATTCTTAAGGAATGACATGAAAATTTGACATTCTAATGTTATCGAATGAGTATAAAGTGAATGAAAGTGACAAATAATATTTGCACGATCATATGTCTCTATAAAGACGACTTGCTCATATTTGATTTAAAGATTCATGTTATGAATTATGTGAAATCATTGTTTATCAACAACATTGATAAGAAAGACCTAGACAAAGTTGAAGTAATTCTTGGTTTCAAGATTACTAGATCAGAAAAGAGAACTTTTTTGATAAATCTCACAAAGTTGAGAAGTTCTTAAGGAAATATTATTATTTCACCGTAAACTTGCAATCATATATTATGATCCAAGTGTAAGAACACTTGAGATGGAGTTAAACAAATAAAATATGCGAGCATCATTGGCAGTCCTTAGGTAAGCCACTGAATGTATTAGACCCGACATTGTCGATGTCGTAAAACTCTTGTGCAAATTTACTAGTAGACAAATGAGAAGCATTGACATGCTATAGAAAGAGTCATGAGGTGCCTTAAGAAGATTATTACTCTAAGATTACTTCACTAGGAGTAACCTATTGTACTTAAATGGTACAAGATATAAAATAGAACATCTTTCAGATGAATATTTAGCGACTAGTGTTTGCATATTGAGCATCACTAGAGGAGTTGTTTGTTAAAACAAATGATATTGACTCAGTCCACTATGGAATGAATCTGAGATGAGAACACTAGAGAAAACTAGTGGAGAAGCAAGTTGACAAGATGCTTGCTAATTGAGATCCCTTAGTGGATAAAACCGTTTCCAGAAGTGTTAATTTATTGTGATAGTCTGCAGCTATTACAAAATTGAGAATCGTTACCACAATGGTAAGAGGCGATTATTAAGGCACGAACACATAGAGAAATAGAGAGCTAGCTACTCTCAAAAGGAACGGTTAAAGTAGATCATGTACGTACTGATAAAGAATTAGTTAATCCTTTGACGAAAGGAATTACTAGAAAGAAAGTCCTAAACGCATCCAATAGGATGGGACTAATGCCCAAAGGTCACAAGTGATGGTAACCCGACCTACATGACTGGAGATCCCAAGAAATAGGTTCAATGGGTAATAACAAGTCACAAGTGATAGAACATGCTATGATAAAAGTAAAGAAAGCATGATTCCTGCAGCGATAGAAGGATGAGATAATAGAAACTCTTAATGAGATCTATACTCTATTTGGAGTGGAGTACATAGCTACAGGAGTACTCTTGATAGACTCACCTATATGAATGTGGAACAAAGGGCCGGTTCCTATGGGATTCGGGGCAGAATACCTAGAGCGTTCGTTAAAACCGGGATACACGTGCAAGGCCATAAACGCACGGGCTTTTAGAATACACCTTATGAAAAAGGTTTGTGTGTGGGTTCTATGTCTGAGATAGAGTTCAATGCTGTAAGCAACTCTTGTTAATCAGAATTTTACTCGCTATGCAAAGGTTCAAGTTGTAGGCGACACCTTTGTTTACTAGCAAATCTTATGGAGACGTTTTTTGACGTTATTTATGAAACCATTTTTTAAATTCAAGTGGGGGATTGTTGGAACATGTGTGGAAATTGAGTAAAAAAGACTAAACACAAATTCCCATGTTGGGTAGAACTAGTGTTGTGTGAATTGAAAAAAGTGGAAGTCCCACATCGGATGGAACACACACATTAGTAGTGTTTATATAGTGGGGGTGTACCTCTAATTAATGGGGGTACATAAGCACTAGAGAAAAATATATATTGATATATATTTTATTATTTGGAAATGATAAATTAAATAATTAATTTAATCATTATTAGAAAGTGCTTTCTTAGTCCCCAAGTTTTGCTAAAATATTTTGGTACATAATATAATATATTTTTGTACTAAATTTAATATATTTTAGTACTCAATTAAAATATTTTTGTACTAGATCTAATATGTGAATTACTTAATCGCAAAGTAATATGTTACTTGTTCCCAAAGTTTCTCATATTACTTGTTCCCAAAGTTTCTCACTTATTAGTTGTGAATTTTCTCTATAAATAGAGAGCTCACACAGTGCATTCCACACACCAAAGAGTTTCATTGAGTTGTCGGGAACTCTTTCTCTCTTCTCCCTTTTTTGACTTATGTTGACGAGTCTTTCATCTCTTCTCCCTCCTTCGACTTGTTTAACAAGTCCTTCTCCTTTTTCTACTCCTTTCTGTCCCTTCGGAATTAAGAGTGTTCTTAAGACCATAGTCCCTTTTCGGTTTAATGTCTCTTCTGAATTAAGAATGGTCTTAAGTTCATAGTCCCTTTCGATAATATATGTCCCTTCGGAATAAAGAGTACTATTAAGATCATAGTCCCTTTCGTAATAATAATGTCCCGTCGGAATTATGAATGATCTTAACAGTATATAAATTATTTAAATATTTTTCTATTTGAGGAGAAATGGTGGTATCACCATATTTGAGTGGTCGTAGTACCATATTGAAAGTTTGGAGAACTTAAAGGTTAGAATGGTGGAAACACCATATTTGAGTGGTCTTAGCACCATAATAGAATGGTAATAATACTATATTAAAGTGGTTTCAGTATTAAAGAGTGGTCTTAGTACCATATTTGACGGTGTAATTCTCGAACGATTTTCTACAGTGCAGTAGTTAATCGAACAGTTGTAGCTGGGCTTGTTTTATCCTGGAGGCGGCGTGGTTGATAGTCTACCTTGCACAATTTTGGGTAGTGCCACGAAACGTCTTAAAGAGAGCGACCTGGTCGTGACTCAACCTAGTAAGAACTTCGGTAGATAATAGAATTTGGAAATCCAAATACAACAGTTTGGAAATCCAAATACAACAGTATGGAAATCCAAAAACAACATGTTTTCACTAGGAATCAAACTCGGGTACTCCTCAACGATTCGTTATACATTGAGCTCATTAATAACTTGCGCCTAATTACTTAGTTTAGATTTATTTTTTTAAGGTGCACTTAGTTTAATATTTGTATAATATGAAATAATGCATGAATTTTTTTTTGGTAACACAAGGTAAAAATAAACAGAAAGGAAGAAAAAAAACAAGAAATAAAAGCTACAGGGAAGCAAAAATGCTTCTAGCGGTGAGCAAACTGAACTCGAAGAGCATAATAATGCTTGAATTGAGTATAGCTCAGTTGATAATATGATTCAATAAAAACGTAATTTTTTTTTTTGAAGAAGGCAAAGCAGGCTATTAAAATTGAATAAAAAGTGTATATTAATATGCATAAGCAATCTTATTTTTTACCAAAAAATTTTTGTACTTGAAATTGGCAGAATAATGGTGTTTAAAAATTTAAAAATCCTGTTGTTGGGGGAGGTCAACCCTAAAATGGATTTCAATTATAACGATGATATTAATCTTTACGGTTGCCCTTGGAGCATACTTTTAGTTTTACCAAGAAAAAAAAGTTGACCTCTCAACTATTTTTGCAATTTCTCTAAACAAATAGGGGCGCTACAACAAATCAATATAATTTTAATTTAAAATTTCATAATTTAAAGTACAATAACTAATTAATCATTCCCTTAAAAAAATAACCAATTAATTATTATTCACAAATCACACAAAATTAGTATATTGTAAAGTATAAAAAGGGACACATTAGTCTTATAAGTGCAGCTCAGTTGATAGCTCCAGGGACATTGTTATGTAGGGGCTGAAGTTTGAACCTTAGATTTCTTGCTTCTCCACATCTGTAAATTTAGGCATCAGACTACTTGACATAAAAAAAATGCACATTTAATATCATTTTTTTTATGTAAACCACGTATCCTCTTAACGAAACTTAACATGCAGAGATTAATCCTTGAGTTTGTAGGACCCTCGGTTTTATCATTCAATAGGATCGAATTATAAAATGCCAATTTGTTTTGCTAATTATACTTACGGCAAATCAAAATAAAATTAATCGATTTTCTATTACCACCCAAATCAATTACTTTCTTTATTTGTACTAGCGAAAAGACGCGAAAAGACGGACACTCATCCGTCTTTTCGCTCTTTTTATTTCGCTAATGTTTGAAAATTATGAACGGTGTTTTTTTATGAAATTTTAATTTTGATTAAAAGTAAAAATATAATTTATTTTTGAGGAAAAAAGTAAAAATATAAATGTTTTTTGCTTTCAAATTATAACAAATCAAACTAATCATGATTATCTATTTCAATGAAATCAACATTATAACAAAAAAATATAATTTAAATTCTTATTATTTTTACTGACCAACAACAACAACAATATTATAGAAAAAATTGTTGTTTAAAGGTATAATTGAGATAATGAAAAAGTAAGTACAAATATACTTATCTAGTTTGTTACACTTTTTAAATGATAAAGAAAATAACTGGACATTTGTGTTTGTTACACTTTTATTTTAATATTTAATTTTATTCTTATCTATTTGTTACATGTGTTATTTGTATTGAAAATTAGAGGTATTCTTGAAAAGGAAAAATTCAGTACAAAAGTGCTGGAATGGGTAATTTTCTTTATATTATAAATAAATTAATGTTATCGACAAATTAATTTCTTCATTGTAAAATAATATGCATTCATTTCCATTCATTTTCTATAACATTTCGAGGTTCCAATTATGTTATTTCAAAAATGAAATCTGATTGCCCATAAAAATACTTATTTCATATAGTAGTATTTCATAGGAATTAACTGTGCTAGGATAACTGTGCTATGGAATGTAATGGTAGCAAATATCAAAATAATCAGCTACCATTTTACAGAAATTAGTTTATTTAGATTTTTTATATTTAAAATAATTTTATGTCAATTTTTTTTTTTGTTAAAAAAACAAAAAAACACGTTCTCACATAACACACTGCACCGTTTCTGGATCTAAACACAAATTCTCTCACCTTCGCCGATCTCCACCGTAGCACCACCGGAGCGCCGATCTCCACCGTAGCACCACGTAGCGCCGATCTCCACCGCAGCACCACCATAGCGCCGATCTCCACCCACCTCTCCAATCTCCCATCTCCGATTTATCACCATCTTCGATCCATCACCATCGTCGATTTATTCACAATTTCTTCATCATCAAATCTCGGATTCAACATCGCATGCACCATCGCCGATTCATTCCTGGTTCACCCAATCCTTGATTCAACACTGAATCTCTGGTTCTCACTTTTCCTCGATCTCACATCAAAAGCTCTCCGCTTAGCAACCGCCGCCGCCGCATTTTCTCTGATCTGTTATTGATTTGAGGTATATAAAACTATGCTTAACTCGTATTTTATGGTTATTTAACTCAATTTGTTGTTCTGAATATTGCAATATTATATGTGAGTGATTGATTATGAATAACGAGATTATGATTGTGGATGAGTTGAAGCTTTTTCCTAGATTTGATTTTCAGTTGCAATTGCTATGTTTGATTTGATTTTTCAATTTAACATGTGTGTGAATACGGATTTAGGCATTCAAAATGATAATAAGTTATAACAAACTGCTTCAAAACGTTTGTAGATAAGCTATAAGTTATTTTCAAAAGCTAAAAAACAACACATGGACACCTCATAAGTTGATTTTTAAGTCTTACAAACGGTCTCATAAGTGCTTATTTCTGTAAATAAGTTCACGTAAGTCAACTAAACAGGCTATTAATTTGTGAAATAAGCTTGAAATAAGTGCTTATTTCCACATTAATTAGTTTTGCGCTTAATAGATGAAATAATTATGTAATTCTAGTTTTGCTTTATGTTTTTGTCTCTGATTTGTGATCTTAAGTTTTGAATCCATTCACTTCACATAGATTTGAAGTTCTGATGGTTTGTGTCTAAATTATATTTTACGATGTTTTGTGTTGAGAAGTAGTGGCGAATATAGCTTGTCAACATGGCGGTGTTTAAATGGATAAAAAGTGGACATAAGATCTCCGTTGTTTTTGGTAAAGAAAGACAGATGTAGGATTTGTTCATATATTTCTGTATTGCATTTTAGTTATAGAATATACTGTCATTTCTTCGACATACTCGACTTGTTCTCTACTTCTTTCTCAATTAAATGTAGGTAGTTCTGTTGTTCATATTAGTGTAATGCTTGTGAATCTTTCACATGTTGTTCATATTAGAAATTTGTGTAAAGGTTCATATATCCGGTTGCATTTGCCTCGTTGTGCTGCAATATCAAAGTTCGCAGCACAACCACAACTAGGACCGCAATCGCAACCTAAAACTATTCTACACAGTTTTTACCATAATTTGGTAGAGATTGAATTAATTACTTTTTGTATCAAAGATATTTTGAATTAAATTCCTTAAACAGTGAGTTTATGATACTTGTTAGCATGACCGTTTTCATAATTAACTTTAGCTGTGTTGCTTAATCTAGTAGGTGTGTGTTTCCTTTATATTCTTGTTTATGTAAACTAACAATGTGCCTTGAAGCAATTGCTTATGAACTGAAGTTTTGTCTTCCATCAAATGGCTATTTACAATATTTTTAGATATAAAACAAAGGCACTCACTGCTGCCTTTTTTAGGCTGATTTATCTATCTATCATATTGTATAATGACAACTCTTGAGGAAAAAACTGATAGCAAATGGTAAAAAAAAATTCCAATTTCAGAGAGAAAATTATTTGCTAGGCTGTTATTATTCAAAAGGAGGGACACAGAATGAAATGGGGATAATGGATTTGAATCCTTACCTAAGAAAACTATATCGCATGCCAAAATGAAAAGAAGAAAATAGAATTTCCATTCAATAGTTTTTAAGAAACTTTCCTATGTAACTCATAAAATATTTGATGTAAATATGTTTCAAAAGGTTATTTAATTTAATCATTTTCCCATAATCAGTGCCATGTCAACGTTGTTTTTTATGTTATAAGTAGTGCATTAATTTTACTTCCTATACAAAACTTACGCTAGAGGCTGATTCTCCTGGGATATACTTTTTAAATTAGATTATTTAGCACTTTTAACTTTATGCTATGTTTATGATGCCGTTGGTCAAGCATTACTTGTTTAACATTTGAGCCTTTAACTAGAAGATACTGAAATCATACCTCATTTGGTGTGTGTATTTTCTCGTAGAACCGCCCATGCAAACAATTAATTATTAAATATACCCGTAGTCAACAATATTAGGCTAAATAAACCTTTATACCTGATTTCATTTCTGCATTCACTTATCTATTTTAAATAATGTTATTTTGTGTACAGTGAATTTGGGGATATATATGATGAAGATCATTTTATATCCACACTTGATGGTAATGTGAAGGTGGTTAAAGAACTTCTTGAGGCAATAATGGAGAGACATAATTACAATATGACTAATATAACTAGCATCAGAGTCGATGCTTGGGCTCCTGTCAGTTATTACCTTGGAGTTGTTCATCCTATCTTGCAAAAGGAAGGGTAGGTATTAGACCACTTTGCCCTCATTTCTTACTCTCTGAATTGGTTTTGGAGTGAACTTGTACTGTGAATCCATATTAGGCAGTCGACACAACTCAATTTTAACCAAACAATTTGATGAAAGGAACTTTATTTTGGCAAACTTATGCAGGATTATTCGAATAGCTCCGTTTGCTAATTGTTTGGCAATGATTATCCCTCCGCATATACAATTTCTAAGACGTCTTACTAATTATCAAGTATTGAGGTTTTCTTCAATATCTGCACTAGCTGAGAATCTGGTTTATCGAATGAGTGAGAAGAGCTCGAGGACAGATGGAAAATATATTGCTGTGCATCTTCGCTTTGAGGAGGTACTAATGCTCATGCTTTATGCTCGAGAACTGTATTGTGTATTGAACATTTTCAACTATCACTGATTTTCAGTCTCAATCTGGAGCACGAATCCAGTTGTCACGCAATAATGAATTCTTCCCTGGAACCACTGATCGGATTATCATGGTATCTGGTGCAATCAATGAAGTACTAGGAGCTGCAGAGCTCATTCTTTTAAAGTTGCTCAGTGAGGTAATAACCATGATATTGATTCAATTAGTTACTAGAATAAAAATATGATATTGATTCAATTAGTTACTAGAATGTCTTGCATTGTTGGCTTCTGAGCTTAATTTGCTTTATATGATTAGCTTCACAGCGAGGATGACAATGATGTTGAGCTAAAAACAAAAGTGAGGCTCATTGTTCCTAATGGTTCTTGTGGTGGAATAATATGGAAGGGAGGTGCTACCATTAGGTACCATTCATTTTCTTTGTCAAATTGCAGGGCTTACTTGTTTACCATATTTATGTTTTGATTTCAAGAGGTTGTCTCTTATATGAATGCTGGTTCTTTGGTGTCAAAGCTTTTATATCCCTATGACCTATGCTTCCCCTGCAACTAAAATAAGCATGTTATTGTCAGGCCAGCTGTTATTTTTCATCGCATGATTCTTTCTCTTTATTTTTTTAATGTTATTCAGTGATGGGGGTGAAAAGCTTACCTTATGCATTGTTTTCCTTTGATCAGGTCATTCATTGAAGAATCTCAAGCTGGCATTAAAATATCTCCGCAAAATAATTGTTACTATTGGGCAAAATGATAGGATAGTAATAGTGACAGGAACTTTGGATGAGCAGATGCGTGCAATTGATTTAATTGTTTCTAAATTAGCTGAAGATCCTCAATATTCGCAGTCCATGAGTTCTCCGTTTACATATTCTGGTCAGTGTCATTTATTTGTTCCAGATATCTTTAACATCATTGGTTTGAAGATATTGAATCAGCTTATTTCTGAGATGAATCAGGTTAGACATTATGTTTGATATCACATTATTCTCATACAACATTTACCATGTTCAGTACTTCCGTATTCTGTATTCTACATAGCTGAACCATTATACTTAAGTGTGAATCAATTCAACAGGTCAAAGATTCCTTAACTTAGCTATTGCATATTTTGTTTAAGTTGTATGTGTTTTCGAACTATGTTCTGTTTGCTAGACTTCTGTGTCCTGTCTCAGGTGAATGCTGGTTTACCTGCAACAAGGCATTGAAGGGTAGCTTGCCCCTTTAGGGACCAATATCTTTTTCAAATATTTCAGATATCTTTAACATCATTGGGCCAGTTGAAGAATGATGGTAAAATGGCTATACTCATGCTCCATTTTTTTCCCTGTCTCTTTACTACTTTTTAGTGATCATTCGTTTGAGAGTTGTGATTATGTATTTTTAATTACTATGCCATTACAAAGGCCCCTCTTTTGAAAGAGGTCTGTACGTCATGCATTTGTTTCTTTGATTGTGTGCTTAGTCAGACCTCATATTCAAGTCATGAAAATTGCATTCCGATATAAAATACTATTCACAAATTCATTTACATTTTGCTTTAGACATAAATTTCTTGTTATTGTTTTATGTAGGTCATTTTAGAAAGTTGACAAAATAAATGTTTAATCGATTCACAATTGGTTAATATATATTCTGAATAACTATTTTCCTTTCCAGGCACTAGAATGCTTGGTGTGACTGTAAGACGTTCGTTGTTTACCAATGATGCTGCCCGTTCAAAGTTTTTGTCCCACTTAATGACTGCCCGTTCACAATTTGTAAATATTGCTACTTGCAGGTGATAAATGATGCTATTGGTGTAAGATTGCAAGCAGGACGCCAAGCCGAGGTTTGATGCCTTGTCTTATTAGTTTTTTTTTTCTTTTAGATTATGGTATCACATAGCTACACTAACTGATGATCCACGCAAGCTCTACATAGACATAACAAGACATAACAAGCTACACTAACTGATTATACTTTCTATATTGTACTTGTTTCGTACTCTATCCCCTGCCTTTTTTTCATTAGTATTGTCATTAGTATTGGAAATGTCCTTATTAGTACTCTATATTGTCATTAGGATTGATAAGCCTCTGTAACCTTTGTATCTCACACTTTACTAAACCATGTTTACTGAAATTAATTTGAAATAGCCGCAAAAGGTGATCTATAGTTTCAAATTTATGTATTTGTTTAGGATTGGTTATGGATAGGCATTAAATATTGTAATAATTTATTTTAAAATTTTGCTATAGATTTGCTGCGACATTGCTATGAAATGTCCTTAGTTTTATTGCTGTAGATTTGTTGCGAAATTGCTTTGAGAAGTCATAGTTATGTTGCTATGGAAAATTCATTTTGAATGCTTTTTTGCTGCAGACTAACTAAATATTTGCTAGGATTTTAGTTTTACTAGCTACGGATTTACTTGATAATAACTCCCTAGCAAATTTGTCTCTCAATCCGTGCTACGGCTGATTCAATAGTTATTCCGTAGCATATCTCTAGCTAAATGAGTTTACTAGAAATCTGCTGCGGAGTAGCTACGAATTTGGCCATAGCAAATCACATATTTTCTTGTAGTATTGAAGACTAATTACAAGTCTAATGAAAATAATAAAATAAAAATAAAATGATGAGAAAAATAACAAGGAAGAAACTTAACAAAATTAGTATAATGGAGAGTGATGAGTGGATGATAACTTCAATTATGAGAGAATTGAAGATGAGAGGGGAAAAAACAAGGAGGAAGACAACGTTTTAACTTTTAATAATAGTAAGAGTTGAAGAAAGGATTGGAAAAAACGATGAAAGATTTAAAACAAGGAAACTTGCGTTTTGTTTTTGTTTGGAGGATCATAATCAAACAAAAAAAATTATGGTTAAAACTGCATTTAAACCTAAAATGTATTATCATTATCATCTCCTTACAAACTAAAACTTATCAACTTAGTATACCCACAACGTCCTCTAGAATTTCGTGGTGCATTTTTCGCATGTTTTAGCACTCCTCTACCTAGCATAGAGAAGGCTATATTTTTAATAAATAATAGTCGCAATCATGTGACCTATTTAATATTTTTAGTTTTTCTTAATTCAATTTTAGCTTTCCAATTTGATCAATAGAAATCAAGCATTTTCCTTCAAAAAAAATAAAATAAAATCAAGCATTTGTAAATGAAATATCACGTCAACAATATTGAAGGGCTATCAAATGCAAAAGGAGGTAAATTTGAGAGTTAAAATGGAGCAATGTATTTCTCTATCACTAATTGAAACACTATTATTAGAAGATGTGCATGTTCTGAAACATAATAGATGGAATTGATTTCTTCACTCAACTAACCACTGGATATTGATCAATATTGCACAACATGATTTCAATCTTTTCTGTTTGTTAATAGTTAACATGATTTCAATCAATGGGTTACAACAATAATTTCATAGATGGTTGTGGACGGACAAGATGATTTGGTGCAGGTGATATTCACTTTTTGTTTGATCATTTCTTTATTTAATTTTATAAAATATTCACAAAATCATCAAAAACGTTGTTTAACGCATTGGTTCAATTCTTTGGAGTAACTAGCATTACTCAATATTATTACAAAAGCGCATTCGTTCAATTCATGAGAGTAATTAGCATTACTCAATATTATTACAAATAGACAATAGATTAAAACGTATCATCATCATCATCATCCTCATTGGAAATAGATTCATTATTGGGCGAAGGAGCATTTCGAGGCGATTGTGTTGGAGCAACACTTGATGAGGGAGCATTCCAAGTTGGTGGTTGTACTGGGGAGCGTAAAGGAGCAGTCCATACAATGGCACTTGGTGAGGGAGCATTCCAAGTCGGTGGTTGTGTTAGGGAGTGTGCCGGAGCAACACTTGGTGAGGGAGAATTCCAAGCCGGTGGTTGAGTCGGGGAGCGTGTAGGAGCAGCACTTGGTGAGGGAGCATTTCGAGCCGGTGGTTGTGTTGGGGAGTGTGCCGGAGAAGCACTTGGTGAGGGAGCATTCCAAGTTGGTGGTTGTACTGGGGAGCGTGCAGGAGCAGTCCAGACAATAGCACTTGGTGAGGGAGCATTCCAAGCCGGTGGTTGTGTTGGGGAGCGTGCCGGAGCAGCACTAAGTGAGGGAGAATTCCAAGTTGGTGGTTGTGTTGGGGAGCGTGTCGGTGCGGTACTTGGTGAGGGAGCATTTCGAGATGGTGGTTGTGCTGGAGATTGTGCCGGAGAATTCCATGAGGGAGACAATGATGGGGAGTGCACCGGTGCAACCGCTGGAGATAATGATGGACTGTGGTGGTGGTGGTGGTGGTGTGGAGAGTAAACGGCGACCTTCAACTTTTGACCATTTTGGCAATTCGTAAGGTTTCCAGTTATGAAGTAAAAAAGACCTACTTTGTCAAACTTATAAGTTGAATCTCCATCATCCATCTTGTGTATTGGATTTTTGATGTTGCATGAATCATAATCGTGTTTGTTTACCACCAATACGGAATCAGATCCTTTGTTGTACTTGAAAACTGCATGCCAAAAAACATCACCAAATACACAAAACAAAAATGATTACCTTTTATTTTTGTTAGAACTAAATAGGAATTTTAATCCTAATGAATTCTAAATATTTTAGTTTGTTCCTTCAAAAAAAAAAAATTTAGTTTGTGGTCATTGTAATACGTTTTAATCTATGTATTCAAATTTCTAAACTAATTCCTACAAAATGGCTTTGAAAAGTGGATATAGACTAAATATAAGATTCTTATGAGAAGATGCAATGTGACCATAAAGACAAAAAATATGTTTAACCATGATTATTTCTTTTATGAAAAGATCCAATATGATCATAACGACTAAAAAACTAAAATTTGATAAAACCATAAACTGCCGGAAATACTAATAGCAGGAAAAAACTAAACACCACTCAGACTCAGAAGTTTTTATTTTGATATTAATTATACATAAATTTGGATTGAAAAATTATACGAAGTTAACTATAAGTTAATAAAAAAAAGAAGATAATTTTTTGGATTGAACTTACAAAGTATGTCGTTGATTCGAAACCTAGTTCTGCTAGACCAGTTATTGTAGTAGTGTCGTGAGCTTTTGACTGCCCAACCATAGTTACCGCCGACATTAAACTTGTATGCAGATGACAATGAAGTGCTTAGAACTAGCATTGATACAATCAAAAGCAAACCATATCTCATCATTGTTAATTGCTAAAATATTCAGAGAAACAATTCTAATAGGGCTGGACAAGAATTGGGATATCGACCCAAACCGCCCGGCCCGTTGGGTCCGAAATGCGTCGGTTCGGGTTAAGCGGGTCAACCGGGTAAGGTGGGGCAAAAGAAATGGGTTGCTGTGGTTTAGTGTGGGCGGTTTCGGATGGGGTGGATAGGCCCAACGAAACCCGTATCCGTCCGCACAGCTACTGCTTTATTGGTAAAACGCACATGCTATTGCCTAGACTACTGAACCTTTGAAAAATAAAAAAATATCATGTAGTAGCTACTAGTGTTACTTTTGTTACTCATTTAATATATTAATTGTTATTTCTCTCTCAATTATAATGTCTTACAGCTAATACTACAATTCTTTTTTATTTTGGTTTTCTCTTTCTCTCTCACTTATCTCTTACTTACTACCAAATGTTCTCACTCTCTCATTTTACAGTGTTAATCTTCATCATCATTTCGTGGTGTATTCTTCAGCAACACTTCCATCAACTATTTTCCAAAGTTGAGCACATAATCGAGATCCACACAGCAAATCTTCCATCAAATATTGTTTGATCTATCATCTTTTTTATTAGATATCCATTGCCTCAAGTCTCAACCATTGTTGAGCTTTTTCTTGCCATCTATTTTTATTTTGTTGAATTCAGTTTGGATCTACTATTCTGAGAAACTCAAAACCGAGAAATCGAACCGGCAAACCCGTAAACCGACGAACCCGTAAACCGAAAAACCGAGAAAATCAATGGACGGAAATGGGCCTAGTTATACCACCCGCGGTTTGTCCTGGTTGAGGGTTTTGAGCCCGAAATCCGTCCGAACCCGCCCGTTGTCCACCGCTAAATTCTAATACGATGATTGAATTGAAATGTGTGAAAAAGGTGAAGGGTGGTAATGGTTATTTATAGTGAGGTGACCGCGTTACAATATAAATCATTGCCAAAATTATAGGAAGTTTTCATGATAATAATTATTATGCAAGTGATTCTACTTGAGGTTAATAGGCTCTAACAAAGGATGGATCGTTCAAAAAACTCTTCAATTTTTGAATAAAACAATTTAAAAATCATGTTCGAATTAGAATGCTACAAGTATATTTTTTAATTCATTTATGATATTTTTGTAGAATGTATATGCTTCTCTACGGGGATAATCAATCATGTTTCCGTTTTTTATCACTAAAACATTGTACAACTCATGCGTGGGAAGAAACTAATAGAGTGTTTGAGTTGAAATTAAGATATAAAATTGTAAATTATGTTTACAATTTATATTATATTTCATTTTTTTTTTTCAAATAGCTTCTTAGTTAGAAATTCACTCTCACCTCTTAAGATGAATAAGTAGGTTCTGTGGTTCGAACCTCGGCTTCGACATATATTATTTAATGTTCTACTAAATAAACTTAAGCTCACAGAAACGTATCATATTAATATATTTCAAATTAATACTAAGATTTAGTTTTTATAAATAAGTGTAAAATATATTAATTTAAATTATCTTGTGGTAGAGAAGATTTTAAATAAGCGGTCTTCAATGATCAATTCAAATTGTAATTTTTAAGTGTAGTCTATCATACCCAAGGTAATTAAAATTGTCTATCATACCCAAGGTAATTAAAATTAGATCAAATTGATCAGTTCGCTCGGTTGAACCGAAAATCGAACCTATGTCTGATCCACAATACATTGGAAATAGTTGTTTAAATGAATCGGAATCTGAATTGGCATATATGGGTTAAAAAAATGGACCGATGTTATCAATTATTTTTTTACAAATTATTTTAACATTTTTTATAAGTTGATTATGCTATCAATGTTTGAGAAATAATTATTGATAAAAAAAATGTATATATGAAGAAAAAAAAAGTACTAATTTGTGTCCACCACACGTTTTCATCAATGTCTTCTAATTAATGTAATTCATTAATTAATTTGGTATGTAGTAAAATAATGCATTTAATTTTTTTGTTAATCATTCGGTTTTTAAGGGAATCGACTTTAGTGATCCAGAATTTGGTAGGAAGGTAAGTATTGTCTGAACAAAATATGTTTTCACTAGGAATCAAACTCGGGTACTCCTCAACGATTCGTTATACATTGAGCTCATTAACAACTTGCGCCTAATTACTTAGTTTAGATTTATTTTTTTAAGGTGCACTTAGTTTAATATTTGTATAATATGAAATAATGCATGAATTTTTTTTTGGTAACACAAGGTAAAAATAAACAGAAAGGAAGAAAAAAAAACAAGAAATAAAAGCTACAGGGAAGCAAAAATGCTTCTAGCGGTGAGCAAACTGAACTCGAAGAGCATAATAATGCTTGAATTGAGTATAGCTCAGTTGATAATATGATTCAATAAAAACGTAATTTTTTTTTTTTGAAGAAGGCAAAGCAGGCCATTAAAATTGAATAAAAAGTGTATATTAATATGCATAAGCAATCTTATTTTTTACCAAAAAATTTTTGTACTTGAAATTGGCAGAATAATGGTGTTTAAAAATTTAAAAATCATGTTGTTGGGGGAGGTCAACCCTAAAATGGATTTCAATTATAACGATGATATTAATCTTTACGGTTGCGCTTGGAGCATACTTTTAGTTTTACCAAGAAAAAAAAGTTGACCTCTCAACTATTTTTGCAATTTCTCTAAACAAATAGGGGCGCTACAACAAATCAATATAATTATAATTTAAAATTTCATAATTTAAAGTACAATAACTAATTAATCATTCCCTTAAAAAAATAACCAATTAATTATTATTCACAAATCACACAAAATTAGTATATTGTAAAGTATAAAAAGGGACACATTAGTCTTATAAGTGCAGCTCAGTTGATAGCTCCAGGGACATTGTTATGTAGGGGCTGAAGTTTGAACCTTAAATTTCTTGCTTCTCCACATCTGTAAATCTAGGCATCAGACTACTTGACAAAAAAAAAAATGCACATTTAATATCATTTTTTTTTATGTAAACCACGTATCCTCTTAACGAAACTTAACATGCAGAGATTAATCCTTGAGTTTGTAGGACCCTCGGTTTTATCATTCAATAGGATCGAATTATAAAATGCCAATTTGTTTTGCTAATTATACTTACGGCAAATCAAAATAAAATTAATCGATTTTCTATTACCAGCCAAATCAATTACTTTCTTTATTTGTACTAGCGAAAAGACGCGAAAAGACGGACACTCATCCGTCTTTTCGCTCTTTTTATTTCGCTAATGTTTGAAAATTATGAACGGTGTTTTTTTATGAAATTTTAATTTTGATTAAAAGTAAAAATATAATTTATTTTTGAGGAAAAAAGTAAAAATATAAATGTTTTTTGCTTTCAAATTATAACAAATCAAACTAATCATGATTATCTATTTCAATGAAATCAACATTATAACAAAAAAATATAATCTAAATTCTTATTATTTTTAATGACCAACAAAAACAATATTATAGGAAAAATTGTTGTTTAAAGGTATAATTGAGATAATGAAAAAGTAAGTACAAATATACTTATCTAGTTTGTTACACTTTTTAAATGATAAAGAAAATAACTGGACATTTATGTTTGTTACACTTTTATTTTAATATTTAAATTTATTCTTATCTATTTGTTACATGTGTTATTTGTATTGAAAATTAAAGGTATTCTTGAAAAGGAAAAATTCAGTACAAAAGTGCTGGAAAGGGTAATTTTCTTTATATTATAAATAAATTAATGTTATCGACATATTAATTTCTTCATTGTAAAATAATATGCATTCATTTCCATTCATTTTCTATAACATTTCGAGGTTCCAATTATGTTATTTCAAAAATGAAATCAGGTATGGGTAGTATACAACCCATCTCCGCAACCCGCATATACGTATTTAAATAATATGATAAATAATTTATTTATTTTTAATGTACAATTAATTTATTTATTTATCTATTTAAGCATAAACCTAAGCCTAAAAACTGTTTAATTTTTTTTAATTTTTTTATCATAGTTTTATTTCAATTGTAATATTTTTTTATTGTCTTTTCATAATTAAAGTGCAGGTATGAGCACTTAGGTGTCCAGGGGGTATTGGAAAGAGTACTAAAGTTGTTTCCCACAAAGATGAGGGTTCGAGTACATACATTTTTAACAAATGCGGGTATGGGGAGGGGTACTATAGTACCCTACCCATGGGGTACCCATTGTGATCCCTAGAGTGAAAAGCAATGTGCAAAAGGAAATTGAAATCTTTATATAATACAAAAGGATACTTCTATGAGCATAAGTACACGTGGCGCCTCATATTGCTTCTAGCATTTAATGCTCCTCAAACAATTTTTTTGCAAAACATAAGACCTTTGATTAGACCTTTGATCAAGATAGTTGCCTTAATTATGTATTATGTATTATGTAAATATTTGGTTAAAAAATGGTATCAAATATACAGTATTGTTTTATGTACATGTGCATTTTGCCTTAACAATATGTATTATTATACATTTTAATCCAACCGTATTTTATGTTTATGGAGGAATCCAACCATATTGTATACATGCGATATTATTATATATGCTCATTCCAGACTAAATTTTTTTTTTCTTTTCCACTCTAATTTCGACTCTAATTGACCGATCAATTTTACATATTAGTTACCGATATTTGTTGTAATTACTCGGAGATAACTTAATTATTGTGTACTTTTTTTTTGAAGGAATTAATTATTGTATACTCTTTCTGAAATTTTTTTAATCTTCGAAAATAAGATTTATCTTAAATAGGATCAACGTTATGTACATCGTATCAAAACAGAGTACCACTTTTATATATCATCGTATCAAACTAATTTTTTAAGTCTCCGAAAAAAATGTCATAAATTGTTTTCTATAATTTGGTACCATTTTTTAATCAGAAAAAAAAATGCAATTGGCAGTACCATTTTTTTTAGCAATTACTCTGTTTGGACTCCAATGTTATTTATTTTTGCCATATTGTTTTTTTTGTTTCCGTTTTTTTTATGATATCATGCTATTGCCGAAATCAATACATAATTAATTTGGTTTACAAATATGGTAACTTCTTTACCATTTCATTACCGATTTTTCTACACCATATGGTGTTGCCTACTCAAAGCAATAATGATTTGGTCAAATGATCAGTGTTGCCGCACTCAAGGAATTTGTTTTCTTATTTGGAAATAGTTGATTGATATCATGTAGTGGTAGAGTGTATAGAAGGAAATAGTTGATTAATGGTTAATTTGCAATCAAGTGCTACAATAATGTATTAACATATACTAACATATATTAACATATATACAGGTCCATGCGTTTTTTGTGTTAAAAAAAGGGTTCATGCGTTTTTTTCCTTTAATGACGTATCATTTCCATGGCCGATCCAATGGTTGTATGACAAGTGTCAATTTCACTTTGTCAGCCAATCGAATCTAAGAGCAATAGTATACGTGGCGTCTCAAGTTTCTCCCTAGCATTTATTACTTCTCCAACAAAAATTTAAATTATCTTTCCTATTAAAAGACGTATATTCTATAAAAGCAAAGTAATTGGTTACCAAATTATTCATTAAGGTCATTGTTCCTTTCTCTTAATATTATATTTAATTGTTATTTTCACAATAAACTTTTATCTTACAAAAATTGAATTAGGAAAAAAAATTACTTAAGTAAATGGTTCTTATGAATATCAAGAATTTTGTTTTTAGTGATACAAAAAAATTCGCACCTTTTAGTCGCTGTAAAAATATTTTTAGTCCATGTTCAAAATTTCATAATCATTTTTTGTTTCTATAAATTTTTTGTCACCATTTATGATCTCTACAAATTCTAAAAGGAAAACTTTACAACGACTAAAAATTGCAATTTTTTTTACGGACTAAAAACGAAATTCTAAATATTTATAAGGACTTCTTTAAAAAAAAATTATAAGGACCGTTTATTTAATCGACACAAAAAAAAATATTTTGACACTTATCAACTAGGAAGCATGAATCACGGATTTTAATGGTTATTTTTTAAAATGTCATTGAATTAGCAATTATCATGCAATTAAATACACCAATTAAGCATTTTTAATTTTTTTTTTGAGAGATTTAAGCATTTTTAATTATAAGGCACAATTCACATACGCATACCAATTCTGTGTGTATATAAGGAATATTGACCAACAAACATTGTTGCCATGTTCATAAGTATTTCATAGTCATATTCTTTTTTTCTTTATCTCATATTCATTTTGCATCTCTTCAAATCATTATTTTTCGTTCAACTATTTTAGAGTACTTTCTTTCTTTCTTACTTTTCGTTCAACTGTTTTTAGAGTACTAAATCTATTTGTTTTGGTTTTTGCAGGTGTTCCGTTATTTCATACGAAGAAAAATTTCAAAAGATTGTTGCGAGATGGTTTCCGTCCGTTTCGATAAAAGTGTTCATGAATTATATTTACTTGACTCTTATTGTGATGTTGTTTATGATTCACGTTGTGTTTGATTCTTACACCCATATTTCTTTTCTCTCTTATTTTCGTTCAATTTTTTTAAAGATTTGAATCAATTTAGTGTGGTTGTTTCAGATGTTTGATTGTTTCATACGATGAAAGATTACTGAAGATTGTTGCTAGATGGTTTTCCACCATTCCAATAATGATGTTTATGAATTATATTTATTTTGCTATTGTTGTAATTTTTGTCACGATCTATTCATGTAATGTTTGATTTGTACATCCATATTTCTTCTATATGTTTGTCATCGACAGCAGAGGCGTGTACATGGATTTTATGGCCATAGGCAAATTATTTAAAGAGATCTAATGATGTAGTTAATAATTTCTTATATTAATCTTTCAACTTTTTTCACCACGATAAGTTTTATTGATTTGTTATGATCAATTCAGGTAATACTTGATTCTTATGCCTATATTTCTTATATATGTTTGTCATCGACATTATAGGTGTGTACATGGATTTTGTGGCCTTAGGAAAATTATTTAAAGAGATCTAATATTGTAGTTTATAATTTCTTATATTAAATCTTTTAAATTAGTTACTCACTATTTTTTTTTGACAACAACCAAATCAACTCATTAACAAGATCATTAATACAAATAGGTATGAAATCAAAATATTGGAAACTAGCCCAAGCAATCATTCAAACTTTGCAATGAAGTTCGCTCACTTATTTTTTTATTTTATTCATTTGACTAAAATATATATTTCCTAACATAAAAAAGAAAAAAAAACTAACTAATAACTCACATCTTCCTAGAAAAGTCAATATGACTACTATATACAAGAATCCTAATTAGAGTTTAATTGTTTCGATTGTAATATAATGGCGTTCGCTATGAGTTTTTTTTTTTTTACAAATTCACTATGAGTTTTTACAAATGAGTACATGCCCTTTAAATACAATCACTAAAAATCTAAAATGGTTTTATTTAAGGTTGCGTGAAAACTGAAAATTATACATGCAAAAAGGCCAATCTTTATCTTTATCTTTATATAATACAAAAGCCTTCATCAAAAGTTATAGTACACATGGCATCTTCACATCCTTCTTCTCATTTAATGTTTTTCTATCAACCAATAAAAATGGATCTTGAATCATTTATTTTATATTAGCCAATCAAAATGAATCATGACTCATTTGTTTTTCATGAGCCAATCAAAATTGATCATGTCATGATTTTTTTTCCTATATATATATGATTTATTTTTCTTTATTTTCATCTACATCTTCCTCCCAGAAAAAATCATTGCTTTCAACCCATTCTATTTTCCTTTATTTGTTTATTTCTTATTGTTTTATTGTTTGTTTAACATTTCTTATTCTTATGTTACTTTTTATTGTGATTTCTTTTGTTTATATTTTCTTAGTCATATTCTCTTTTAAATTTGTCTTTTGGTGTTTATTTCTTTTGTTTTTGACCGAATCTTTATTTTGGATATGGAAGTCAATCAAGAGAAAAGAAGAAATGCATGACGTAGCAATTAGAATATATATCAATAATTTCTATTACCACGTACAAATACAACCACTTTCATCCTCTTTTATTGTTTTTTAATCCCTAAATACTCGCAAATTTTTCTGTGTCTTTAGCTATAAATATTTCCTTTGAGATTCCAAATTTTCACACCAATTCGAATTGCATTACAATTTTTCATAAGTATTGTCCAAATTTCTATTTTATTTTAAGCTTACATTTTTTTAGTTATCTTATTCTCATTCTCATATTGTTGGTGTTGTTTGAATTCGAAGTGTTCACTATGTATCGTGTGACAAGCCTCAAATCATCTATATATGTTTCTGACACTTTATTATTGTTTTTGTATTTTGTTCATCGATTTGAGTCAAAGGTTAATTTTTTATTGCTTTTTCGGAAGTTTAGAATGATTTTTTTTATTTATCTTTCTCTGCATGATTCATTACCAAAATTATGCAACATATTGCAAATATGTCATGAACAAACTTCGTATTTTTTGTCTTCTTATTTTCTTTCAATCTATTTTATGATTTTAAGATTTTTCTTTTGAAGTTTAGAGTAAAATGGAGTACAAAACAAATAACTTTTGGTAGATAAATGAAATGTTTTTTTTTTATTTAATTTATTTAGGAAAGCAAGATGGAATGTTTAAGATAGGCATTTCATCTATTTTTAGTCAATTGTTATTTTTGTATTTGTTTTTGATTTTATAACCATTTTTAATTTGGAAGTAATTTATTGGTACAATTAAATTGGTTATAAAAGATTCGTGATTCATAAAGTAATATTAATACACCTTCTTCTTATGACCCACAATATGATGATCTCCACAATCAAAATAATTAATAAAATTTCATTAATTTCACTATATCTTTATTAGTACTTCGCTTTAATTTTGACTGCTAAAAGCAAAATTGTGACTTCAATACAGATATTACATGATTTGAATAGTTTTTTAATATAATTTTAAATCAAATTCGATTTTTTTTAAAGAAAGTTTTTACATTGCTGAAAATTAAAATCTTTGACTTGATAACAAGCAATTCAAAAAAATGCCACATCATTTAAAAATATATAATAAGCACGTATTTTGTCAACTCAGCATAATACATCTGCGTTTTTATTTGGTCAAATTCCAACAAAGACCAAAAGTGAAGGAATTTAAAAAATAGTGATTGATTAAAAAATGTTGCATGAAAACGATTCAAATCCAAAATATTTAATTGAGTATAAAAATTAAACAAATGACATCTTAAAACTAACCAAATAATTCATCTTAATGTTTTGAGGGAGCCTACAATGAATTATATCATGATATTAGGCTGGGAGCAACCACACAAGTGAGATTGACATCGCATCTTCCTCTAAAATCTTAAGGCATTAAGTATATGAGTCAACTTACTTATATGTTTTTCAACATCTACTCTTCATACACCTGAATTTAAATGTATTTATGACATGTATTAAGGGTGAGGAGGTCAAACCTGGAATTAATGTGTTAGAAATGGGAGGGAAAATCCTAGGTTAATTTTAGGGTTAGGGTTAGCTTGACCTGACAAACTTTAGTAAGTAAGATATATCCCTTTTTATACTTTACATCATACTAATTTTGTGGTGATTTATGAATAATGATTAATTAGTTTTTTTTAAGGGAATGATTAATTAGTCATTATCCTTCAAATTATGAAATTTTAAATTCAAATTATATTCATTTTTAAATTCAAATGATTAACAACAAAAAATATTATTAAATGCAATATTTTAATACATACCAAATTAAATAAAGAAATACATTAATTAGAAGACATTGATGTAAACGTGTGATGGCCACAATTTAGTTTTTTTTTTATACACACATTTTTTTATCAATAATTATTTCTCAAAATAGTATGTATATCAGGAGGGATCAACTTACTCCATAACTAACTGCTTATTTAAAACCTTCTCTACCACAAGATAATTTAAATTAAAATATTTCACACATATTCATAAAAACTAACTCTTAATCCTAATTTTTAATTAATTAATATAATAAATTCACGTGAGCTCAGTTCAGTTGGTATAAACACATAACACGTCTTTGTGGGTTTAATTCAGTTGGTATGAACGATTCATCTTTTGTTAGAGCCTATTAACCTTGAGTAGAATCACTTGCATAAAATTATTATCATGAAAACTTCCTATAATTTTGACAATGATTTATATTGTAACGCGGTCACCTCACTATAAATAACCATTACCACCCCTCACCTTTTTCACACATTTCAATTCAATCATCGTATTAGAATTGTTTCTCTGAATATTTTAGCAATTAACAATGATGAGATATGGTTTGCTTTTGATTGTATCAATGCTAGTTCTAAGCACTTCATTGTCATCTGCATACAAGTTTAATGTCGGCGGTAACTATGGTTGGACGGTCAAAAGCTCACAACACTACTACAATAACTGGTCTAGCAGAACTAGGTTTCGAATCAACGACATGCTGTACTTTGTAAGTTAAATCCAAAAAAAAAAAAAATCTTTTTTTTCATCTTTAAAAATTAACTTATAGTAAGCTTCGTATAATTTTATAGACGTTAAATAAATTTTACCTTTTCAGAAAAAACTAAATTATAAAACTTAGTAGAAAAAAGAAATAATCTTGGTTAAACATATTTTTAGTCATTATGGTCACATTGGATCTTTTCATAAGAATCTTATATTTAGTCTATATCCACCTTTCAAAGCCTTTCTGTGGCAATTAGTTTTGAAATTTGAATACATGGATTAAAACGTATGACAATGACCACAGACTAAAATATTTAGAATTCATTAAGATTAAAATTCATATTTAGTTCTAACAAATGTAAAAGGTAATCATTTTTGTCTCATGTATGTTGGTGATGTTTTTTGGCATACAGTTTTCAAGTACAACAAAAGATCTGATTCAGTATTGGCAGTAAACAAACACGATTATGATTCATGCAACATCAAAAATCCAATCCACAAGATGGAGGATGGAGATTCAACTTATAAGTTGACAAAGTAGGTCTCTTTTACTTCATCAGTGGAAACCTTGTGAATTGCCAAAATGGTCAAAAGTTAAAGGTGGCTGTTTACTCTCCACGCCACCACCACCACCACAATCCATCATTATCTCGGCAGTTGCACCGGTGCACTCCCCATCATTGTCTCCCTCATGGAATTCTCCAGCACAACCACTGGCTCAAAATGCTCCCTCACCAAGTGCTTCTCCGGCACACTCCCCAACGCAACCACCGGCTCGTAATGCTACCTCACCAAGTGCTGCTCCCGCACGCTCCCCAACACAACCACCGACTTGGAATTCTCCCTCACCAAGTGCTGCTCCACCACGCTCCCCAACACAACCACCGGCTTGGAATGCTCCCTTACCAAGTGCTATTGTCTGGACTGCTCCGACACGCTCCCAAGTACAACCACCAGCTTGGAATGCTCCCTCATCAAGTGTTGCTCCAGCACAATCGCCTCGAAATGCTCCTTCGCCCGATAATGAATCTATTTCCAATGAGGATGATGATGATACGTTTTAATCAATTGTCTTTTTGTAATAATAATGAGTAATGTTAGTTACTCGCATGAATTGAACTAATGCACTTTTGTAGTAATGCTAGTTACTCCAAGGAATTGAACCAATGCATTAAACGTCTTTGATGCTTTTGTGAATATTTTTTAAAATTAAATAAAGAAATGATCAAACAAGAAATGAATATCACCTGCACCAATCATCTTTTCATTTTCACACAAGGTTCGTCCACAACCATCTCTGAAATTATTGTTGCAACCCATTTTCACACAATTTCATGGGAAAAACGCTTGACATAAAATTTCAATTCATGAGGGCAATTTATTATTTTTAAGAGGGAAAAAATAATTAAAATATCAATTACGTCAACACATAATATAATCATTAGTGGAGGCAATTGTCCCCAATATCATGTGAGTGGATTCCGTGTCTGACATTGTTATTTAATCAAACTTTTGTTATTTAACTAAATTACATTTATATTATTTAATCAAACTTTGATCAACTAAATTACATTTATATATTCCTTAAAAAAATATTACATTTATATTATAACTTCAAGGGCATGGTCAAGTGATAAAAAGACAGGTCTTGAATCTGAGAGGTTTCAACTCAGCTAATATCTTTGATATGAAGTAATGTTAATACCATTGTAAGTGCTCTTTGAGCCCGAAGGTCCTCTCTGTCTTGGATCGGGGCATAATCCCTTCACCTTGAATATTCTATTAGCAAAAAAAAAAAACATTTATATATATTTTACTTTTGTGTGTGTCAAAAACATACATAACTTTTAGCTTAAAAAAATACATATTTAAAAAGATGGACTTTTTTGTTTTTTGATCAAGTAGTCTAGTGACCAAAATTCACCCCTTACAATAAATAAATGAGGAATTCGAGTTTCGAACCCCAATCCCTACATATTGCAACGTCTCTACCAACTAAGTTATGCTCACATTGACTTAAAAACACGGGCCTTATTACCTTCTATCAATATTAATGATGAATTAAAAAAATAGTTAGTTTTAACTTTTATCTAAACAACGACATTTTTATTTTTATTTTTCAAAAAGTTTAGGTGAGTTGGATTCCAGAAACTTATAAAAGTTAGGCATGGCTCAAGGACGAAAATAGGAAAATACCCCCCTCCTGCCCCGGAAAAACATTCGCAAGAGAAAAATAAAAGGAGAGTAAGAAAGAGAAATTCATAGTATTTTTAATAATATTTAGTAAATTTATATTTTTATTAACTTTTATTTGCTTTTTACTACTTCACTTTTCTATTTTAAATAATTAGGTGATATAAGACATTTGGAGCATCGGTGTAAAATTGTTGACGAGGTGTTAAATATAATAAACACAAAGATAAGTGCAGGTATATGCTGCCTCAAACTATAGTATAAAGAGATGTATACATAAAGATTGTGAATTTATTACTGTAAACTTCTTTCCAAACAGACAACTTGATTATGTGAAAATAAAATAAATCATTTAAGGTTTCATAAATAAAAATAAAGTTCACTAAATATACAAAGTAATAAAAAGGGTCTTGTTATCTTGTGCCCTTAGGGCACAAGTTAAGGAATTCAAAATTAGAAACTTTCCATAGAAAACAACAAAATTTTGACTTTTAAATGTTGATTAAAGTTGAATGCACAACTTTTGAGACAATTGTTTCTATTTTAAATTTCTTATCATGTGCCATTAGGGCATATGCTATCATTTTCCTAATAAAAATGGTTTTAGATCTCAAAGGTAAAATAATAGTGGTTAAGGAATTTGACTTTGTTAAAATAGAGGTTGTTGCAACTCTGATTAACAGCAACAAAATAGTTGAACTATAACTATTTTGTACACCAACTTGGAATACCCCTACTTTTGTGTATGTGTGAGATTGTGCCTCTCTTTAGTTCTGGATTGAATCAAGTTTATGATCATCAACATTTTTAGTGACGAATCAAGTTTATGTGTAATTTGGTCTTTTCTTTTACTTTTTTTAAGAGGTCAAAAACACTACTCCCTCCGTCCCATATTACTTGACCTATTTAGAATATTTGCACTATTCATGTACCATGCTTTGACTCTATTTTTCTACTAATATATAAAAACAAAATATAACATGTAAGATGTTCTTAGATTCGTCTCGATTAATATTTTCAAAATATCAAATTTTCGTAATTTTCTCTACTAGATTATTAAAGAAATTTAAGTTTAAAATTGTGCATTGGCATATGTGACAGAGTCAACTAGGTCAAGCAATATGGGACGGGGGGAGTATTAAAAACAAACCTCCCTTTGAAGTACACGGAGTGCCTAGGGATTTGAAAGTGTTAAATTATAAAAGATTAAAAGTTCAAGATAAAATAGTAAATGAGAAAAACCTAATAGTAGAAATTACATAGTGAATAATCCAAAACAAAGCGGGAAATTAAACCACCAAGCATGAAAATCAACAAGAATATTAGTTTTGTGGATCTTCAACCACCACGAAGAACACTTATTAGTCCTTTAGATAGAATATTCTCAATTATTGTCACCGCAAAATCAAACATACATTTTCTTTTCAATTTTTTTATGTTGGCTCCTTCTTCATCAACTTATTTCCGACTCTTTGTTGTTCCCTACTCCTCAAAAGGACATCTTTGAGTTTGAGGCTTTTTTAATTTATATAACTTTTTTTTTTGTAGAAATAAAAATAGTATGTGCTTGTTTTTTAGTGGGCCAAGAACTTCACCGGCCAAGGATTGATGATCACTCATGCAAATGTTAAGCTAAAACAGCGGACCACTCTCGTATAGAGGGTTAGGAGTTAGGACTTAGGACCGCATCACAAATGCACAGTAAAACAACACGCGGATATCGTGCTTTCTTCTTGTGTGTGTGTAATCTGTGTTGGGTACATGCATGCTTTTGAATTGACACTATCTTCTTAAATAAAAAATGTTTAAATGACGCAGTCATAAAAAATGTTTAAATGATGCAGTCAGAGGAAGATACACCACTTGTGTATTTTGTTTCTCGGCTTAAATGCATTTTTACCCCCCTATTTTGATTGAATTTGGATTTTGTCCCTTCTATTTTAAAACTAGGAATTTTACCCCTTCTATTTTGATTGAATCTGAATTTTACCCCCCTTATTTTAAAACCCGGAATTCTACCCCCCTATTTTATGTTTGTCAGGATTTTGCCCCCCACCACATTTAAATTATATTATACAAATATCCAACTAATTAATTATTTATATAAAATGTTCTTTTTTTAATAAAAAAAATTGAATAATTTTTTTCTTCAGAAAAAATGGAAAAAAAAACCAAAATAATGCATAAAAAATACTAGAAAAAAATGTAAGATCATATTTTTTTTTAAAAAAGACAAAAATAAAATAAAGAAACAATCAAAAAATATTATATGATGTGGTAGTGGTTGACTTGGCTTAAATTATATTATATAAATATACACATAATTAATTACTCATATTAAATGTTCTTTATTTTATTATTTATTATTTTAATGAATTTTTTTGAATATATTTAAAAACAGAAAAATAGTAAAAAAAATACTAGAAAAAATGCATAAAACTAGTATGAAAATATTAAGAGGTGCAAACTAGTTTTTTCACGTATTTTTAATTGAATTTTTTATGGTATTTTTATTGTTTTTCTATTTTTTAGGTTTTTTACGTTTTCTAGTTTTCTTTTCATTTTTTACTGATTTAATATTTTTTTAATTGTTTTTTATTTTTATAGTATTTTTTTAGTTCTTTATTTTATTTGTCTCCTTTTTTAAAAAAAGAAATTATGATCTTACATTTTTTTCTAGTATTTTAATATAAATAATTAATTAGGTGGATATTTGTATAATATAATTTAAATATGGTGGGGGGTAAAATCCTTACAAACATAAAACAGAGGGGGTAAAATTCCGAGTTTTAAAATACGGGGGGCGAAATCCAGATTCAATCAAAATAGGAGGGGTAAAATTCCGAGTTTTAAAATAGGGGGGGGGGGGGGGGGGGGGGGCAAAACCCAAATTCAATCAAAATAGGAGGGTAAAACTGCATTTAAGCCTTGTTTCTCGATTCACAATTCTGAGACAAACGGAATTTTATCTATTTTGTCTGATATAGGAGCTAAATTGAATAAACACATGTTTCAGTAATTTTTAATAATTAAATAATTAGGAAGCTTTATCATTAAGCTTAGATCACAGTTACAGCAACAACAAAAATATTGGAGTTATTAAGTTCAAGTGTGAGTGGTTAGTTTCACATCAACTAATGATAAATTAAATATGTTGAATATATAAGAGAGATGATCTACGTAACTAATATTTTGTGTGATTTTTAATGGTCGGTCTCTTGGGTGGTGTTGAATCATTGATTTGTTGTTGTTCTTAGTGCTTCCCCTGCTCTCTTCGGTCTTCAACAATAGGTATCACAACGCTTTAGTTCGATCTAAATATATATTCTTAGTATGTTCTATATATGGTTCATAGTACTTAAGTGATCCATAGTGACCCACTTCTCTTTCTTGAGATCCATCTGGTGTATGATTTACAATATCGATACTACTGCAATGAAGTTTGTTTTTGAGAAATCTGATAGAAGAATCAATTCTAACTTATAGAAAATTCAAGTCATCTTGTCTTTATATACAATTAGGATTACATAAGATGTTGAATAACACAAGCATTGGTTGACATTGATGCAATGTTGTGAATTAACATGTTAAGGATCCAAGATCAACAAGAGATCATGCCACTACCTGTCTACCACAAACCATGAAGCTGATATTAGGTATGAATCACAACTTTTATACATATATATCCAACAGTTACCAAATTTATAATTGTCTTGGCTAATCACTTACACTTGAACCGAACCATTTTTTTCACATGTGTGAGCCTCACACCACATGTTATACCCGAAATGTTGTTACAACCAACAAATCATGCCACCTGACTATACCACCAAAAAGACTTTCAATACAAGGATCCAATTCACTAAGATCCCACAACCATCAAGTTGAATCCGACTCTGATACCATTTGTTGGAGAGTCTAAAGAACAATGGATCAATGATTCAAGTCCACCAAAAGTTTAGACACCAAACCTTTATCCAAAATATTAACAAATTAAATATACAAGTCATTTTTCTTATATATTCAACACTTAAAAATCAACATGACAAACGTTGGGTTGGAAAATATATGGACCTAACCAATCAAACAGTGGTCTGTTTTTTGTAAAATTTATTAGCAGATACAAATTGATCACTTGGCCATTTGTTCTATTAAAACAATGAGATTGGTTTTGAAACAGTCATTAAGCAAATTTGCCTATTCATTGGTCAAACTTTCTGGCCTAACTAACCTGATTGTTTATTTAGAAAGCAACACTCAATGATTCCATTGTGCAACTCTAGAAACATTATTAAAAGAAAAACAAATCTTTTATAGTAAGAATTTTGTGTTTGTTTAGAGCGTAGTGTTTGCTCAATTAGGACAAGCAAAGAAGTAAGTAGCCGGACATCCGTACATACATGTATATTTTGACTACAAGACAAAACATTGACTAAGTCTTTCTTTCGTAGTACTAATGCGGTGCCGTGATACAATTTGTTGTGCCATGGTCCTGCTTGATCCGACGGTTAGGATTCGAAGATTAAAAGAAGATATTTGTGAAAGGATGCTGATTTGGTGAGTGACGTCACTAATCGGACAAATGTCTCTATTAGTAATAATTTAAGTGCTTCTTCATCAGTCAGTCATTACTGTGTCGTCATATTACAATGATTAAGATTCGTTTAAGCCCATTAAACCACTGCCAGAATTAAAAAGAAATGAAAAATCCAACAGAAAAAGATAATGTTGATGTGAACAAAAATCAACAGAGAAAGTTATGCATGATTGCAGGAAACTTTATTTTTTAAAACAAATAAATAAATTAATCAAATAAACTCTTCCTTTTCCGGTGTGAGAAAGTTATGGGTCACCCTAGATTATTTCTTGAAATGATTAAAAACAAAAAATAAAAGTAATTACTTTACTTACTAAGAATAGAATTTGGTTTTGGATTTGGAAATCTACAATGTCCAGTCATTTTGATCTGACTGAGAAATCCCTTGAATTCCGGAATGGGACGGCACTGGGACAGTCCTCACACTCTCTCCACTAACCGCCTGCAGACCCCACCATGCAAATGCAATTCAATGATTCCGTATGTATCACGTAGTACGAACATTGTATTATATACACGCGGCACACACATCACAAACATTATTATTCTGAAAAAATACTCCCTCCGGTCTCAAATATAAGAAAATATTCCTTTTTTAGATTCATTGAGTAGTTAATGTATCTGGTCTACATTGTAAGGCAGATACATTAATTATTCAATGAATCTAAAAAAGGAATCTTTTCTTATATTTGAGACCGGAGGGAGTACTATATTTAAAGGGATTTGCCAGAACACACCCACTAGTTTTTATGTGGGAGTGTTTTAGCAAGATACACCTTAAGGTGTATTTAATTACTTTTTAGTTATAACTTGCTAAAACACACCTTCTAAAAAATAAGTGGGTGTATCCTAGCAAATGCCTATAGGAGTTGCTAACATACACCCACTTATTTTTTAGAAGGTGTGTTTTAGCAACATTCACCTTAAGGTGTATTTAACAACTTTTTAGTTATATCTTTACTAAAACACACCTTAATAAAAACTAGTGGGCGTATCCTAGCAACCCCATATTTAAATATCATATATACTATTAATAAAGTTGTTACTCCATCTCTTTTTAAAAGGGAAATCCCTTATACCAGCCTCCACCTTACCGTTTATTTTCTTCATTACTCTCAATTTGGAAAGTAACAAAGAAACAACAAGAAGAGCTAAAAGATGAAGGTGAAGAAGGGATGGCTAGCAGTTCAAGTAGGTTCAGAAGAAGAACACTCTCAAGAAGATGGTGTAAGTGATTCTCAAAGATTTGTCATCCCTATTTCATATCTTTATCATCCTCTTTTCAAGCGTCTTCTTGATAAAGCTTATGAGATTTATGGCTACAACACTGATGGTCCCCTCAAGCTTCCTTGTTCCGTTGATGATTTTCTTCACCTCCGTTGGCGAGTTGAAAAAGAATCCACACCCTATCACCATCACCACCATCATCATCACCATTTGATTCCTCATGCTTTGTATTTCAATTCTTGTTGATAATAGTATATGTATAGTACTCACTTTTCTGTCAAGCTAGGAATCGTTGTAGTGCTGCTGCTGTGACTTTTTTTTTTTTTTTTTTTTATTTCTCTTGCTCTTTAATTTTGATTTAGGTGAGATGATTCTGCTTTGTATTTTAATTGAAATAGAAGAGAAACACTACCATCATTAGAAACTAATCTTCAAATTAGTCAGAATTTATTTGTCTAGTTGTTATGATAATTATACTTTTAAGGCTTCAATACAGCAACTTGGAACTAACCAAAAGAGGCCATCCAGGATTAGCTCCACTCATCTCTGTATGTTTTGCAAAAACGTTGATTAAATTTTCTCTGAGTAAACCGCCAAACTAGTGTATGAATTTATATTACGCTGTCAATAAAAAAACATCTATTATGCTGTTAACTTTATTTTTTGAGGCAATATTACACCATTAAGTTGATTATCTTATTTAACCAGTTATTATCAATTAGTTTTATATTTTAACCACTTACTATCAATTTGATTGTTATATTTAAGCAACGTACGGTTATATAATACTAAATTTGATCCTTGACTCTGAGAATGATTAATATAAGTAAAAATTTGACGAGTTAGAGACTTTTCTAAAATATTATTCATAATCAGCTGGACCTATTTGTTCTTCAAAGTTAAGGCAGTTTACTCAATTTTCTTCTTGCATGAACCATAGGTAATTTCTCTTCTTCTTGAACTGTTGTGTTGAACATATAAGTTGTTAGAGAACAAAATGGTGAACTCACACTCAGCAAAACAAAAGAAAGAGTGTATCAAAGAATTGTAGAATATTGCACTTGTTTTAGTTTCACACATATGCTGTTATTTACTTTATATATCTATCACTAGTAAACTCACTTCTGATTATAATATGGTTAGTCAATATAACTAACTCTAATTGACTCAACTACCATACTAATAGGAAACTAATTACTTTTAAGTTTTAACGAAATATTCTTCCATGAGGTTTACATTCAGCAAGTTCCTCATTTCAATAACATTTGTCAGTCTTTAATGGCTTAGTTAAGATGTTAGCTGGTTGTACTTGTGAGCTTCAGAAGTGCATCTCCAGCTTCCAATAATTGACTTGATCACGCAGAAAATGAAACTTGCTTGATTCTACCAAGATCAATACAATATTTTGCTAAGTTAATAGTAAGAAGAAGTCTTGTGTGGTCACAACAATTTGGGCACGTTCACATTTTTGAAAAAATGTAGGAAAAAAAAAAAGAATTAAATTTGTATTTCTAAAATAATTAAATGATACGTATTTTGGTGTGTGCGTCTAGATATTGTGCCCAAATCATTATGACAATATAAGTATTTTCCTTATTGTAGATGTGTTATCCACCATCAGTTGCATCGGATCTTTATTTCTCAGTTGGATTTCATTCATCAGAGATTGAAGCCATAAGATTTGGCATTCAACATGTGAGACTGCAATGTATTCAACCTCACATGAGGATAAAGCAACTACAATTTCCTTCTTTGAACACCAAGAGATTAGTGCTCCAACGAATTTAGTGTGTTTCTATTCTCAAATTTATCGCCACACCAGTCTGAGTTTGAATATCATAGTAGCTCCACATTATTTTTTTCCTTTGCCGGTAGGAAATAGAACATCATAGTCTAGTTTTCCCTTTTGGTACGTTAATATCCTTTTGGCTGCCACACCACATGGTGTGATTGCCTAGGATCTCTAATTAATCTGCTCACTAACACTATCATGTCTGTTGTGACAACAAATATACTTTAGGGATCCAATCAGTTGTCGATACAATGTGCTATGTGTACTCTTTTTCTGGGTCATTTTTCACCAAACTAATCCTTGCTTCCACTGGAGTTGTTTGTTCATTGTTGCTATATGCATGCTGAACCTTTTTAATACATCTATGATGTATTCTGCTGATTCATAAAGGTTTCTTCTTCAAATATGTCATGTCAAATTCACACTGCATGCCACAACTTTCAGTTTATATTGAGGTTGTCATATAACCTTATTCAGCACGTTCTCCACCCGCACCCATCTGACAATGAGGCAATTCCTTGGAGTACTACTTAGTGATGAAATAATATGGGAAGAAGATAAACATGACGGTTGTGCAGAGATCATCTTCAATTGAAGACCAAGTTAATCATTGGAGTTATTCAATGTCCACTACAAAAACAAAAACAAAAATGCTACTTTCCCAAGGGTAAAACCTCTCAAAATGTATAAAATCCATTGGAGAAGGGGGTCGGAAACCATTTCAAGAGACACGTGCCCATACCAATATTTATACTAACTAACAAAAATGTACAACAAACACATGCTCACACTAACTGAAAATACCCAATCAAATTGGAGTCATGTTCAAATATTAAAAATGGTTCTTTAAAATTATTAGCAAAAAAAAATAAAAATAAAAAACACAAATTTTCAGAGTCATCCTCAGTTTAAATTGTGAATACTATCAAATAAAATGATTAAAAAGAGTAATCATTTTTTTGTTTAGTTTTTATCTAATGACAAAATCGTAAGTAGATTTAAAATTAGGAAGACCTCGATAACAATGAGCAAGAAATGGAAGTGATGAAAAAAATTATTAAATTCAGGTTAAAATTGAAAGAAAAAATATTACAACAAAACACTAGATTTTGTTACAAAGATCAAACTATTTTTTTTTAGTGTTCAATATTAATCTTATCGTCGTGAATTGTTTAAATTTTAATGAGATTTAACTAATTCTTTAATGAATATTTTAAATAATATTATAAAAATGAGAAAAAAGTTTAAATAAATGATAAAAATCAAATCAAATTTAGTTATTAAATTTATTGGACGATAAACATTTATAGTCGCTATTTTTTTTTGACGTTGAAAACAATTTCATTAACGAAAGTATCAAATGCCAAGACTGCAGAAATACAAGGCGGAGTTTCTTCGACCCATATGCAATCTAAATTCTTAAGAGCATATTTAGCTAAATAATGAGCAGCTTGGTTGGCTTCACGCCTAACATGCAAAAAATTTAAACTACAAAAACTATCCTTAAAACTAATACAATCTCGAATAATAGAGCCAACATAGTTGGGAGATTGTTGGTGAGCATTCAACGCTAAAACCACATTAGAAGCATCTGATTCTGCTATAAGATTCAGAAAAGACATGTCTTTTGCAAATTCCAGACCCTTCCGCATAGCTAAAGCTTCTGCAACCTCTGAATCTGGTAATGAACATACTTGCCAACAACTAGCACCAACAACAACACCTTCATACTCTCTCACAACAACACCAATACCCCACTTATCACCCTCTACCGGACCCGCTGCGTCAACATTAAGCTTATAGAAACCACTAAAAGGAGGTGTCCAATGAACATCAGATATTGGCAAAATTGGACCTCCACTTAGTGTCTCCACCAACACCTTACTAGCACTCTTAAAATTCACAATAGATCTTTGTGCCTTTTGAATAGTGGCAGCCACATCAACATCAATCCCCTCAAAACATTTCTTATTTCTAGCACACCATATCTCATAACACAAAGCCAGAACATGAACTATAATATCCTCATCGACATCAATAATATTTTCCTCTAACCACTTATGAAAAGGAACATACCTGGAATCATGCGAATTAAATACCACACCGAAAGAGGAAGCAAACCATATATGCTTTGACCAATGACACTCCATAAAGAGGTGTGAAATTGTCTCATTATGTTCCCCACAAAGAACACACAATGGATCGCTACTTATTCCTCTTTTAAACAAATCATTTTTTACTGGTAGTTTTTCATGTAGAATCCTCCAAGCAAAGTGGATGTATTTTGGAATACTTTTTATATTCCATAATTTTTTCCACACTTGGTGATTATTGTCCTGCATTGAGCTATGTGAGCCATCTGCTTCACGCCTTGCCTCTAAGAAATGGTATGAACTCTTCACAGAAAAAGTAGCTGACCGTGAAGCACCCCACACAAATTCATCTTGCAATTGTGAGAAAGAAATTGGCAATTGAAGAATTTGTTGAGCATCAAAAGGGAGAAAAATTTCATTAATTAAAGGAGCATTCCAACATCGAATATCATGGTGAATGAGATCTGAAACAAAACTAATATCACAATTAGGGGGTTTAGGGGACCAAATCTTGTGTCCATTTTGATAAGGAAGCCAATTATCCTACCATACATTAATTAGACGACCGTCTCCTACTCTCCAAATACCAGCTTTCTCAATAACATCCACTCGTGCTTGCAAAATACTTCTCCATGTATAACTTGGGCAGTAACCAGTTGAAGCTTTCAAGAAATTGCTTCTAGGAAAATACCTTGCTTTCAAACATTGTGAGATCAATAAGTCGTCGTTGTGCATAATACGCCAACCTTGTTTCGACAACATTGCAAGGTTAAACTCATGAAATGTTCGAAAACCTATGTTAGCAGTAATTTAACTTAACAAATTCCATCTAAAAAAATGCATCTCACCAATTTCATTCCTATTATCTTGCCTTTTTTTTTTTGTACACTTATTTAATACTAAAAAAATGTATTGCACCAATTTCATTCCTATCATGTTGGCTATATCCTTATTCGTATGTCAATCCCTTTATAATAAACCTATGCGGAGCACGGGTCAAATATCTAGTTAATTTCGAGGGAATAGATTATTTGAAGAAAAAAATAATGAAATGTGTTTTCCACTAAAAAACATGGAATTAGATTTTTAAGACAAAAAAGGTGAAAAATGTAGAAGCGCAAGTAAATAATAAACTCATAAGCGAGGTTTTGTCAAAAAAAAAAAAAAAAACTCAAAAATAACGAAATCGCAATTAGCAATAGCAACCACCATCACCAGATATCAGATCATAGAACGAAACGCGGGTTCGAATTTGGAATTGAGAAGTACATTGGTCTAGGGTTTAGGTTTTCTTTCTCACAAGATCGTTAATTGTTCCACATTCTGTTCAATGACTAGTGAACGGAGACGAGGTTCGCAAATTTTCAGAGATAAAAACTTCAATTCCTGGTACGTACATTCATCATATATTCACCTCTTTTGGTATCTACCATGTAATTTGAGGATCTTTTGCTAATATTTGAGGTTTTTATCTAGTACTAGTTTGAAAGGATAATTGCAATTCCACTATACTCTGTTCAAATTGCCGTTGAAATAGCTAAATCAAGCGTTTATTTATAACATAAAGGCTCATCATATAAGTGCTTATGTATAAATAAGCTATTTCTATAAGAAAAGATAGAATAAAGCTTAACTGTTTTCATATAAGTTATAAGCTGTTTTCATTAGCTATCATAAACTGTTTTTATAAGATTAAGATAAAATAAATCATAAGATTAAGATAATCTTGTCTTTAATTTTAGATTTTATCAATATATTGTCATCCTATGTAACATAGCTTAAACATTGTAATACATGCATGTTTCATAGTTATAAGATCACAACTTAGAGTTAACCATATTCTCGTACGCCATATGTTGGACAGATAATCAAGTACTTAGAAATACTGAAAGATCAATAGAGAGAGACTGATAGTGAGAGACATAGACAAACCAGTGTAGATGCCCCCTGGGCAATAAACAATTTAACTCAGATTATCATCTGGTTGCAATTTAGAATTGTAAACTATCTGTTTGACAGATCATTTACAGTTAGATTGTTAGGTGGAATGCTAGTAACATGGACAAATAAATTGATGGAGAGAGATTGAGAGGAAGACTATTAAACGACAAAACAGATAGTTTATGTGAGAAGTGCAATGTGCTTTGAATAAGAATTATGAATTCCTATTTGGTGGATGATTAGTAGCTGGATAGAATGACAAAACGATGGAATGAGACAGAGAGTTAGAATTATGGCAACAAGGCAAAAATACGCTCGATGCAAATTTTCTTCTTCATTGTTTTCTAAGTAACTAATAGTTTAATACTTCTATCTCTATTTTATTTTTATCACAAAGGCAAAGTGATCATGTCATATGTGCTTTGTCCAAATGTTAACCTCCAAAGGGCTTTCATTTTGGCTTTGGGCAGTGTATTAGAGATATAAAATATATACCATTCCTAGACCTGGCTCTTATATATTAAGCTGTAAGGATGATGCATTGCTAGACAATTTATATCTCTCATGATATTACTTTGTCCTTTCAACCAAAAGCCTAGCTTATTACATTTTGATGTTAACCCTATTAGTAGTTAGGTGATATTTCAAATCCTCACATTAAGCGTGACACTGTATTTCATTTTGAGTATCCTTAACATATTATCTGTTTTTCTTTCTATTTTTGCCAGATGGAATAGAGACTCCAAGATGAGGTGATTAGAGGGTCTTCTAGACTTGGTCATGGCTGCGAGTCAAGCATTTTAGGATTCTTTAAAAGTTAAAACTAACAGGTTATATTCTGCTTTTCTCCTCTCATTTACCAATACTTTGCTTCATTACTATCTTTCTGCTTTGCTTTATATACTTCCCACATAGTACCGTGAAATATGACCCAGAAGGAAAGAAATATAGAGTGGGCTGTAGGCTATGTGAAATATATAATTAATCAATGCAGATGATTATTGTTTTTATCACTTGAAAATAAAATGAGATGATGGTTTGAGCTGTGTTACTGCATATATAATTTAATGAAAAAAACTTTGTTGAATCTGTGATATTAATTTCTTGATGAAGGAAGTTATTCTGTGTCAAGATGGTGATTATTTCTGTACTTAAATGGTTACTGCAGTCTATTGTTCTATCAATATAGTGTCTAATGTCAATTCAAAATACTGAACATTTTTTCCCAATGAAGGGACACATAGGACTTCCTGATCCTATTCTTTTCCGCCATTGTTCTGCATCATGATCAGTGTGATTGTTCAATTCTCTGATTTTTATATTTGTGCATTACTTTTCAAGTACAGCTGAAGTATGCATTGAAAAATTGACAAATCAGGACAAAATGCATCTTACTGTCACCAATGACACCTGTTCATGGACTTTTTTTTTTTTTTTTAATGAATCCTCGTAGACAAGAAACTCATAATATGATATTCAGGGCTCTAAGCGTCCCTGCAAAATTCCTTATTAAGAATTAGTGTATAGAAAAAATAAACTAAGCATGCACTTTCTGTATTTTATGTACTGATTTGCTTTTTCGATCATGAGCTGATTTTTTTTCTCGAGGTGTATAGAGGACCTTCAGAGAACGACGGTGTGCAGCAGAACTTGAATCAAATCCCTATTTGTTTCATGTATATCTACTGGCTTCAATTCAGATATTTAGGTTTCATGTTTCTGTTTTTTTTTTTTTTTTGTGGCGAAAACATGCTTTTGCTATTAATTATGCTGTTTTGCCATCGTTTGGCGCATGACTTGATTAAATATGTTGCTGCATAGCTGCTAGAATTGGCTTGGACTTATTTTCCTCGAATCTATTTATTTATGTATCTTTCGATGAGAATTCACTTGTGGTTTGTGGTCTTCATTTTATGGAAATGTTGAAGAAAATGGTTTTATTTTTATATTTGGGGAATGAAGAATTGGTAAATTCTCATCTTCGATTGGTAGCAGTAATTTCCTCCCTCTACGATCTACTGCCTGTATTGACCAAGTGTGTTTGGTAATGCTGTCGGCCACTTCCACCACATGTTTTTCCAACTCTCCAAAACGCAGATTCTCCTGCCCTGCACAGTAGCATTGTGATTCAGAAAAATTCCAGACACATGCCAAGAGCTTCATCATCAAAAGTATTCAGCACCTGTGGAAAATGAACAGCACAACATATTAGAATATTATAAAACATCTTATAATATTTTTATATCATATATTAGAATATTTAATTTTATTTTCTAGTATCTGTATATAATTTTTTAGTATTGTGGATATTCTCTTGGGATTAGTTTTATTTTACTTAGATATTATTTTGATTTGTTTCTTAATTTCCCTATTTAGGACTAAGTAGTGTATCCCTATATATAAGAGTTGGTGTTTAGTCTTCTGTATCAAGTTATTATCAATAAGATTGATAGTTATTATCAAGTTTTTACTTGTATTTTGATTAGTCTTTTTCATCCTTTTATCTAACATCCCACAGCTTCAACATGGTATCCACACCCTGGTTTGATCCTCCTTGATTTGTACTGTCATTATTCCTGCCATGCTCTCGAAAATTTTGGACAATTTTTTTAGTTGTATGCTTGTATTTGGAAACCTTTGTTGAACGGTCTTTTATTTCAAACCGTTTTCTCTAGAGTTTTCTTATTCTTCCCATCTAGTCTCATAAGTTTTCTCTACTGTGGGCCACTGAATGCTGTCGTTGGAAAAAAAATTCCACCAACCTTTTTCAACAAAACCACCACCATCAAGACCAGAATCTGCCGATATACAAAACCTCAAAGTTTCTAATCTAACATCTATGAGACACGCCCACATGTGCCATTACATCTAGCAACTCTTGCGGGTGCGTGAAGACCATGTGCCGCTATACAAGTTGTCGTTGACGAAGGCAACTTCATTATTGTTCTCTCTGGCTTTTCCTCTTTCTTGTTTCGGTATTCTCTTTTTGGCCTTTTGGTCTTAGTTCTCTGCTGCTCTATTTTGTTATTGGTGGCTTGGCATCTTGTGTTTTGGGGTTTTGCTTGATGTTGTTTGTGTTGATCGGTTTTTTCTGCATTTGCCATTGTGAACATCTTTGTTTGCGCATCTTTCTAGTTTGTGTACCGCAAGTATTTGTTTGTGCATATTCTGTATAGATGGAAGTTTTTCCGCCATGATCCTTTTCGTTTAGAGTTTCAGCCTCCAAAGTGAGTGCCTATATTGTTTAAGTTTGTTTTAAATTTGTGACACTTCCAGTTAAGGTTTTAGTTTACAGAGTGGGCGTTGGCCTAACACCTTTTTCATTTGAAGTTGCACCTTTGAATTTGAGTTTCAATTGCCGGAGTTAGAACTGGTCCAATATCGTTGCGGTTTGGTATGACGTGGTGGCACATTTCTATTAAGGCTTCAGCTACCAGATGAACACTTATTTAACATCATTGCAGTTTTTGGTGTTTTTCTTATTGTCAAGATTTGACATTTTTGCTTCTATCTTTTGGGTTAAAGCCCATCTTTCACCTTTTTCTTTTGATAACTAAACTCTGGTAGCTTCTGTCTTATGTGGTGGTTAAGCGTGTTTGCTTTCATTAAGTGGTTAAGCTTTGAGAAGTTGCTTCTATTTAATGGTTAAACTTTTGTCCATTTTGGCATTTGTTTGTTCCCCAATTGTGGTGGTTGATTCTTTTGGAGTGAGTGTCGTGGTGACACTAGAAGAAGACCGAAGGTTGAAGATTTATATGAATCTTGTACCTCAAGTCGTTCGATTGTTATGTTTTCTCTTTTCAAGGGTATATTTGTAACAAGCTTAAAGCTTACTGTACAATATCTTACAAGATTTTGTATTAGATTATCTTATTTTCTTCTGTAGGATCTGTCTATATCTATAATTTCAGAGTCTCAGATTTTCTTAGGACTATTTTTTATGTTACTTGGATATTATTTTGATTTTTCTCTTAATTTCCTTATTTAGGACTAGAGTCTTGAATCGCTATATATAAGGATTAGTGTTTAGTTTTTGTATCAAGTTAGTATCAAACAGGGAAATGTGAGCGTCTTACAAAATCATTTTCCCTATTAGTGTTTTTTATGTTGCAAAATCAATTTCTTAATTTTCCTATTAGTGTTTACTGTTTAGTGGACGAAAGTTTTTCAGTTCCTCGGATATGTCTCACTTATGACCTAACTGAAATCCTTAATGTTTCATTTTTGAAGTCTTCTGTTTGTCATGTTTGTAATGCTATTTATTATTTAGCAGTGGAATTGTTGCAGACATGACTGTTAAGTAAATTCCTTCAAAAAAAAAAAAAAAGACTGTTAAGTAAATATTTTACAGAAAAATGATTTTCCATGTTTATCAAGCTACTAATGTATGGGCATGCATTGACGTGAAACTTACTGCCTATGTAGAGCCTTACTATTCAGAACATAGAAAGCTGACTAAAAGATGTCCTATCAAAAAGCGTGAATAAGAAGACAAAAAGCTATAAATAAATGATTTTGCATGATTGAAGAGAAAAACTCTTGGGCACTAGTAATGGCTATACCAACTATTTGAAGCTAGTAGTGCAATGCCGTAAAAGCATTGGTGATAGAAATTGCTAGCTGTTACCCTTATTTGCTAGATTTTAGGGAAATTTTCATCTGAATAAAAGCTAGGGATGTTTTGGTTATATGTCTTGACCATGTAGCTATTTTGAATTGGTGATGATGTAGCGTAGTTTAGTGCAATTGTCGTGAAAAATTTCTGTTTATGTTGTCTGTATCTACTATCCACTTAGGTATGATGCCAGCAATTCTGTTTGTGATCCAGATGTGATATTGGACTGATGTTGATGGCATTGTATATTTTTCCACTAAAGTTTTTACTTATTTATTTATTTAGGTTATTATTAAGAAAACACAATTCTAACATTGGCTTAGATAAATGCCTAAATAGAGCTCATAAAGGGTAGATTATCTTCACATCAAACCCAGTAATCTTCAGCCTAAAACTTAAAATCTAAGATAATATTAAAACCTATATGTGATATTAATGGGCTAACCATATTATTTACGCATCAAACCCGGTAGTATTGAGCTTGATGGTGTGTATTGAAGAAAAAGAAAACTCGACTCACGCATTTAAATGTTAAATAATATTTGCAGAGCCCAAGTAATCATCACCTTGATTATAAATCGGTTTTATTGGATTGAAGTAAGTTTGTACTACCACACTATCCCTGGAAGTCATTATGATAGTTTTTCACTTATTATGTTAGAATTAGGTAGTATAATCGGTTGTAAATACTAAAAACTATCATTTGTATGAGCTTAATTCGATTGGTATAGACATTGCATAATATATGTAGAAGTTGGGGTTCGAAGCTTAGACATCTGCTTATTCACTTAAAAAAAGTGAATTTCTAGTCTAATGAATACTTGACTGAAAAAGAAAAAAATAGAATTATCAAATATTGATTTTCTTATCTCCTACGATTAATTAGCAGTAACAATTAATTTGTTCCTTTCTAAGTGTAGTTTTTAGTGGTTTTTTAGTTAGTTTTCATTTGTTGTTACAAAGTTCAAAGTAGTATTACTATGAACTACTCTTTGTCCCTAATTATAAACATACATTGTATATTTCACATATGTTAAGAAAATTTAGTAGTATAATTAATATGCATATTTTGTATATATTATTAGATTATCATTATTTTTTAAATTACAAAATTGACATTTGTGTATAGAAGTCCTTCTTACGTCCCTTGTTATAAGGACCATCACACGAATGTCATTGGTAATAAGAAAAAATAGCTATCATGATAGATTAGAAGAAGAAAAAAAGTGTGTTATTTTTACATGTTCATCGCTACAATATTGACATAATAAAAGAGAAAACAAATTATTTAAGTTTTCCTATTGTAATAGAAATAAACCCATTGTTGTAAAAATATATATAATAATTAGTAATTTTAAAAAAGGGTTAAATGTTAAAGGACAAAGAAAAACTGGGAAAAAAATTATCATTAGGTACTGAGACAATTGTTTTGAAATATGAAAAGTCAAATTTAATAAATATACAAACAAAAAATAATTTGGTAATATTAACACACAAATAAACGGTGGATTCTAGGGTGAGGGGTCAATTAAGTCCCTCACCGGTGGACCATGAAGAAAATACCGTTTGATTGAATTAATGGTTGAGATTTATTCAAAATAAAATTGAGAACATTTATACATTTTAACATACAATCTTGTCCCTGTTAAATTTCTTCATCCTCTTAAACTCCCCTGAAATTTGTAAATGTAGAAGATGATTGCAGAAAGCATCTACATCCATTCGAAAATGAAAAAAGCATCTACATCCATTCGAAAATGAAAAAGCAGATATGGAAAAGTGACAGTATAACAATTTATTTCACCAGACATTTTTACATCAATACAAAATGCAAAATTAAAGTCGGTATTGATAACTATTGTGTCAAAAGAGAAACCCCTAAAATTTGAAACTTTAATACTTCATGTTCATGGTGAAAAACGCTACAAGAATAATGTTAGGTTCTGGCCTTTTAACACACAAACATATAAATTGTAACTTTGGTTGAGATGAAGGTGATAAAAAATGGCCTTTGAACTTTAAAATTATTTGGAGGATTATTGCAAATCGATCTGCTTTTTTTGTGTCTTAGCAAACATATATAAGCAAAGAGAACTAATTAAAGTGTGTACATCTTTTTACAGAAGTTGAATGTTTGCCAATCGTAGTTAGTTACAATTCTTAAAATTTTCCAACAAAAACGTTTACGCAATTAAGGTGAGGTAGATGAGGAAGACACAAGGGCAATGGTTGCATGTGAACATATGTTGGTGGTCTCATTTTTTATTTTAATAAATCTAGACCATTAATTAAATCTAATGATATTTTTGTCATGGTTCACCGATGAGGGACTTAATTGATCCCCCACCTTAGAATCCACCCAAATAAACACATTAATTGCACTAACAATTTTTCTTAAGAAATGTGAAAAATGCAAAAAGTGCTACCTAAAATATAGTGATGGAGGGAGTACTAATAAATAGCACTACTATTATTTTTTGTCAAAAGGAGCCTATACTTCGGTAGTAATAGAGAGTTAATATCGTATCTTCGTTCCTCGTTAAAATATACACCCTCCGGTCACTATTATAAGCAAAAATCAACATTTTGAATTCATTCATTTAATGATGTATGTAGTCTATAATAAAGACCACATACATCATTAAATGAATGAACCTACAATATTATTTTTTACTTATAATAGTGACCGGAGGGTGTAGCCAGCTGCATTTAATTAGTAAATCAAACTTGGTGGAATTATATGAACCTACTTCTTGTTAATTGTCACCCTACGTTCTGATGCTATCCTGTTTTTTATTTGTATTTGTGTGTGAATATTCTTGTTTTATGTCTGGTTTATCAATTCCCACCAAAGGGCCTATAAATCCATCAACTGATTGTGAAGCATATCGGTATACCAGCAACTTTGTACGGCATTGGGCACATTTTCAATATGAATTTCCAGTTCATCTTTTTGGTTTGACTAACAAGAAAATGGACCTAAAAATTAATATGATATGACAGTGGTCAGAAATTAATCAGGTTTCGTTCTTTGTTCCCAGTAGTTTTACTATCAAGACCTGCCCTAGCATTAATAAATTTAAAAAAAAAAAAAAAATACGTACCAGTACTAGTAGTGCATGATTTCTTAATTTGAAAAATTCATTACAGTGGTCCTGTAATTCGGGTTTGTTTGGACCATTTAAGCAATTAATTGTCCTTAAAAACATAAAGCTTGTGATATGATTTGTAGGTGAGTATGTTGAAAATGCAAGTTCCAGTTGCTTTTGAAGCTGTCGAAATGCCAAACATCTTTGGATTCCAAGGCTTGACATGCACAGATCTTCATATATAAAGTCGATGGTAATAAATTATCTGTGCTGATAAGTCAAAACATTGGGACATAGCTTTCCTGTTGAGCTTATGGCTCGAGAATTGAGAGTTGAAGACCTTATCACCTTATTCACTCACGCCGATCATTTCAAAATCTACTACTAGTAGTGTCCATGTTAATTTCTATGACCTCTTCTTTTTAATTTTTCTGTTGTAATCTACCTTAGTGCAAAAGATTTGATTGGAGAGTCTTTTTGAATAATGTTACAAGTTTTATTACATTGAATTACAAAGATTTATGTATGATTCAATTAGCGAGTACGTCAAAATCACATTGACTCATCTACAATTATCGTGCACATTTGGTGTTATAGTAGAATTTCCGAAATTTCAGTAAATTAAACCAACCCACCATATATAATATTAAACATGGATGTAGATTTTGCAAAATCACGGTGGTATGCCGTTATTCATCAAATTCGTTGTAATATCAAACGTACAATTAAGTATCATTATATTATATATGAGAATAGATTTAAGGTCATGTTAGCAAATGCTCAAAGGATACTCGTTAAGAAAACCATAAAGAAAATAAGTGATAATTAGTTCAGATAAAAAAAAAAAATCATGTTTTGTGAAATACTCCATGCAACAGTAGTATAAACCAAAAAAATTGTTCCTTTAAGAAGAGGCCCCGAAAAAAGCGCAATAGAGAGTGTTGAAGATGTACATACATGTACACATACTGATGAACGTTATGATGACCCCATAATTGAAAATGGTGGTCCCTCTACTTGAACAAGAGCCAATCGTGTGGTCCCCTCACGTGAGCTAGACTTAAATTCACACCACGTGCTTCTGTTCCCTCGTGCCGGTCCCACACTCCGCCGTACCGACGAGCATTTATTGGAGTCACATGGCCAAGCCTGCGTTGTACCTTGCTCGGAGAACCTCAGCCGTCGATTCTACTCGCAGGGAGGGGTTTGACTCCCCTCATTTATTCTTTTTCAATCTTTTGGCGGGGATCTATGGGGTCAATTTTCAACCTCATTTTTTCAAAACAAAATTTCTACTATTACTCTATTAGTAACAATTTTTAAATTAACAACGTTATTAGACACCCTAATTTTGTTTAGCTCTGCTGATGGGGACAATACATACATAAAATATGCAAGGTCTGGGGTTCAAACCCCGGCCACTACAAAAAAAAGACACCCTAATTTTTTAAAGGATTTTGCTTATGAGTTTTTTTAAGGCACTTCTTAAGAATTTAAAAATAAAAACAATTGTTACTTCCTCCGTTCTAAATACTTTGACCGTATTTTTCTACTAATATACAAAAATAAATAAAATCATATAAGATATTGGATTCGTCTCGATGAATATTTTTAAAATATCAAATTTTTATAATTCTTTTTAATAGATTAGTAAAGTTATTTAAGATCAAAACTATGCATTAATGTGTGACAAAGTCAACTGTGTCACTTAATATGGGACAGAAAGAGTAACTTTTATGTAGAAAAAGTTGTGTTTCAATGTTTCCGTAATTTCTAACTAGGTTTAAGGATTACTTATAAATGAACAAAAGGCAATCAGGCAATAAGCTGCGCTGTTAGACCTTTTAGATGACAAAATCAATTATTGTAAATACAATATTCATGGACCTAGAAGACATGACATTTCTATGCATAACCCTTTAAACTCTATGTAAAATGTCAAACCTCGGGTGCTGGGAAGCTGAAAGTGTCTAAAACAAATGGTATAAAAACATGTTAATTGTCAGAACACGTTATCTCATGTTTGGCCACTTTGTTTGGCACAACTTTTAGCTAGGGTTGTCAGTCCTCCCGTAAAAGCCCCGACCCCTAATCCCACAAGTGGTAAACCCCAGTCAAGTTCACACATGCATGTTTTCCTCCTATCCATCCATACACCATAACATCCGCAAACATAAGTGTGGATCTTGTATCTAATGGGTCAGTCAGGAAGTTCATAGACTTCTCCTTATTCATTGATACTCCCACCAGCCTAAATATATCAAAAAGGATGTATTTAATGTGTTGAATACATAAATCCCAAGATAAAAAATTTCACTTTAAACTTCTTATCAAATGCTCTTAGGATACTTGTTAGCATATAACATGCATTTTTATTTCTTTATCGTGTATAGCGAGCTTATATGCATCCAAAATATATTTTTGTTTTGAAATTTGTATACCCAAATTTGTACATTATATACTCATTTGAGTTCCAATTCTAAGAAAAAACCAAAAAGAATTCATTGACTTATCTATTGTAATTTTTTTTTTATAAAACTTTATTGTAAAACTTTAAAATTGTCTTTCAAACATACTCAACCATTCTATTGTAATTTTTTTTCTTCCATATATACTCAATCTGACCTTTATTGTAAAACTTTAAATTTGTCTTATAATAAAGGGACTGTAATTTTGGCCTCTCCTTTTAATTGTGCAATTTTTATCCTACATTTAAAATAGAACTGACAATTCAATATGATGACATGACTATAAATTATTCACTCTTAGCATCTTGTATCATTTCAAGTGATATTCGTTTTGCTTTATATGTTTGGTCACGATTCATTGACACCCTATTTTTAAGACTCTAAACAATCACACCTGATCATGTTCTTAACAAGTCAGCTAATATATTGTCACGTTATCAAATTAAATTGTCAAAATCGTAAATTATTTGAAATTTCTAATATACGTGACCAAAATCACGCAATAAGAAATTAAAGGACTAAAATTAGGGTTTTGCCAAATTAGGGGATCAACAATGTTTTTAAACCTAACTTTTTAAAAGTTTAATAGGCATATCATGTACGGTTAATTAGATTAGGTATTTATCTCTCACTAATTCTTAGGGATTGATATACATTTATTCTTTTTGAAGGATGACGTTTTTTTATTCTTGTTGAAGATGTTAAACTAGTCCACTTTAATTGACATCAGGGAGAATTAAACCTGAAACAATTGAGAACGGCTACAATGTCCCAAGCCAATATCAGCTAGCCAACCAAAGTGGGTTGAATGATGTTCATTTTTAAAGGGCTGATCAGAAACGAGGGTATGAAACTTGGAAAAGAAGGAAAGGAACAGAAGAAAGTGTAAAGTAGTAAAGCATAGAAATAGAATAGAAGAGAAGGGAAAGCATGGGAGGTGGGTATAATATGTGTCTTGACTGAGTCTGTATTTTTCTGTTTCGTTTGTTCGAGTGGTCCACGTCAACTCAAATAAGAGTAGTAAATGCCACTGCTGCATGCTGTGTCTTTTGTACAGTTGTTGTTGTTGTAAATACTTATGAATGATAGTGTTATGATGAATACTAATAATAATACTACTTGGTTTGGTCTTTGTTTGTGTTCCTCGTTACTCGGGCTGTTCCTCATCCTACGCTCCCGCTGACTCCGACATGTCCGTTCTGCTCCTTCTTCTCTTATCACCGTTAGATGCGATAAATCAACGACTCTGATTTACACTTCCCTATTCGCCGTCTTTCCCATGACGTGATTCTTGCTACACACTTTTGACACTCACAGCCATACTAACATTATAAACGAGCATGGATATATATATATGATATGAATATGATCACCAACCCACATGTACTACCTTCCAGTTTTGATATTCAGTGTGAAAAACCCAATCATCATGATCTTAATTAATTACGTATTAATTAATCTAGTTTCATACAGGTGCTGTGACAAAAGTTGTATGCTAGCTACAATTGTATAGGCGTCTCAAATAGAGAGTGCAGGTATAGTATGACATGTTTGGATGAACTATAAGATTAACAGAATGACGACAACTCATTTTGATTTTGGTGTAAGCTACATTTTATAGCTTAACAAATTTAATCAAGTGGTTCGCTGTTTGCTCTTCAAACAAGTGAATTCTCATTTTATATAAACAAACTTTGTTTTGAGAGCTCCCCCAAGTAAACTATATATGGATGCACACATCACTAGCTCACTCATGATTTTTAATGTTAGTAAGCATTTAGTTTCTTCAATTCAATATCTAAAAAATATTTAGTGACGATAAGATAGGGATCTGGGTATACATCATTCTAAATAGACACCACAAATTTTAACCCCAAAATGTGGTTTAGAAAATATCGTCTATTGCCAATGTCATTAGGGCATGTTTGATATCACGTTGGGTTTATCGAAACACACCGAATCATCGTGATTCAAACATTCGCTTAGTTCGTGTTCGATAAGAATAATTTTTTAATTAATCACTTAAGATTTATTTATTTTTTGCTATTTCATCATTAAAAGATGGGTTAATTATGTTTTTGGTCCCTACAAAATGATGACCTTGTAAGTTTAGTCCTTACTTAATATCAATAGCATTTTTAATCCCTACAAAAAATTTCTGCACTCAATATTAGTCCTTACTCAATCCAAATTTGTTTAATTTAGGCTTAAACTCTTCAGTTTTTCAACAATTTTTTACAGGCGTGTTAAGAACGTTATTAAAAGGTCCTCCGAAAAAAATATCGCAAAAATTTGATTTCTACGTCCATATTTTTGTTACTTATATCTTAAACTTTTGTCATTTTAAAAAATTCATATTTAATTTATTTCATGTTAAAAAATTATAGATTTTAGTATATGAACCGTTCATAGTGTTCTAAACTTGTATAAAAAGAATCGTTAAAAAATTTAAGAGTTTAAGGATAATTAAACAAAATTTATTTTAGCAGGGACTAAAATTATAAGTAAATTTTTTTTGTAGGGATTAAAAATGCTATTAAAATTAAGTAAGGACTAAACTTACAAGGTTGCAATTTTGTAGGGACCAAAAACATAATTAACCCTTAAAAGATACGAAAATAATAAATAATCTCTAAAATATAAGAAAATGCTCATAATTTAAAAATCTTAGCTAGAGTTTGCAAGACAAAAAATTTAAACTTCAAAGGACAATGGGATAAATTTTCATATGCTTTATACTTATTTACAGAATGATACTTTTTCATTGACTGGTTTTTTTTTACTTGATAGAGAACAATATATACTTGAATGGCTAAATTGTGCATTTTTTTTTTTTTTTTGGTACAAAAGAGGGCCTAAGGCCCGGCTAAATTGTGCATTTATTCCCTAATGATATGGCTTTTCAAACGACCATCCAATCAGCTCATTTAAAATAAAACAATACCCAGTATGTACTTTTCTATGAATTGAATGAATTACCTGCAGTAGGTGTGCATAGTTAAGTATATATACTTTGCTATAGCAATATAGGACATGCATTGGAACGTGAACTATTATTTATTTCAAAAGAGATGTACTCCCTCCGGTCACATTTATAAGCAAAAAATCACTTTTTAGGTTCATTGAATACATTATGTATTTTGTCTATATTATTGACCAAATACATTAAGTATTGAATGAATCTAAAAAGTGTTTTTTTGCTTATAAATGTGACAAGAGGGAGTATTTCTAAATAAAAAAAAACTTATTTTGCTTAGAGAATGCTTTGGCACTCAGCTGTGTCATATCAGGCCCCATGATTCAACTATTAAACTACTCCTTCCGTTTTAAAATGAGTGTCGTTTTAGATGTTTACACACATATTAAGAAATGCAATGATTAAGAGAAAGAGAATGATTATTTTACCAAATTATCCTTATTAACTATTGGTTAGTTTTAAAAGTAATACTTTGGAAGTAGTGTGCAGAGTATTAATTGGAGGGTACAATTGAAAAGAAAAAGTTATTATTGCATTGGAAACTGAAAGCGACATTCATTTTAAAACAAATTTTTTTGGCTAAAGCGACACTCATTTTGAAACGGAGGGAGTATAACATTTTGTGTTTATTTTAATATGAGAAAATGAATTTATTCAAAGGGGAATGTTTTCTTCACACCAAACCCTAACAATTAATCTTAGAAGGTCCAGTTGGATGGGCTCACATGCCACTCGTAATATAAGCAAGGGTGTTGCCAAAAAATAGAGGTTTTGTATTTAAAAATAAAATAATATATTTTTTGACGGTGGAAAAAATAATTAAACTTTGATATAATTGAATGCATCGTTTTTAAAATAATTTTATTTTGATTTCTTAGTAAGGGTACTCAAGAACATTTGTTAGAGTTTGCCTATAAATAAGAGTTTTAAAAAGTCTGTCCAAAAAAACCACCGCTAAGAAGTGGATGTTCAGTGTAACAAGTTCAAATACGTCTTATATTTTGACATTTAATTAATATATTTTTTATTTTATTTTTTATATTGTGTCCTCGTGGAGAGATGGCTAGCTTTTCCTAGGGATGATAATGGGTACCCTTTGGGCAAAGTACTATAATGCTCATCTCGTGTGTTTATAGAAGATCCTCGTATACCCAAGCTCATACCCTCGCAGGCAACAAGTATGTACCCATCCTCCTACCCTATGGGCACATAAGCGCTCGTATCCGTGCGCATTACCTGCACTTTAATAACAAAAATATAATAAATAAAATTAAACATCACAGCATATTGAAAATATGATCTTTAAAATCTTTTAAATCAATTTATAATATATTACACAACATAGTATTTAACCAAATAAAAAACATCAAAAGTGTAAAAAACAAGTATGTATTACAATAAATATGAAAAACTTAGGATTAATTAACTAATTTTAGTATATAAAATTATAATTATAGTACATACACCGTGTGGGGGTACGGGGTGGGCACTAAAGTGCCCGTACCCGCATCCATTTCGACTCAAATTTGCGTGTAATTACCCAAGCTCATGCCGATACTCAATAATGTTGGTATTTTTGTAGGTGCATATTGGGCTTAGGTCCAATCATCATCCGTAACTTACCCCGTTGATCATAACTTAACATAAATCGTCTGTCATGGTAAACTAACATCAATAACAAATGTCTTTAATGTATTGATTAATCAATCAAAAGTAGTAAATTTTATATAGAAAATTACGTAGTTATGACTTTTATATAAGTATTTGTTTGAATTTTATTTTGTAAACAATTTTTTTTGGAGTTTTTGTAGTTATTACTTTTTACATATGTATTTGTTTGAATTTTATTTTCATAACAATGTTTTTTTATAGGTTCTTTAAACAATAAACTTAAAACATTTGTTATCATCATCACTCTTAAACAAATCGTGCCCGTACAAATCATGCATCATGCTAAACTAACATCAATGTGTAAAAGATTAAAGAAATTACGACCGTACAAATCATGTAGTAAAGGGAGATCAGAAGAAATAGAGTCAATGTAATTTTCATGTCAAGTCCAATAATTGAAGCGACTGGTGTGACACAAAAGGCAGAAACTATTTTCTGTAGCTCAACTAGGCCATCCAGGTAGGGGGAGAAATTCTCTTCTATACAGACGTATTGATTAACATAGATGTCTGCATATAATTATAGACAAATAATGCATTTTACTAATTAAAAATTATCGAGCAGCAGCACACATATATGATACTCCCTCCGTCCCATATTACTTGACCTAGTTGACTCTGTCACGTATGCCAATGCACAATTTTAAACATAAATTTCTTTAATAATCTAGTAGAAAAAATTACAAAAATTTGATATTTTGAAAATATTAATCGAGTCGAATCTAACAATATCTTATATGCTATATTTTGTTTTTATATATTAGTAGAAAAATAGAGTCAAAGCATGATACATGAATAGTGCAAATATTCTAAATAGGTCAAGTAATATGGGACGGAGAGAGTATAAAATTAACAGTATTTACGATATAAAAAATTGTATGCTTACACACAAGTTAAGAAACTAAAAGAAGAATTAAAAGTAACTTTTTTATATTAAAAAGATACAATTTAAAATATTAAATACATCATTTTCACGAAAAAAAAAACTTTTTGTTTAGTTTTAAAACTTGTTCTCTAAAGGCACGGGTTAACATATCAATTTCCTAAAGAAAAATATGAATTTGTTCGAGTTATAAAAACGTATAATTTTCAAACGTGGTTTTGTCAAAAAGTTAGTAATTTTACAAATAAAAAGAGATATTAATAGATATTTTTTTAGAGAATTATCAATAGATACCATTAAAATATGGGGCCTAGTTTAGGCTTATAAAACTGATTCATAAGGTGATTAGTGTCTTCTCTTTATAAACTCTTATCAAGAGTCTTATTTATCTGATGTGAGACTTGGTTTTTCTCAATATACTCCCTCAAACCCTATACTTTTTTTGGACTTGGTGCGTGAATAAGTAGATGACCCTTGAATTCAACAAGTTCTCTTACCATGTAAAAAATTGTGGTTAGACTTAACACAATCCCACATTAAAAAAATTCAATTTTGAAGTGGAAAGATATAAACCTTATCATTGTCTCTTTTTAATTTTTTTAAAATATAAAAGAAATAATATTCATTATATTTATACATATACACCCTTTCAAAAAAATATATATTAAGATACATGCATGCGTATTAAAGACTATAAAAATAACCTATCTTATATTATAAAATCATCGCAGATTCTATTTTTGTCAACAAAATCTCATAATTTATTTGAATTTTGGTAGAGGAAGCAGAATTGAAGACGGAAAGGGAAATGAAGAAGGTGATATTGATATTCAGTGGCCGTGCGGCAAAAGCCTTTAAGCATGGCATGGTGGTACAGAGAAGATTGAATGTAGTAGGGATAAGAAAAGGCTAAAAATAATAAGGCAATGATGAAAATATTCATTCATTCAATTCAAGGCATAACTTTGTCTCTCGTGTCTGCAAAGTGTGTATTTTTAAATCAAATACTCATTTTGTCTTCTTCTATCTGTTTTCTTTGACTTGTCTTATGGGTACGTAGCAGGTAACGGGTCGGTTGGTTCACCGGCATCATCAGGTTATTCCATTGCCAAAATATTATTTTACTTGATATTATCTATCATACTACAAAAATTAAATACTTCCTCCACCTGTACATAAAATATAGGAAAATACTTGGGTGACATAATGTCACCGTGACATTAAATCTGGGTCACACAAATGTACTTATGGATGTGTTGTGTGGCCCAGATGCAAATGACAATGTGTGTTGTGTGACTCAGATTTAATATCACGGTGACATTATCTCACCCAAGTGCTGTCCTAAAATATATGTTTAGTTTTGCCTCTTCCTTTCATCAAGTACTATATATTATAAAATGTTGGGTCCTTAACCAATGTCCTTAGGGAACTAGTAGTTAAGGATTCAAATATAGAAATAATTTACTCCCTCCGGTCATTATTATAAGCAAAAATTCACTTTTTAGATTCATTCAATAAATGATGTATGTGGTCTATATATAGACCACATACATCATTTATTGAACGAACCTAAAAAATCAACTTTTGCTTATAATAGTGACCGGAGGGAGTACAAAGATAAAGTTACTTTTTAAACTTTCAATGTGTTGAATACATCATTCCCAAGATAAAATTTCATTTTTAAACTTCTTAACTCCCTAAAATGTTTCCTTGGTCGATCTTTTTTACTACTCCCTCCGTTTCAAAATGAGTGTCGCTTTAGCCAAAAAAAATTGTTTCAAAATGAATGTCACTTTCGATTTTCAATGCGATAATAACTTTTTCTTTTCAATTGTACCCTTCAATTAATACTATGTTATACTACTTCCAAAGTATTATTTTTTCTTTAATGAAAAACAAACCAATAGTTGATTAGGATAATTTGGTAAAATTGCTATGACATTTGACTACTTTATTTCATTCCTTAGGGGGGTGTATTGGATTAGGATTTTAAAGGAAAATTTTTGCTTAAAAAAATCTCAAAGATTTTAAAAGATTTTGTAGGATTTTAATGACTTTCATGATTTTAAAAGACTCTCAGGATTTTCAATTTGGATTTCAATGGATTTACATCATAAGATTTTAAAGGATTTCAACGGATTTTATGGATTTATAAGATTTCAAAAGATTTTATAAATTTGAAGGACTCGTCGAAAAGAAATGATTACAACACACTCTCTATCATAATTTTTTTTCAATGCATACTTTTATTTTTTATTTTATTTTTATGAGAGATAGAGAGAGGGGGAAGAGAGGAGGGAAAGAAGAGAAAAGAGAGAGAGAGACGAAGAGAGAGGGAGAGAGGGAGGGAGAGAGAAAGAAGGGAGAAAAGAGAGGAGAGAGCGAGAGAGAGAGAGAGAGAGAGAGAGAGAGAAGGGAGGAGAGAGTGAGAGAGAGGAGGGAGAAAAGAGAGGAGAGAGAGAAGGGAGAAGAGAGAAGGAAGAAGGGATAAGAAAAAGATAGTAAACTTTTAAAGAAAAAAATCCCAAGAAATCTTATGTCTTCATGAAAGACTTTTTCTTGTTAAAATTTCACTAGAAAATCCAACAAAATCCATCAAAATCTAATTTATTAAACAATCCTTTGAAATTTGAATGATTTTGAATACCATGAGACTTTTTTTAAGTGATGAAAAGTCTTGATTGAATACCTCAAGACTTCTTTAAAATGACAAAGAATCTTGATTGAATACCACAAGACTTTTTTTAAATTGCAAAGAGTCTTGATTGAATACCACAAGACATTTTCATAATTAAAAAGTCTTTTAAAATCCCTTAGAATCATAATCCAATACATCCCCCTTAATCTGTGTGCAACTGGCTAAAGCGACACTCATTTTGAAACGGATGGAGTAGATGGCATAATTATTATTTTAAGAGCTAAATGACATAATTATAAGCTTGATCATTAACATAAATGATAAATGTAAAATAACATAAAAAGATATTATGAATTAATATTTAATTTCTTCCATTCATATTAATTTTGAGATAAATTTATATCGTTGATATTTTTAGATGTTTACATGTTTATATAAATTATATATTATATGATATAATTATCATTTATTTATTTATTTAATTATTGGAAAAGCCAAAATTATATTATTTAACTATTCTAGCTCAAAGAATAGAAAGGAAAAGTGTTACAAAGATAAAAGAAGTAAAAATAGATACACAAAACTTCAAAACGTCAAGAGATGACCAAGACAGCTAAATGGGTTTATCCACCACTGATGTAAATGATAGGGATTTTTTTTAGCTTTGCCTTAATCTATCACCAAATTTAAACTTTTATATGATTGATAAATGATTTGACCAAAAAGCTTGTTGTTGCGTGTAGAGCACCATATTCCACACAATACCAAAAGAGGCGCATTCGAAAAGTAGATGTTGGCGGTTTTACTTCATCCCAAAGTCATATAAACAAAGAGAACAATCTGGGTTTAGGATGTAAAGATGAATCAAATTGACCTTTAAAGGAAATCTATTTTGAATCAACCACGAATAATGACACAATGAGAGAAAATATTTTGTTCTAAATCAACTTTTAAGTGGCAATGGCTCCTCAACTTTTAAGAAATTGTCCAATTTATAGAGATTTATATAAGAAATTTATAGGGATTTACATAAGAAATTGCAAAAAATTTAGGCCGGAACCCGGGCGAGTGCCCGGGGTCGCCGGGCCATAAAACCGCCCATGTTTGTAATAGTTAAATTTCGTTTCACTTTTTTTATTTAATTTTGCACTCTTGTATAAATAAATAAAAAAATCATAATTTTGGTAATAAGTAATGATAATCACTTTTCCGTTTGTAACAAACAAATATGATAAGCATATGCATTTTTTTAACTAGTGACTCCGAAGAACTGGTTAAGAAAATCAATATAGAAATACTACATTGAAAATTGTGGAAAAGTTAAGTATTTAACTTTGTAAAAGTCAAAAACTTGTTTTTATAAGTCAACTATAAGTTATCCTATATGACTTGGTGGTTTTAGCCTCATGTTATGAAATTTTCAAAAACAAAATCTAGTTTTAGTTGAGTTTCAATTTTTTATTGAGTTAAATCACTCTCTTTATCTTGTCTCACTATAAATCCTCCAAATATATATAAAAAAATATACAATTTTTTAAGAGAAATTTGTACTTCGTGAAATTTCATCGGAGAGGGCTTCACACTATTTAACACCTCTCTTTTAATAATAGTGGTTGAAAGTGGTGGTTTCTAAGGTGGTGTGAGGCGATAGTCAAAATGGTGATCGGCACATAGGTGGCTGCAATGACAGTCAAAATGATGGTGGGTGGTAGTATGAGTAGTGTTGGACGTGATTGGAGTGGTAGTCCGCAGACATGTGGCTACAATAGTCAAAGGTGACGTCATAGTGGTGGTTAAGAGTGATTAGAGTAGTGGTGAGAGCTGATTAGAGTAATGGCGGAAGTGGTGCTTTTACGGTGGTTGGAGTGTTGGTCGTTGATAGTTGAGTAGTGGTCGGTGGTAACTACCAGTGGTGGCCGGTTGTGGTCGGCAAACATCATCTTAATTTTAAAACAAAAATAAGATTATAAAACATGTTTTTGTGGATTAGATGTTTAAGTGGTGGTTAAGAGTGATTAGAGTAATGGTGAGAGCTGATTAGAGTGATGGCGAAAGTGGTGCTTTTATGGTGGTTGGAGTGTTGGTCGTTGATAGTTGAGTAGTGGTCGGTAGTAACTACCAGTGGTGGCCGGTTGTGGTCGGCAAACACCGTCTTAATTTTAAAACAAAAATAATATTATAAAACATGTTTTTGTGGATTAGATGTTTAAGTGAAAATTGTTAAATTTGTCTTAAAAAATCATTTAGGTTCTTTCTAGGTTACCCTTGAATTTTTTTTGGGTATTTTATCAACAACCAATAATAATCAATCACATAAACAAATTTGTAACAAGTGCCCTAAAAATAAGAGGACTTGTTGAAAAAACCTAAAATGTAAAATTTGCATTGAGAAAAATAAAAAGTGACTCCAAAAAGTTGAATGCACCAATTTCCAACACAAAATTTCAACTCACGTATTTTTAATTGTTACTTTTTGACTCTTTACACAAATCATGACAATAAATAAATGTTAGTACTTTTGATAGAATAATTTATCTTTTTTTTTTTTATAATAGTCTTATTAATTTAATATATTATTTTATTATATATTTCTCTCTCTACAAAAATTAATTAGAATAATTTTGGTAAAGCAACCTTTAATGTTGTATTGAAATTTGAAAATAGCATTAAGTTAAATAGAAACAAAGGAAAAATATTTGTATCCTTAAACAATGTTCTAATGACATTTTTTAGCATTTTTCTTTAAATTATTATGGTGTATTGTTGCTTAACTACTCCTTTATATATGTACGATGGTTAAGTGTTATTTATTTATTTTTTGTTTATATATTATCTTACACCTAATGGATCAGTATAGTTAGTTGAAAATAGAAGCGTTTTGCATAAGCTAATTTTGGAACATGTGAATGAGTAAGTAAAAAGCACCATTAGTGTGGTGTGAGTCAGTGCTTATGTCTCTTTTTTTGCTCTCTCTCATACACACTAATAAATGTGCTTCCCTCTCAGCTAGCTATATATAAGAAGGTATGTGAAGGTTAGGGTTTTCATCAAGGGTGAGAGTGGGAGAGAGTTGAAGGTGTCTGTCTTATTTGAGGGGAATGTTGGCTGGCTCGAGGCTTTTCAGTTTCACAAAGGAAGTTCAGTCTTAATTGTATGAACTATAAGGCTTCGGACCAGGCTTCATTCCCCTCAAAATCTTAATTGTTTCTTCTTTGTTCATCTTGTGAGTGTATCCCTATTATATATGAAATCATCTATATCTTCCTATTTAGATTTGTAAAGATCAAAGAGATGCAAGAGTTAGGTTGAGAGGAACGTTGTCTGGCTCGAGGTGATGGAGATGGAAGAGTACTCTCTACTCACTCATCACTAACTTTCAATCTCGGACCAGGCTTCATTCCCCCCAGCAAACTTTTGCTAGTTATACTTCATTTTCCTGATTTCAACCTCATATGTAGCATCATTTTCTTCTCCTGGTTTGGTTTTGGTAAGGTTTTCTGTTCCTTCTCATATTTTCTGTCTCATATATAGCATAAAACAAGGCTATTTTATGGTTGATATGGTTTGTTTGTCAGGTTAGAGTTTTCTGCTCAAATTATCAGCTCTTGTATATTTTGTTGTCATCACCATTCATCTTATCTTATATTTTGGTTTATTGTGAACTTTATAATCAAGCTTAGCTTCTTCAAAGCAGTAGTAATTTCAAGCAAGAAAGAAGAGTAATATAATTTCCAATGAGTTCATCATGATGTGTACTTTTAAAAAAAAAATTTTTTGCATACGGTTTTTAAAAAAGTTTTCTGGATCTGAAACTTTTCAGACATCTTCAGATTATGGGATTTAAGAAGAGGAACAGTGGAAATCTCTCTAGTTTTCTGGTGATAATTATTATTAGTAAATAAATGACAGTAACTTTGGTTAATATTGTCACCAGGCCCCTACCTCTCCTCTCCCTCCGGTGCAGGAACAGGAATGTTTGTTTTCACGTGGGCAAGCAAGTAAGCATAAAACAGTGCAAAAACCTATCACAAGTGAAATTCTTTCTTATCATCTGTACAAACCATATAGCTACTACTCATAGCTAGGTCTTTCAATAACAGTAACACTATCTATAATTCACATGAGATTCAGATGAGGGACTCCACTTCCCAGTTCCCAGATCCACCCTTCATTATTTTTTAAATAATTAATGTGAATTAATGAATATTGTACTTCAGGCAAATTAACATATGCATGCCTAGTAAATGAAATAATTAATACTAGACCATAAACTATATTGTCCACATACATATAAAGATAAATAAAAAAAAATGATGTGAGCATTAGAAAGATAATGTACTATAGTACTGGTGAGTTAATTAATATACTAGTAATTGGTTATTTGTTGTGTAGTGAAATGGAAGTACTCGTCCTGAATCCTGATGATCAAGTATTGATTGAAAGTTGAAACAAGTAGGTGAGATTAGAGATGTGGAGGTGGGAACAGTTAACGAGAAGAAGTGATGAGAATCATTCATATTTCATATATTTATAATATATATGATTATCAGGAGAAGCTAAGCTAAGCTAGCTAGGTATCTGTGTCCTGTGATGATCACCATCTTGTTAGTAATTTCCAAGAGAGCAGAAAAAGAGTATGACCAGCTTCCATTGTGATGCAATGACTACTTGAGTTAGATAGATTTATAGATATATCTGGAAGATGTATAAGATGATGCAAAACTAAGGCTCAAAATAGGGAGAAATTAATAAAAAGAAGACAGTGTACTGTATGCTTCTGGATTTTCTATTTTCAATGTATTTGTGTGTGTTTTAGTGTAATGTATTTATGGATCTTTTAAAGTTGTTGAAAAATCAGAAGCCATGTTTGGAAAAAGCTCATATCAGCAATATTATCAGCTTCTTCTTCCTCTCCACCTCGTGGAGTCAGAGTAATAGTGATCAGATATCTTTTGGCGTTTCAAATTGAATGACTGAAAACAATTTCTTGGGAGAGAGAGAGTGATATGATAAATTAATACACTATCTGACATATCTTGGGAAATGAAACTGAGAGAAAGACACACCTATTTTCATGATAAAAATAACAAGTGTTATTGCAATTGCATTGCATTGCATTGCATTGCTCTCTCCTTTATTTGTTGTTGACAGCTTCTTCTTGAATTTATTACCATTTGAGGTGATGTGTTTCTTTCTTCACTGCAACCAAATGCCAGCCAGCCACGAACACAAATACTATTAATTTCTCATCACAAATTTCAAACTTCATATTTCACTTACATTCGCATACAACCTACTAGTAATATTTAACATAAAATGCTCATTGTTTAATCCCATAATAACACAACAAAGTGATAGTTAAACATTTATAATTTTCTATTTTTTCCCACGTCAACCATAGAATTTTTTTATGGTCCTTATAAAAAAAGATTTTAATAACCTATGCCAGCTTATATGTGTGTGTGTGCGTGTGGTACAATTCAATTCACTAATTAACTTGTTTTTCTTAAACGACAAGCTATAAAATAATTGAATTAATGAAAATAGAGATTGAGACTTCTTGTAAAATAGAGATTGAGGACTTTTACGGAGGGGACATCTTTGTGAAGGGAAGTCCTTGTGTCTAGGTATAGTGAGTAGGTTGCTTCTTCACCAATGGGTAATCGCCCTTGTACAAATTGTAGATATTCGGTTTGGTGGAGAGATGTTCCCTTGTTGGATGTTTTAGTTGACTTTGGTTCTGACCCGTTCTCTAAGGGGTGATGGAAGAGGTGAAGAATTGGCATTTGAGTTTTCTGAAAGATACTTGGATAGAGAATTTGCTCTTATGTTTACAATTCCACTAGTTGGTTTTCGGTTTTTGATCAACAACACTCTTTTGTTGGTGACATTGGCTGTTTTAGTTGAATCGGAGGGTTATTTTGTGATTTATTGCACGAGACATCAAGTCACCTCTTTGTCACTTGTGAGTTTCTCTACAAGTGTCGTATGATATTTTTACGTAGTTTTTGGCTATGTTTGGCCTAGCTTATTTTAGACTTCTCTACTCCTGAAAGTAGAAGTTGGATAAACAATTGTTTTGAAAAGCTTTTGATAAGAAAAGTAGTTTACTTTGTGTGGATAAAATATACTTTGTGTATTTAGGTACAAATTAAGGGATTTCAATAAAGTCAATATATGAAGCTTTTCTATTTAAAGCAAGCTTCTCTTGCTAAATCCACAATACCTTTTTTTAGTCTTAAAATCTCAAAGAGGAACCAAAACCGGATGAATTAAAAAGAGGGGATCGATTTCGTGAACATATAAAAATAGGGGGCTAAAATTGTGATTAAGTCATCTAAATATCTCATTAATTTATAGTGAATTTTATAATTATCCTAATTTCTTATATAAAAAAAATATTGGATCCAACGAATATTAATTAGAGATTGATTTTAAATTAGAAAAAATTCGTGATACAACTTTAAATTATTGTAATAAATTTATTTAAAACATTGATCCATTTATGTAATTTAAAATAACACCATAGTTTTTTCCTAAAATAAATAAGATCATAGTTTCTATAAAAATATTTTATCAAACGTCTTTTAACCTATATGTAGCTTTTAAACTCGAAAAAAAAAACAACTATAACTCTTTTTTCAAGAGCTCTTATATTTAGCTTTAGTTGTATAGTGTAGCTTTTAGAGTGGCAGCTCGCAATGCCACTGGATTTGTTTTGTCTGTTCTTGATTTTCACTTCCTTTGGAGCTAATCCTCGGTTTAAAAAAGGTTTAACTGGATAAATTTGACATGCGGTGTTCTGCGAATTAAAGTGATTTTTGTATAAACTTCATGGGTCCTCTTGCTCTTGGTATGAGTGGATACTGGATAGTGGAACTTTTATCTTGTTTGCACATATATGGTTCGGGTGGTTCTTGGTTGCTTTGTTTCCTTTCACCTTTCCATTGTTTTGGCATGTTGTTTGCCTGCTTTTTGAGAATAAATGAAACCAACATCTGTGGAGTTGTGAAAGTTTCAAGTTCAATTCACCTAGATACCAATTTAAGTCGGTTAATTTTGACTTATTTAAAAAAAAAAACATCTGTGAAGATGTGAAGGAACCAGTTAACCAGATGGTGCAGGCTACTGCATGGCCTACATGCATGGCTGTATGCCGAAACAAATGCAAAAAATGCAGATATTTCTCAGCACTCGGCTGGTTGGTTACCTTCTTCTATCGATGTATTCAAGTGTAATACAGATGCAACAACATCTAAAAAGTCCAATTTTTTTTGAAACGTCCACTAATTCAATTATGTTCAATTCATGCAATTTGTGCTGGTATGCGTCACGCATAATTCAAAGATTCTTAAATCTAAAAGGAATCTGTCGCAAAAAAAAAACCACAAATGGAAGAAATCTGAGTACGGAGCATGCAAACAGATTCTTATGCACCTTTATGATTCATATTTTTATAGAAAGGGAAGAATAATTCAAAGATTAATAAACACGTTAAGTCGCTCGAATTGAAGGAGAATCATGGGTTGGACCATTGCAAGCCACATACTATATGATTTAGATCCATATCATTTTCATCCCGAAACTTGGAGAAAATCTAGAGGAAGGAATAAAAGTTGATAATCTTTTCTTGATGTTGACGGATCATCAGAAATGCTACCCATTTCAACGCTTACCACAACCTCTATTAATTACAAGCACCAAGAGAAGTATTTAGTATATGTTAGAAAAACCACAAGAATGATTTTTGTGTAACATTACATTATATACTTAAGATATTGTTTCAAGGGAGAAGTAAAAAGTATTTAACAAAAATTGTAACAATAACTTTTTCTCAAGCGAGATAAAATATATATAAAAAAACTTTTTCTCAAGCGAGATAAAATATATATAAAAAAATAAAAACCTTGGAAGCTGTTTGTTAACTTGCACAGAGCTCTCCACACACACACTACGTATACAAAAAGCCAAGACCCATGAACATATACATATCAGTAGTTTTTTTTCCCTCTAATCTCATTTGGGTGTTGGTCGTATAACTACACAGATTTGAAAAAAGAAAAGAAAAAAAAAAATACGCCGGGTTGCAATATACACAGCCTAGGGTGTTAGACGCAACAGTTTTCACTCATCTTACATTAGCTGCTTTGTGGAAGTGTGGAACTATACCTTTCTCTATATTTTTTGGAAATGACCAAAAATGGTCCTATAAAAGGGGACTGGAGCGCAAAAACCCAAAGTTGGGCAACTATTTTAGAAGGCTGAACGAGAAGCGGATCTTAAGAAAGATTGATGGCTATGTCCTTGAGAAGAACTTTTCTCTGAGATGTATTAATAATGCCCTTGCATTCCGCTTCTAATAATACTTCTGTCATTATAGCAGCTGCTTGTCCTTTAGGCTCATCTTCTGAAGTCCTCCTCAACATGAATACCTGAGTATAGCAAATAAGAGGCAATGATATCAATCACCACATATAAGAGCGAAATTTGCTGCGTTCAGTATTCCTGTTAGATTTACGTTTGAAAAGCTCCTAAGATTCCTAACGGGAATCCGTACACATAACTGAAGAGGTAGAAAAATATGGAAATGAAGTTTACTACAAAAAGACTAAAAGCATATCATTACCTGTCCACGATGAGTTAACTCTATGTAGCCTGGTTGTAGGATAAATGGTTCCCCATCTATTTGAACTGGGAAAGGACTGGAAGAGTGTATCTTGATGACTTTGCCTTGAGCTAGCCTTCTTGCTTGTGAAAGTCCAACCTACAGGGCAAATCAAACATTACTATTTACTAATTTACCGTAAATGTCTTTTATCTGTTTCATAAGAATTTGCTAAAAAGAAAGAGTGAAGTTAGTGTACAAATAGTAAATACATTAACCTCCTTTTATTTTTGGTGATGAAAGAGGGCCGAAGCCCAAATACATTAACCTCTTGTGATAGCTTTAACAACTTTCAAAATAATTATTTCAACAGACAGAGGTTTGTAAAAAAAATTGACAAAGACATTTGGTTGCGACAATAGTATTGAACTTTCATACTTACGGATGCTAATAGTGAAAACAGTTCATACATCCGATTAAATTTGAAAGCTCAAATATACTGTATGGACACATAAGCAGCAAGACAATAATTAACAATCAACATTATTCTAAAACTTCGATTACTTCATTGATTTATTCATAGATCTTTGTTGATTTATTTATAGGTCCTAGGTTCAAACCCGGACAAAGGAGGACAAATTAATCTAGCAATTAACCACTAACATTTGCCATTCAAAAAAAAAAAAAAAGTCTGAGCATATAACTTTTTTCCCCTTTTTTTGATGTTACAGTTTAGATCAGTTTGGTACTTCTGATAATCAGATTACTACATTTAATGACTAATCTATCTACTGAATCCTCTCATTAAATATTAAATACCTCAAGAATTCAGCTAAATGTAATCACATCAATATTTTAAAAATATTAGAATAATTAAAATTACCAGTATTGTTATGAAGACTTGAGTTTATACTTCAGAAGTGCATTAAGATTAACTGATTAAGTATCCTATACCTGAAGTTTCCCCAGGTGCCATGCTCCACAAACACATACTACCTCAAGCATCTTGTCATGCATGGATTGAAGACTGAAATCATCATCATCATGCTCATAGTCATTTTTCCAAAGATCTACTCCACCCATGTAGCTCCCAATATTAAGCACAATTAAGCCTTCTGAATCCTTCATGAAAAAAAAAATTTAAAAAATAAAGCTTTACATATAAATTTATAGAAGGCGGTATTCACAGTGTAAAAATAATTATCAGCATCGGTAATTAACCTTGGGAATCTCAATGTCTCTTCCGTCCACTTCAAGCCATACTTGCCATGGCAAGTCAGCACAAGTTCTGTCCATAATGTCTCTTGCTCCTTCTTTTGCATATCGTAATTTATTAAAAAACTGTCAATAGAATTACCATCAGATATAAATATACCCAAAAGTGAAAGCTTTTCAAGCATTGCATAAGTTAAACAACCTAGATAAGACTTATGAGAATTAAATCATAACCAGAAGTCTTCAATAAAAAGGGGTAAAAGAGGAGATAAAAACGTATAATTTGTTAAACTGTCCATAGTGACATTGCTAGCCATCCACTCATCATCACTATGATCTCTCCTGGTTTCCATTTAGAGGTATGATAAACAGCATAAGAGGATAATTCTGAATGTTTCAGTAAACTGCATTTAGCACCCTAATGCCAATGAGGGAAATTTAGGATAAGTCTGAGCTTTTGGTATGAACAGAAGTATAATTTTTACTGAATATTGCCCAGCCGTAAAAATGGTAATGTAAATAATAAGCATTGAAAGAAAACAAGAGAATTGACGTGGTCTAACATGAATAGATATTTTACAATGATGGAACATCGAGGGAGAATATGTACCTGGCTACTAAACTTTTCTGGATTTATCTCTCGAGTAACATGAAATTCATATGCAACCTTTGCATCACATCCAATTCCTATAAAAGTAGGTTGGTGTTAGTATTTCTTAAGAAATATTCGTAGATAGTTTTTGTTTCAGTGAAGTACCTAGGTAGTTCATCATGGATTTAGTTTTCACTTTATGTGGTTTTCCTTCAGAGTCTTCTTCTGCAAGTTTAACTTCCCAACGATCTAACATAGTAACTGCTGCAATGCTAATGTCATGCAAAAGCATGGTCAGCCCGCCCTGTCCATCCAGTGCAGAGAAGCCTCCTCCCCAATTCATAACCCTGGACAAATCATTTCCAGTGCCTAGGGGAATAATTGCAACAGGTGGAGGTGACTCAAAATTGTGTTTTTCTATAGCATCGAGGACCCATGCAACAGTGCCATCCCCACCACAAACCAATACTCTAAAATATGGTACACTTTTGAACAATTCCAGACCTACCTCAGGACCTTGAGAAGAACTCAATACAAAGACCTACAGTAAAATGCCAAACCAGAACATGTCCATTGAGACTGATATGAAATGAAAAAAATTAAAATGTCTAGACAAGTATTGCTAAAATATGAAAGAAAAGAGAAAGCCATTTTCATCAACCATTTGCTCTTAAAGAATTATTTAGTGGGATTCATTGAAACATTGTTTATGATAGAACATTATGCCGTAATTTGATCCATGTAGCCGACCCCACTTAGTGGGATAAGGCTTGGTTGTTGTTGTTGTCGTCAATGAAACATTGATATACAGTATATTCATATCATACAGTATCATAAGGGCACAATAATTTTAAGCACCTTTTTTCTAAAGAAACCCTATTGATGAGAAAATTAACAGATACCAATAATAAAACACAGTCTTGAATTTTTCATGCAGCACATTACTGTTATAAAAAACAAGCAATGCTTAATTTTTTCAATACAGTTTAACCTTGTTTTAGCTCCTTTTTGTTGACTTTTCACCGTCAACAGTTTTTAAGAAGATTAAATACTTGATACAAACACCAAAACACTCACTTGTAAACATTCACAAATAATTAACAGATTATGATATCATGCCCAACAAGTTTATGCAATCAGGAATTATAGGACTCAAGACATAGCCACAGGGTCATTGTCAGGAGAAAGTTTCATTATTAAGTAATTCTAATTTTTTATATCAATGCTTATTAGTGCAATTACAGATTACAACCTTTTACTTTTTTATAAATGTTCTTCCCTCTCAAAGAAAAGAACAGGAAATTTCAACTACAGAGTTTTACTTGCAAAAAATATTTTATACTTGAAGGTCATGAATCCAGTCATCCAAATCACATAATGTTAGAGTCAGAATTCTCTGCATCTTTCCTCTCCATTACTGTAGTTTTGAAGAGTTTTGAAGTGTATTTTAAATAATTGGATCCACCAAATTTCACATTATTACATCTATATTTCCAAAACTTTGGTAATGGACTAAATGGAAAGGGTATGAAATGGAGAGGATCTTGACTCATAATGTTAAGGCCAACAGGGCACAGTCTGAACAATATATAGAATTAAAATCTTCTATTACAAGAAAGTGTATAACAAATAAGCATGCTGCTCAATAACAACTTTTCTTTACAGAACATTAGTAGAAAAAGAAAGAAAAAAGGTTAGACTGTTAGATTGCAACTTTCAGTCATCACTCTGCATTCCTATCCAAAACAGACTATATCTTAAGAAACAGATTTGTTATAATATATTCAAGGCAGTACGAAGGATAGATTAAAGGTTGGAATCAAGTTATTCCTGATCTAAGATCACAAAATTTAACTTCTAATCAAGCAAACTCCTAAATCATAGGAACCAATCTCACACTTAAAACATCTAGAAGACATAATTGCACTCTGCTTAATAAAGATGCTAGCCACTACTTCAATAGAATGCATGTTTGTTAATAAGAATCAAGTAATCACCTGAACAGGATTTAGTAGCATATTCAATCTTCTGTGAAGAGAAGGCCCAAGCTGCCCACCACTTCTGGTATTGATGAAGACCAAAAGTGGCCTAGCATCTTTTGGCAAATCAACCAACGTGTATTTCTTGATTTGGCTAGGAGTAACATTTAAACCATTCCCTGATGCTCTACCATTGTTTGTGGAGTCAAAGAGCTTCCCATCGTTGTACTTGTTCCGCTTAAGACTGTTCAACACATATTCTAATAATGTTGGATCAGCAACGGCTGAACCTCGTGACTTACCATTAGTATGACAACCACCTCCATTTTTATTATGGTTACGCCGCTTTCTAATCTGACTACGAACGGAAGAGGTTATAATAGAACTTAGTTTTCCACCCTTTTGATTTTCATCAACTTCTTTGACACAAAGAGGAGAGAGGATAATTGGCCTCAAAGAACCCAAATCACAAAAATCACCAGAATCTCTAGTCAAATTGTTATGACATTTCACATGAATGAGGCGCTGACACCAACGACAATGCCATGTAGGAGAGGATTTTACAAACGGGACACCACACGCTTCGTCACAGTAAAAACAGAAGGCAGACATCTCATGATGATCATCCACATTAACCCATCTTTCTGACCAATGGTGTCTAATATGACTAAACCCAGCCTGAGCCACACATTTACAGTCCTTTGCTGCATACGGAGAACAAAGGAAATGAGCTGCGACACCACAAACCGAGCAACGATGGAGGGGAGTACGTGGTGAGGCTGTTGCACCTAAATTTTGAGAAGGCCATAGGGAAGTCAAACAGAAACAACAAGTGGATGGTTGTTCCCCATAAGTAAAATCTTCAACCCACAAATGATCCGACAGAGGAACTTTAAATTTTTTCCAAACTTTCTTCTTTTCCCTGGCCGCAGCTTTAATCCAATTCAAAGACGCTCGTCGCTGCCACTTGAGAACAGCGTATATGACGGCTACAAGTCCAAATGATCCAGTGATCAGCCATCCAAAAATAGATGCAATGGAAGCATCAGGGCTTGTAAGAAACCTCAAAATTACAATTCCCAAATCGAACATGACAAAACTCATTCGTTTCTACTTAGCTACCAAAATGTACAACCTGATCATTCAATAAGAAACCTCAATCATTGTTACAGATAACAGATAAGTTAAAAAATAAATAAAATCAATCTAACTGACAAAATAACTGAAATTAAATATAAAGTATGGGCAGCAAAATGGACACTAGTAGTAGTAGGGTAGGAAAAAAAATTGAAGGGAATATGACAGTTGGTTATTCCAAAATGGGATTCACAAGGCTGATGCAGTGTCCATAAATTATGTGTATGTTTGGTTTGAATTTTGACAAGTTTGGATGCCCTCAATCAGAATTGATTTTCTCTCTAGAACTGATTCTAACTTTAAGCTAGGATTTGTAGCTTTTGACTCCAAACTTGGTTTTTGCACATTGTTCAACTCACTTTTACGCGAATGTAGTATATGTTTGGTTACACTTTTAGAGGAGTCAAAATTGATTCTAGAGATGTATAATTGATTTTGACATGTTTGGTTTCTCTATAGTAAAATTGATTTTACCTCCAAAATGGATCCTACTACAAGCTAGGAACTGTAGCTTATGATTCTAGAATTGATTTTTACACTGAAAATGTTTGTTCAACTAGTTTTGAGATCAATGTAACCAAACATAAAACACTTAATTTTCAACTCAATTTTAACCAGAATCAATTCACATAACCAAACAAACTTTGAATAAAAAAAAAAAACCACCCTCTGAGCTAGCTAGCTAATCAAACGAAAAATCAAGATTTGAGTATAATATTGCATCATTCCGTATTCATAAATCATGTGATATAAGAATAAGATAAAAAAGCGATTAATACATACATAAATAAAAATGATAATGAAAATATAAAAAAAGAAATTGTAGGGCACGGAAAGCACTGTTGCAGAATAGAAGGGTAAAATTAAGAATCGTTGCAGCTATATTCAAAAATGGTTACAGATTCAACCTATGATGGATGGAATCTAGAGAAAGATGAGAGACATTGTATTGGTATTGGTATTTACCTAACACGATCGATTTGAATGAGATCAAAATGGAGAAGAATTTTTGGTCGTTGTCGTCATCATCATCATCATCATCATCGTAAAGAAGAAATAGTAGTAGAATGAGAAAGAGAAAAACCTGAAGAGCGAGAACGAGAGAGGAATTTTGGATTGGAGTTTAACAGAAACAGAATCCTGTTACAACCCCTTCTTCCAAGGAAACATATTATTTTATTTTGGAGTGCGATACCAACTATTATTATTTATTTTTATTCATTTTAGATTTCGATTTGATTTGATTTGATTTGGATCATCGCCTTTTGTTTCGCCTTAATTAGTTTTAAAAAGTGGTTTACTAGTATATTAATTACATCAACCTTCTCAAAACAAGAATATTAAATAGAGAAATGATATTTTAACAACCATTTTTAAACAACTTTTGTGATAACTTTCTCTCTCATACTCACATTATACTTTTATTCTCTCTCTTCCTTTTTCTCTCTCTATTGTTATTGTCCAATAAGAAGAGAGAAAAAAAAGTTGTCATTAAAATTGTTTGATTTTGTTTGTCAAAATATCACTCCTCTATTAAATAAGATAAAGAAAATCAAAAAAGCAAAAAAGCAGAGAGAGAGAAAGAAACGTAAAAAGGGCGGGCTTTACGTTGCCTCAATACACGGCCTCCTTGTTGGGTTCCCCGTAGGCATGGGGGCGAGCGTGGCCGACGTGTTTATGTATATTTACTAATCTACCCTTTCTTATTCTTTTTTCTTTTTTACTCAAACAAATTCTTGTTTTTAGGGGAAAAAAAATAATAATATATTTAGGGGTGTATTGAACAAAAAACGTAAAATAATAGCTTTTGGTTATTCAACATAACTTTAGAAAGATGATAAATGAGAAGTGATATCAACACTTTCTTTTTAGAGGAACATTTGGTTGGGCATGAACCCAAATCAAAATATTTGGACACACACAAAACTAAGTAAAAGTTTAAGAAAAATAAAATTACAATATATTAATTGATGTGATTAAATACTTTTTATTTAATTTTGTTAATTTTATGTGAGTGTATCCAAATAATATTTATTTGGGGTTGTGTTCATGAAAGACTTTTCCTTCTTTTTTAACATTTCCTTTTTAATTGATTGAAACATATGTGTGTTCTACCACTTTATATGAATCTCATTTTTAAAGTGTGAGACACATATATTTTTCACTCAATTAAGAGGAAGTATTGGAGTGAGTGTTGAAAATAGAGTGATGTTAACACCTTCTTTGAATTTTTTCTTCTTCAGTATTAATTTCGACTTTATAATTTTTAGTAACTGAAGCAACGCTAATGTCCATTTTACAAATATCTTCAAGGAGATTTGAACTCAATATTTTGATGTTACATTGTTAAACTTTTACTCAGGGACAACCTTTAGGACAAAAGATGTCGAATTGTCCGTAGGTAAAAGTTTGTTGATATTTAGGTTGTCTATTTAGTTTTATATCTACATATGATTTTATCTGTAGGCCAAAGTTAAACAAAAAAAAAACATTTTTAGATAGAGGATGATTGTGTTTTGTTCGATGTTATTTATAATTTAAACGGGTTTGAATTAAAATTATTTTAGTTTTGAACAATATATTTTTTATGACACCAACAATATAGTAAATATAATATAAATTTTTATATTTTTTCAATGACAAAAAATATAGCATTATTATAGTAAAACTTGTTTAATGATATATTTGAAAAAATTAAAATATCAGCCTAAAATCTTGTATATCCTTTATATATTGTTATAGATTTGTCTATAAAAATGCTATAATGTTTTTGTCCTTAAAAAAAACCATAATTTATTACAATTTAAAACTCGCAAATATAAATAATTATAATTTTAATCAAAATCGAAATTTAATAAAAATTATAGTTCAATATCTACACACGTTAACACAATAAAAAGAACAAAAGCAAACATGAGAGTGTCATATATTCAAAGCTATCCCAATATTTTTTAAAAGTAAATGAGACCTAAAGCAATGTTTAATATAAGCATTGCTAAATGGCTCAACAAATTATTCGCACAAATTCGACGAAAGCATGAAACCAAAGGCATTTTAATTTTTCAATCACTTGTATTTTTTCTCAAAATATCAGAAAAGAAAATAGAACGAACCATCGCTTGTAAATTTCTTTTTTGACATAATTAATTATTACAAAGACCTTTCATAGTTGTCCTTCAAAATATGAACCGCCTGAAGCAAAATTAAAGAAGAAAAAATATTGTCAAAAAAAGAAAATAAAAAAGAAAAAGAAGTTAATATAAAAATTACCAAGCAAAAATCTTGTAGTCGTGTGATAGAGACGTTGGTGTGTACTATCATGGAAGCCACAAGAGTGATAGTCTTAAAATTGTCTTTAGATCAAAGAATACTAGAATAGTGCTAACAACACTATTTTCTTAATATTTTTTTTAATATTTATTCTCTTATTTGCTTAAATTACGGTAGGTATATAAGTTGGACGTAAAATTCACGTAAAATGGTGAAACATACATTGATATCATTTGATAGAAGAATATGCACTAAAGTAAGTGTTTAAAAGCGAATGTTATTAGCATTTCTTTTGAGTTAAATTGAAATTTGAAAGAAAACAAAAAAAACATTCCATTATTAGGATTTACACGGATTCCATTATTAGGATTTACACGGTTATTTTTGTTGTGCACAATATTAGTTCTCGTTTAATATATAGAGCATTTTTTGTTCGAATATAAGGTTTTTTATTTATAAAATATTTTTTTTTATTGAAGGACCTAAAACAAAGGCTTTAAAGAGCCTTACTTTTGGACCTGTCATGTGCCGGCCGGTTCATGCGTTAATCGTTAATAAGTGTTAATGTTACACCAGACCACTCTATTTCTTAACCTCCAAATCAAAATGATATCCGATTTATTTATTTTTTTTTTGCAAAAGTGATATCCGATTTATTGTTAACTCAAATAAAAAAAAAATCATAAAGTTAATAGTAGATGTATTCTTGTTCAAAAAAATAGTAGATGTATTCAATAAAAGAGACAATGACTTTTTTTTTAGAGAAAGAGACGATGACTTTTGTCAAAAAAATAAAATGAAAGAGACATTGACATTTAGGTCTAAAGAAAAATTAGAATGATGTATCTCAAAAGAAAAATGCTATATTTAGCGAAAAAAAACATCACGAAAATATCAAGAATACACATTTTGTATAAATTGGCCATGTAAGTGATCACTCTTTCTCTTTTTTTAGTACATCAACACAATTGGCATTTGAATAAAACCTACTATAATTCTTAATAAATAATAATATACTCCAAATTATTGAAGAGGCTTTTCTCACTGTAATTGAGCCACGTATAGAGATGTAAAGTTGTATGGGTACATATGGTTGTAGAAACATTGAGTTGAGTGCATGTAAATGTGGTTAATGGTATATGGTATATATAGCTGGTGGGTGTGGTTTATTAGCTTTAACATGTGTTGAATTTGCAGGTCTGTGGAGCATTCGTGATGATGTCGTGAATTTTCTCTCGCAAGAAATAGCACGTCTCATCTCAAAATTCTTTGTGCCACTAAATTAGATTAAAGTTAACCATATGATCTTCACAGATGTCAAACCGCAATGATATGTGGAACAAAACTGGGTCCAACCAAGCTTGAACCGTTGAAGAATGCCAAATGTCATCAAAGAATCCTCTTGGCATACGCTACTAGGCCACGTATTGGAGGTTAATGTGAAGTGGATTGAATGAAATGACGTCTCCTTTTCCATCAAATCAAATCAAATAAACAAAAAGAAAAAAATGATAACGATAATCGCACTGGTAAAATAATAAACTAGAAGGATTTCATCAAAAAAAAAAAGTTAAATATACGTATATTTCTACAGAATGAGAATTTTTAGTTTTTAGTTTAATTTTAATAACTGTCTTCTAATATCCTTAAAAAAAAAAAAAAACCGTCGTCTAATATCCCTCTACAATATGATATTTGCATGTTAATATTTATTCATAATAACACTTTTCATTACTCTATGGTTAAATTGGTGGAATGAGATAAAAATGAATCGAATCAAATAAAGTTATGTTTCATTGTGTTTGGGATGGTAAAAAAATGATGGAGTGAAATGATATCAAGTGGAAAAATCATATCAAAAGAAAAATAATAGACATCTGAAAACTATTGTAATGGAAAATCGTCCCGCATGATATGATTAACATTTTAATATGCGGGGCATGTTTGACAAATATTCACCTTTAAGAGGTGGATTTCTAGCTCAAGAATATCTACATCCACAATCAAAATGGATGGCATATTGTTCATAAATATTCGAGTACGGGACTTGATAGAATAGTCGGAGGAATGATTGATTCAGAAATATAAAATGAGAGGAGATTAAAAATAATCCATCATATAATACCTCTCCAATCTTGCTATAATAGGGAATGGACAAAAGATGTGCATGCCCAATTTTTTCTCTCTTTTTTAGTTAAACTAGGGTTGAAGTTTAACTAAAACCTTTTCACCTATTTGTAGCTTGAAGTCACTCACTTTTTTTTATCTATGTGAGTGAGTTTCTTCTGAATTATATTTCATGTGAATCATTTGGGTTAGGTGTATATTTGAGTAATTTTGGTGGGTTCCTTCCATAGGCAACAACTTTGAATGGAGTCATGCATGCATATGCTTGTTTGAAAGGTCGTGTTATAACTTATACCAATACTTGGTCTAGGTCAAGGCTTTGTACGTAATTGTACCACTCCTTTGGATTATTGAATGTGAGCCTCTAAAATACATCTCTAAGAACTTGTTCAAGGTCTCTGATTGCTCATTATTCTGTGGGTGATAGGTCAATTTCATAGCCAGCGTTGTTCCTTGAAGTTGAAATAAATTCTCCCAAATTTTCCCCAGTAAAAACCATATGTCTCTATCTAAGACTATGATTTTTGGCATGTCTTGTAACCTCACCACATTCTTTATGAATGATTCTGCCACAGATTTACTTGTAAAGCCAGACTTCAACAGCACAAAATGTGCATATTTTTCCAACCTATCAATAATAAACACCTTGGTGGTTGTGAAACCAAAAGAAAGAGGTAGGCCAATTATGAAAATGAAATCCATGGTCACATTTTCCCATATTTGTGAAAGGATTGGCAACGGTTGTAGCAAGCATGTTGGAAGAGTATTATTTGTCTTAGCTTGTTAAATTATTTATGTCTTCTTTCATTGTTGTCCGGTTGAATTGATGATCTACCCTGCGAGTGTTTATGATATACCTGCATGCATGTCCTCCAATGGGAGAGTTATAATGGTACTTTCCAAAAACCACTTTTAACATGGGACAATATATCAATGAGGTATCATGAGTTTATTCTTCCATAATAGTAGTCCATCTTTCACAGTATAACTCGGACAAACAGAAGGGTGACGCTGCATTTGGTTATCAGTTCTTAATATTGTTTGTCTTGTTAGTTGGATTGCTCAAATCTTTTAAAAATCCTGTATGTGATTCAGACCACATTAGCATCTATCCTTTTGACAAAGTGTTTGCAGTTATGTTGTCTTTACCCGGTTTGTAGGCTCCTCAAAATTTTCAAATCAATTTTAACCCTGCATTTATGACCTAGCAAATAACCTAAACTTTGCCAAGGCCTCTATGATGGCAATCAATTTTCTAAAATATAGATACTTTTTCTGCATTATGGGTGCTAATTTCTGTAACAAGTAGGTTATAGGATGCCAATTATATATGGTGTAATACAACCCATACTCTTGTGCTTGATGCATCTGTCTCTTGGTGTAGGACAAGGTTGATGGAAGTTTCATAGGCCAAGATTGGTGCAGAAGTAGTTTGTTAAATCATCCTTTGTGGTGTTAATCCATCATTAATTAGAAGGCCAGTGAGCTATAAGAAAATAACAGCATGTGCCCCAAAAATACATATTTGTGTGCTAAAGATAGAAATTTGATATATGAAATTGTACATTTTACTTCTCTTTTTTTTTGGTTACAGTACATTTTACTTCTCTAAAAAGTTAAATATTTATTCTTTTAAGATATAATTTCTTTTCTAGATTTTCTTATCATAAATAATAACGGAATGCAAGTGCAAACAAGCATGTTGTCTGTTACGATTATTCCACCAAAAGAGGAATATTCAGTTACAAAATGAAACAGAAAATGCCTAATTTGGCGGAATTTTATCTCTTATCATCAAACTAAACGGATTACAAAAATATAGGGAAAGAGAAGTTCTAGTGTTATTATAACTAACCAGTAACAACTATTTAAGGGAATTTAAACTAAGATCGAAAGACCTAGTTATTAATCAAAATTACCATACATAGAATTGTATCAGAATTGAGTAAGATTAATGCGTGAAGAGAAGGTTGAGTAAAGAAGAGAAGGGAAAAGCAGCGACGATGACAGCTACAATGGCGGCTACAGTGCAAGGAAGTAAACGAAAGGGTATTGCAAAGAGTTGGATGGTAGTATTAGAGACAGGTGAATCACGTGTCGAGGATATCGACAAACACTCGATCATGAGACGAACAGGTTTACCTGCACGTGACCTTAGAGTCTTTGATACAAAGCTTTCTCAACCTTCTTCTATCTTAGGACGAGAAAAAGCCATTATTGTTAACTTAGAACACATTAGAGCGATTATCACTTCGAATGAAGTGCTTATGATCAATTCAATAGACACTTTCTTTATTCGCTTTCTTCAAGATCTTCAAAAGCGTGTTCTTCTTTCTAATAATATTCAAACGCCCAAGCGGCGGAGTGATGGCATTGATAGTCATTGTGAAGTCAAACCTTTGTTGGAGGAGCTGTTGCCGTTGGTGCAGAGTCCTACTCATTCTCCAAATAATGAATCCATTGGTGTAGCAGGTGCGACGACTCCTAAGCAGTTACCTTTTGAGTTCAAAGCTCTTGAGTCTTGTATTGAATCTGCTTGTACCTGCCTTGAATATGAGGTACGTAAATCGTGCAACATATAAAAATAATTAGTCAGAAGAATCTAGGTTTTACAATTTGTTGTGTTTAGTTATGGATCAACAACTTTTAATATTAAAACGGAAGATCACATTACTATTAGACATACATCAATGTTGTTGTAGATGAATATTTCATAATTGGAGATTCTGAGTCTTTTCCTATTAACAATTAAACAGTAGTAGAATTAGACATATTTTACATGAAGTTGGAGATTCTGAGGCTTTTCTTGTCTTGTCTTGTGTTGTGTTGTGTTTATATCAGACTCAAAGACTGGAAGAAGAGACTTACCCAGCTTTGGGTGAATTGACCTCTCGAATTAGTACTCTCAATCTTGAACGTGTAAGGCAGATCAAGACTCGTCTGGTTGCACTTTCCGGTCGTGTACAAAAGGTAAATAACACTATAGTCGTCAAACTCAAACATCGTGTAATCAATTCTAACTTATAAGTTAAAACCACTAAAAATGAAAATAAACCTTGCTTCTGATTTTCAAAAAGGTTTTTTTGTTTTGTTGCTAAGCCACCACATGCCAATACAGAGTTGGATTATTCACATCTAATAATTTATGCATGGATTACCTTTTGACATGTTTTTTTAGCAGGTTTCTTTTATGTTAAGTTATTAATCTAGCACACTTGTGCAAAATGTATTTGAGATTAGCAACTTAGCCTAACCGGATTTTGACCGATTTGGTGCCAAAGACCATTTTAGTTCCTACTAATCATTCATGCGTTTATGAGAATTGGAGTGTTGCTATTGCCAGCCATGAATAACAAGTCTACGTTGACATTTAACTTCAATCATAGTAGGCTGGTTTGTGCAAATTTAATTTAGAATAAAAGCTAGGAAGATATATATACATAGTTCCTTTTCTATTTATCACCTAGAATTTCAGATAGGAGCGTCATTTGTAGATTGTGAATCTAAAATGTGAAATCTCAACGAAATGCAAGAAACCTGGGTTTGTGAGTTCCTTTATTTTGAATTGCCTTGTTTTCATAAACAGTTTAATTAAGCGCTTATAGTATAAGCGCTTATCACAGAAGTGTCTATGTATAAAATAAAGTCAATTTCTTAGCTATTTGCTATTTTCATAAGCCACTCTAAAGAACTTATGAATAAGCTGAAAACAGCTTGTAGACATGTATAGGCTTTTACAAGTAGTCTCACTATATATGTATGAATATATCTTTTGCTACATAAAAGTGGAGTATATATGCTCATTACTTTTTGATTGTTTAATAATACTATATTGTTCTTCAAAAAATAAAAAAGGATTAATAATATTCTCGGATTTAACAGGTCGCAGATCAAATCGAAAATTTGTTGGATGATGATAATGACATGGCTGAAATGTACTTGACACAAAAGCTTGATGCTTGCTTATCAGACCAAACATCAGTAAAAGAAGCGTACAATGAAGTATTTGATGAAGATATAAACAAAAGGTGGAAACTGGTAGCTCTAGTCTATTAAATAAAAAGCTCTATTTTGAAACATAAGATTGCATTAAAACTTATGAACATTCTGCACATCAATTATATACTATTCTCACAATCTGTTCCTTTGCAGTGAAAAATCATATTTGGATACAGACAAATCCTATGATCCTAAGCCTGATGTTGAAGAATTGGAGATGCTTTTAGAAGCATATTTTGCACAGATAAATGGAATCTTGCAAAAATTGTCCACCGTACGTATATCATTTAAAATCTTTTATCTTATTTGAAACTAAAATGAATGGTTCCTTTGTTTTTGTATACTTGTTGAACATGTGTTATTTTACCTATTAACTGATACGTGCTTTTGTTACTTTGTTTAGCTGAGTGAGTATGTGGATAATACAGAGGACTACATCAACATAATGTTGGATGATAAGCAAAATCAGCTTCTACAAGCATCAATAATACTCAACACAATAAACTTCATAGTCAATTTGGGTATTGTTGTTGTTGGAGTCTTTGGCATGAATATTCATATTGATCTCTATGACGGACAACCTAGTCGTCAATTTTGGGCCACAACTGGTGGCACAGTCTTAGGTTGCGTGTTATTATTCCTTGTTTCTATTTGGTGGGGAAAAAGATATTTGCTCCCTCAATAGAGGGAATTAAATCACAACATATATATATATATATATATATATATATATATATATATATATATATATATATATATATATATAGAGGGCATATCAAGTGAGAGGACCTTTTAAAATGAGAGATGAGAGGGTGAATTAACAACCCTTAGATCAATCTTTATTGTGTTACTTAATTTTTAAAGCTGCACAGTATAATTTTTTCATTCCCCATATGCCTGCTTCAGTTTCTCTCGCCGTCTATTCATCTCCCTATGATATTTCAGTTTCTTTTTTTTTCTTTCAAATGTTATTTTTCAAGATCCAGTGCAAGGCAATTTTGATGTATCATGGCTGACTTAATCAAAAAAACAATCACACCTTAAGAATCAACACCAAAGAGATGTTGGGAAAATATGAATTGTTCTCATATAGTTCATCTTTTAACAGTAAATTAATTAAGTATGAATCATAGAAGCCGTTAAAAAAACACTGAAACATCAAATCCAAATTTGGGATATGGGTTATCATTAAATCAAACCTTGTAAAAGAGCTGTGATGATGATTCGGTAATCTACCTTCAGTTTATAGAAGAGAAAAAGAAAGAAGAACAAAAACTAATCTTTTTTAAATCTTCATGGATTTCATTTCTGCTGCACTTGCTTCATGTTCCTGACATTAATTAAAGAATGCAGAATTTTATTCATTGAATTTCATAATTTATCCCAAATTCATTTATTATTAGTAGTTTGATGGTTTGATACAAAATAGTTTTCTTCTGGAAATCACTTTCATACTCATAGCTAAAAAAGAAGAGGAATAGAGTTGATGAAACATGATGATTTGGGCTGGAATCGGAGAAGTCGATTTGGAAAAGAAAAAAACATAATTCTGAGAGAAGAAAGGAAGAGGGATGAAAGCGCTTACCCAGTTAACTACAAGAGAAGACAATCACGTGTGTGCAGCAGTGCAAGTATCACAAATAAATATCAGCCATTCGATTTGATCTAAGGGTTGTGATCTAACCCTCTCACTCTCATTTTAAATAGTGCTCTCATTTGATATGCCCTATATATATATATATATATATATATATATATATATATATATATATATATATATACACACACACACGATCATTTAGACTAATACCAATTCATGGTGTAATGATTAGTGGGAGATACTTGTTGCATTATTTGCTTTCTGATTTAACATAAACCTTGTTTAGTTAAGATTTAATACTTAGTTCTGTTGTTTCTTCTATCCACATGTGAATTATATACTATATATAGTTATACATTTCGTTTGGCTAACACAATTTTTCAGATGTGAATGATTTTTAGTTTTGCATGTTGTTTGAAAAATATTGTGTTGCACGTTGAATAAAGAGGATAATCAAAACATACTTTTTTGTGAAAAACTCCAAGGAACAAGATAAGTTTTGTTTCTAACTACCTTATCGTTTTCATCAAGTTTGTTTTAAAAAACCTTTACCGTTACAAGGTCTATCTTGCCTTTAAGTTTTCACTTTGTCGCGACTAGTATTCATATCCTTCTGATGATTTCTCATATGTTTTAAGTTTGTCTTTGGTTGTGCTTGAGTAGTTACCAAAACAGTTTCATATGCATCATCGAATGTTTTATCGTCAGTTTTTTTGAAACAGGAACAATTCGATCCTTACGTACCCAAATATTTTTGGGTCCTGATGGGTTAGTACTAGAAAATTATTTCCTCTCGATTATAATCCTTAGGAAATTAATATTTGACATGACTATTGATTTTGCAACTGGTGCAAAACTAGTATGAGAAGGATGATTAATTCTGGCCCAAGGATCATAATCAGGACCGTAACCAAGAACACATTTCATTTGGATTGTACCGCCATAATAAACTAGCCACCCTAGTTAGTAGTTACTTCCCTTCGATCAGATAATAAAGTAATTATAAAAATCTGATCATTTTTCATCTAAATTAATGAATTCCAAACATTTCTTCAAGAGATGAATTTTAGCTTGCAGTTCTTCATTTGCTTTTATTAATTTCAAATTATCTTCTTTAAGAATTAATGTTGTATTTGTTAGAACCAAAGCAATATTTGAGATTTTAACCTCTAATTAGTTTTGATGATCAAAATATTTTGATTGCCCACCAGTTAATCAAAACACCTTGGATCCGCAGATCGCTGCAAGATTTTATCTTCTAGGTTTGGTTATTTGAGATTGTTTGTAACTAGCATGCTCAAATAAACTCATCAAATAACAAACAATAATTAGTTGTTCTAACCATCTTATTCATGTAAACTGGTAGAGGGACTTGAGTTTGTGTAAAGAAGTAGGTGGGTCGGGGGATTGGTTTAACTCAATTATAATGAGAAAATTAGGAAATAGTAAGAATACTATATAGTTTCTATCATGATGTGTGGTTAGGCGATCGATTTTTTTGGTTGATTTAGAAGGCAAGAAATGATATAGTTTTCTTTTCAAAATCTCCAACGGTAGAGATGGTTGATGGGATAAAACACTTGTTGTGGAATTGGTTTTTGGGGGAAAAAGAAAGCTCTTCTTGATTAATTTTTTAATGACATTCAAACCTAGATTGCATTACTAGATAATTTTTGGAGGCATTAGGGAGTTTTAAGTGAGTAGAGTAGCACTTCTACTTCATATCATTGTGTGAAATATACTCTTGTACTTTTTTTTTTTTGGTACAATTACCTCTACTACTTATATCTTCCTACATTAAATGAAATTTATTTTTGCTGCCAAAAAATAAAAACAAATTGTGCACTCACTCGAATTATCTGGTCTCATACACAAACTTATACGTGTGAAAGTGGTAAAAATAGAGAGATGAATATAACATGTATTATATCAAGAGAACATTTATTTGATTATTTTATTTCTCAACTGAGGAGCAGATGAAAAAATATATTAGTTCCATGTAATACGTTTTTCCCAGGTGTTTTTAAACTCGTTAAAGAAATATACTCCATCTGGGCTAATTTCACGCATACATTTGGATGTACATGTTGTTTCATCCTTTGTGGAATCATAAATTACAAAATTATGTTGCACATTATTCCATTTAATGTCACACGAATAGAGAGTAGTTCCACCAGGGTTGGCTTGGAAAGACCATTCTACAGTTTGTCCACTGTGCAATGTTTTTTCTCCAATATCATTATTTGTTGATCTACAATGTAGAGTGAGAATGGTGTCAACTTTCAAATCATTTTCAACATGCACCGTTGTCGTCTTAACATTCATCTGACCTACTCCTAATCGGCAATGCACATGGCCAGCTGCCGTGATCACCAATATAACAACAATAATCAAGACATTCATCATCATATTTTTTACTTACCACCAACTCTAAACAAATTTAATCAAGTCTAATGCATTATCTTACACTCCAAAATCTCTATTTATAAGCCACAACCAAATGTATTGCAATAAAGATGGTCAAAAAGTTTCATCTCTTTGACGAATAAAGCTTCTTTTGTAGTCAAAGTTTTTTTTTGGGTAAGATAGTCAAAGATTTCATTGTTGAATACATCGTTTTTATTGTTATTAATAATAATATTTACTAAATATATCATATTAATAAGGTCATAAAATCATATTATAACATGCATGTATTAAAGATAAGTAATAGACAAAAGTGAAGTTGACTCGCTGATTAATGTTTTCATTTTTTATGAGTGTGAAAATAGGATGAATTTGTTAATCAACTTTTTTAAACTTGCCATTTTGGTTGGCTTGAGTTGGGGTTTTTAAGTACCACGATTTGCTGCAGTCAGCAAAACAACACAGTCACGTAGTCAAAGATTTCATTGTTGAATACATCGTTTTTATTGTTATTAATAATAATATTTACTAAATATATCATATTAATAAGGTCATAAAATCATATTATAAGCATGCATGTATTAAATATAAGTAATAGACAAAAGTGAAGTTGACTCGCTGATTAATGTTATCATTTTTTTAACCTCATTAACTTGATTATTTTTTTTAGGGGATTTTATTTTTATTTTCAACATCTATATACTATATATAAAGAAAACTACCCCTTTCAGCTCTTTTGGGTTGGATTTTTCTTTTCGAAAATGCCCTCAATTTTCGATTCAACATGTAACAAATATATAAGAATAAATTTAAATATCAAAATAAAAGTGTAACAAACAAAAATGTCTAATTTTTTTTCTTTATCATTTAAATATCTACACTTACTTTTTCATTATCCTAATTATACCCTTAAACAACAACTTTTTCTATAGTAAAGATTAGTGTCGGTGTCATTAAAAAAATAAGAATTTATATTATATTTTTTTTGTTATATTGTTTTTTTTAAAGATTTTTTTTGTTATATTGTTGGTTTCATTGAAATAGATAATCATGAGTAGTTTAATTTGTTATAATTTGAAAGCGAAAATCATTTATATTTTTACTTTTAATCAAAATTAAAATTTGATTAAAAAAAACACCGTTCATAATTTTTAAACGTTAGCATAATAAAAAGAGCGGAAAGATGGGCACGAGTGTCCGTCTTTCCGCTAGTACATATATAAAGAAAACTACCTCTTTCAGCACTTTTGAGTTGGATTTTTCTTTTCAAAAATACCCTCAATTTTCAATACAAATAAAAAATGTAACAAATAAATAAGAATAAATTTAAATATTAAAACAAATGTAACAAACACGATATGAATATCTTGTCAAAAAAAACACGATATGAATATATATTGTTTTGTTTTTTTCTTTTATTATTTAAAAAGTGTAACAAACTAGATGAGTATATTTATACTTACTTATTCATCATTCCAATTATACCCTTAAACAACTTTTTCTATAATAAAATTGTTGTTGGTGTCATTAAAAAAAGAACTTAGATTATATTTTTTTTGTTATATTGTATTATTGTCGGTGTCTTTGAAATAGATAATCATGGTTAGTTTGATTTTTTATAACTTGAAAGCAACAAACATTTATATTTTTTTTAGTTTTAATCAAAATCAAAATTTCATAAAAAAAACATCGTTCATAATTTTCAAACATTAGCGAAATAAAAAGAGCGGAAAGACAGGCACGTGAGTGCCCGTCATTTCGCTAGTTATAGTATAAAAAAATAAAAGATTTTGAACTGACTTTTTCATTATTCCAATTATACCCTCGAACAATTTTATTTATAATAATATTATATTTGTTAATGTCATTAAAAAAGATAAAGATTTATATTATATTTCATATATTATTGATGTCATTGAAAAATATAAAAATAGTTTGTTTGGTATGTTATACTTTGAAATTCTCAAACATCATTCTAATCTATATATTTTTTTAATTAAAATTAAAATTTCATAAAAAACATTATTCATAATTATAATTTACAAAATACAAACACTAGCGCAATAAAAAGAGTGGAAAGATGTGAGTGTCCGTATTTCTGCTAATCAAAATAAAACTTTATTGAATAAAGGTGAGAAAAGTACAAATATAACTTAATATGCATATCATACTTACTTTTTATACCAATATTCATGCATATTTTAATCAATAAAGTTAAATTAATAATTAAATTAACAATACATATATAATAATTTAAGTTATAAAAACTAACATCGAATAAAAATCCGATGAAAAAAATGTAGGAAAAGCAACAACAATGACAACCGCAAGCAACATGCAGTGAAAGCAGGTTGTGACAACAACTTTTTTTTAAGGGACTACAAAAGATTTTTAAACAACATAATTATTTACAAATTACACATGCATGCATGAATATAAAATAACACTAAATCTACAATGAAGCTCATGCTCGTATCTATTTTTTAACACATGCTCAAATTTATACTGACACATTTTTTTTACTAGCTAACACATGTTTTGAATACTAACACATACAAATTATCTAAAATTATTTTTTTTAAGGAAAATCATCTCAAATTAATTAATGAGAAGCACTACCCCATGATGTGAATTGACCAAAATTATTACCAGAATTGGAAAACCTGTAAGGAATTATTAGAGCGAGGGTTAGGTAGTAACATGTGAAGAGTTGAAGAAGGAGTAGAGGAAGAGAAAGATGGTGATGTTGTGGTTTGGCGAAAAGGATTCATGAGAAAAAGTTGCATGGAAGGGAAACTGAATCAGGTGTATTATAACAAATATTTAGCATTATTTTAATTTGTTTTGGTATAAATCATCGATTTTGATTGCGATTTTACGATTATCCATTTTGCTATCCTATATCATTTCTATAATAGTAGTTGAGTAAAATCCTTCAATTTTGATTGCGATTTTACTAGTCCCTTTCGATCTGAAGCAAAATCCCAATTTTGAGAACCATGTTCGTAGGAATGTCAAAGTAAACTTGAGAGCTACTCCCTCATCAACCACTTTACACATACTTATACATAACTTCGAACAATAATATTTTTTGGTATTTTGTAAATATAAAAAATTATAAAATTGATATTTTGTAAATATTCATCGAGACAAATCGAACACTATCTTATATATTAACATTTATATTTATAAAATTAGTTAAAAATATGGTTTAAAACAAGCACGTAAATAATAAATAATGTAAAATTGCAACATTTATTTAGAAACGTGTGAAGTAGCATATATGACCGGCTTAGTTAACCGATGAACAACTACGTTGGCTTGGCTCTTAAAAAACTCAACATGAGAGTTACAAGTAGACTCAATTAGATATTGACATTGGCGGATAATAGCATCATAATTCAGTATTGTCATATGTCAATGAATTAAAGTTGTCTGCTGCATATTTGGCATTTGTTTAGAAGATAACTCAATCAAAAACAAGCTCAATGATCCTTAGAGGAACACAACAAATGCATTTTCAGATACACATTGATAAGGCCGTTTTCTTTCTTTTAACTAAACACATCAAGAGGGTAAGACTTCCTCTCTTCTAATTCAAAATCAAGTTGCAGCTTATCAAAACTCTATACAACAAAGAAGAAAAAGGGATTCAACCACATACCTAAGGAAAAATAAAGCATATGCAAACACAATTAAATAGAGGAGTGTAGTCAAAGCTCCAACAACAAAATTAATTAGCTTGCCAATATAAACAAAATCCCCTGTAGTTGGAATGTTGCATAGAAATAACTGATATACAACTGCTATTATTGGTTCTACGTACAAGGAGCAGACCAAATTAAGAGTTGGTTTGTGATTATGATATTAAATAAGCAGTCGAGTATTTGTATCACTTTTACCCGTGATAGTGATGCTAATAGTTTAATATAGCAAACAATTATTAATTATTTAAGCACTTGTTTTTGATCTATCTCTTAAAGTGACTTTTCGGCAACTTGTTTGAAGTTGTTTTGGAACCACATTCACTAAAAATTTAAATGTTAAGAAAAACGATGTGCAGGGCGAAAACTCTCACTTCATTTTACACCAAACCGTCTCTAAGATTTTGAGTGTTTTGTGCAAACTATGAATGCATTGCGCAATCTTTGAATTTGGTGTCCTATATTTTGTGCCAGTGTGTGCATGTGCAAGTGTGTCTTGATTATTTAATACATAAAGAAACTAATCATTAATTGTTTTAATACAACTTCAACTCATTAATTGTTTTAATACAACTTCAACTGATATTGTGGAAGACAAGTTAAAGATCACTAATATTAAAACGTTGACACCAAATCAAATTTATAACAGAGTTATAACAAAAGTAATTACATATACCTACCAACTTCAAGTAATTGTTTCTACTTTTGATGCAATAAGTCATACTTTTACTATAATTACCTTATTAATTTAACATATCATTTCATATATTTCTCTTTCCGCAATAAATAACAAAGGATAATATTGGTAAAACAACATTTAATGATACATTGAACTTTGAAAGTGACAGTTAAATAAGAACAAAAATTTTCTCCAAAAGAGACACTTAAAAAGGAACGGAGGGAGTATTAGGAGCATCCCACAACCACTAATAATTTGTTCATATACTTTTTTACAGAATTATTTTAATATCGACAATAATTTTTTTATTAAACAGAATTATTTTAATATCGACAATAATTTTTTTATTAAGATAGACATATGTAGGTTATTCTATTAAATTTGATAGGGTTGATTTGCTAATCTAAGTCTAGCCTTTTTTTTTTATCCAATTAGTCTTTCTAAAGAGTATTTATATTAAGGGTTAAATATGTTTTTGTTCCCAATAAATATCTCAACTTTTTGCTTTAGTCCCTTTAAAAAAAAATTCTTCAACTTTTAGTCCCCAAAAATTTTTCATCTTCAGTTTTGATCCCTCCTTTAAAGAAAACTCATATGTAAAATTCTTATTTTTGAATAAAATTTATAATATTATAAGAATCTCTCCCAAAAAAATCAGAATTTTTTAACACAACATGAATTTAATAAGAATTTTTCTATTTTTGACAGTTAAAAATTCATATTTAATTTAAGTTTTGTTAAAAAAATCTATTATTTTTTTGGAAAGATTTTTACAATATTCTACACATTTCTACATAATTTCATTAAATAAATACAAAAATTAACTTCAAAATAGGGACCAAAAGTAGTGATTGAAGATTCTACAGGAACTAAAAGTTGAAGGAAAATTTTAAAGGGACTTAAAGAAAAGTTTGTATATTTATAGAGGTCAAAAACATATTTAACCCTTGTATTAATTATATAACTTTTTTTTTATTTTAAGACGCAAAAACACACATACTAAGGAATAAAAAAATGATGCCTATTTCAATTTGGGGCTCTTTATAGTCACTCCTCCAACAAACCTCATGTATCCCCTGCGTTTACAATTCATTGTTTATATAAAATTTCATTAGACTAATCATCCTATCATGTATTTCCATGTGAAGAGAAGAGTATGAACTCTCACTTGTTGTTATCATAGTCAAACCCTTTTCATGTAGAATTACATGGTGACATGATAACTTGAAATCCTTTTACCTTCATAGTTGATCATAGTATCATACAGGTGTTTTTTGTACCAACCTTTAATTCCTTTACATATGAGAATTATATTACTCAAGTGTGAATCATGTGAGTTAAGTCAATATTACAATTCTTAATTCATGTGAGTTAAGTCATGTGTATGACTGACGTTCATAATTTGACTCCATTGAGGAGGTGATGATGATCACTCACTTTCCATTATGTGAACATGGCTTACCTTTACCTGCTATTTAACGATATTGAATGTAATATTCCAGTCAAACACATAATTATTCAAACATACTAGAATGACATTGTGCCACAACACACAACATGAAACATAAATCATAACTGGGCTACTAAATTGAGTTAATAATGTAGTAGGCTAGTAGCGAACACATACAAAGACACTTTAATAGAGACACATTGTCTCGTTGGTATTGGTTGTTGATTCATAACCGGATGAGGGACCAGATAAAGCCAAACTATATCATGATCCCCATTTCCGACGGCTTGTCCTTGTTGATACTTGAGACTATGTGTGTGCAAGACGGATATCACAATGGATCTATAAATGCAACTATCGCACTTATTTGGAACTGATTATTGCCTAGATACAAGGTTGTCAAAATCGGGATTTTACTTAAAGTCGAAATGAGAGAGAAAAATCAAAATTCGTAAAATCGTAATCAAAATCGAAGGATTTTACTTAACTACTTTTGTAGAATCGACATAAGAAATCGTAAAATCGCAATCAAAATCGATGGATTTTACCAAATCAAAAATAATGTTTTTTTTTGACAAAAAATCAAAAATAATGTTAAATATATGTTATAAATTGTATATAATCATAAATGACTAAAAAAATGGACAAAATCTTTCAAAATCCTTTAAAATCCTGCAATTTTGTATGGGTTTCACTATTTTGTGCGATTTTGATGCGATTTTACTAGGATTTTGCCTAATTTGAAATTCTGGTATGGATTTAAATCGTTTAAAGGTGAAAAAATTTGCAAAATCATGGATTTTAGGATTTAAACCGGGATTTTGACAATAAGTATTGGAGAGTTTCAAGTGAGTAGAGCAGCACTTCTACTTCGTATCATTGTGTGAATTTATTACCTCTACTTCTTCCTATATATAATGAAATTTATTTGGTTGTTGCTAAAAAAAAAAAAAAATGTGTCCTCACTCGAATTATTTGGTCCCATACACAAACCTATACACGCGAAAGTGGTAAAAATAGAGATAAATATAACATGTATCACATCACGAGAAAATTTATTTAATTATTTTATTTCTCACTTGAGGAGCAGATGAAAAAATAGATTAATTCCATGTAATACGTTTTTCCCAGGTGTTTTTAAACTCGTTAAAGAAATATACTCCATCTGGGCTAATACTACGCATACATTTGGATGTACATGTTGCTTCATCCTTTGTGGAATCATAAATTACAAATTTATTTTGCACATTATTCCATTTAATGTCACACGAATAGGTAGTTCCACCAGGGTTGGCTTGGAAAGACCATTCTACAATTTGTCCACTGTGCATTGTTTTTTCCCCAATATCATTATTTGTTGATCGACAATGTAGAGTGAGAACGGTGTCAACTTTCAAATCATTTTCAACATGCACCGTTGTCGTCTTAACATTCATCTGACCTACTCCTAATCGGCAATGCACATGGCCAGTTGCCGTGATCACCAATATAACAACAATAATCAAGACATTCATCATTATATTTTTTTACTTAACACTTAACTCTATTCAAATTTAATCAAGTCTAATGCACTATCCTACATTCTGTATCTCTATTTATAAGCCACCACCAAAAGCATTACAATAAAGATGGTCAAAAAGTTTCATCTCTTTGAAATCTTCTTTTGTAGTCAAAGTTTTTTTTTTGGTAAGCTAGTCAAATCTTTCATTGTTGAATACTTCTTTTTTATTGATTTTATAAAAATATTTACTAAATATAGCATATTAATAAGGTCATAAAATCATATTATAAACATGCAGGTATTAAATATAAGTAATAAAGTTGACTCGCTGATTAATGTTTTCATTTTTTAAGGGTGTGAAAATATGATGAATTTGTTAATCAACCTTTTTAAACTTGCCATTTTTGGTGGCTTGAGTCGGAGTTTTTAAGTACCACGTGATACGTGACCGATAGGACCGTCTTGAAAACAGGCAAGGAACTTGACCCTAACCGCGACCTGCCGGTAGAACCAAAGTTATCAAATAAAAGTGAGACCCTAACCGCGACCTGCCGGCAGAACCAACACTATAAAAGTTCTTGACCCAAGAACAAAGGAAAAGCTCTCACAATGGAGAAAACTCAAATATATTAAAATCCAAATTGTGTTTTGAGAATTACATGAGCTTCTTATTTATAGCCTATGCTTGGAATACTAAAGATAAATTCCCACTACCATGCATTTACCAAATACATTGATAAGTGCATGTTTATTACTTAGAAAATGGCCACTAACATGATTAAAATTCCCACTAGCCATTATAATAACTTAGAGCACTACTTTGAAGCATTTGGAGAGGCTATGAGAATACAAAAGACCATCTAAAAATGCACCCAAAATAAAAAACGAAAATTGCTTATTAAAATGGAGAAAATTGGGCTTCAAGTTAGGCTCAAAGCATCTTGATCCAATTGTAAGAAAGTGACCCAATTTGGTGCAACCTCTGATGCATGTTGAATTTCTTTTTCATTGATCTTTATGATTAAGCCTTGTAATGCTTGATTCATCCTCTTTGACTTGGACTTATTCATAGGACCTCCTATTCCATTCAAAGGATCTCCGGATGGGTTGGTCGCATCTCTATCACCACGATTTGCCGCAGTCAGCAAAACAACGCAGTCATGTAGTCATATTTCGGTGACCGTTGAATCAAGATCGAACACTCTTGATTTGAGTTTGGTATTTTAATAATTAAACACTAAAAATTAAATCTGATTTTTTTAACCGTTCGATTAAGATCGGACGGTTAATAATGTCTTGACTGCGTGAATGTGGACAAAAAACAACTGCAGTAAATCTTATTTCGGTTTTTAACCTCATTAACTTGTTTCAGTTTTTATTTTATTTTTAACATCAAAATAAAACGTTATTGAAAGAAGGTGAGAAAATTACAAATGTAACTTAAGACACAATTTAGATTTAAGTACAAGAGGTAAAGAATGAGATTTGAAAACAATTCTTTTTGTGTGGGGTGGGTTGTTGGGTATTACAACTAGTTTGAGTCAATAGAGGTCCTAGATTTAAATCTAAACAAAGAAGAAATACTAATAATGACTAAGGTTTGTCGTTTCAAAAGAAAACCATTTTTTTTAATTTTATTTAATCCTATATTCTTTAGAGGGACGGCAGTCTAAGGCACATATTTTTAGGGGAATCAAAATGATTATTTTTACTTAGTAGTTAATATATATATATATATATATATATATATATATATATATATATATATATATATATATATATATATATATATATATATATATTCTTTTTAACTCGTTTTGATTTTGCAACAAAAAATACAAGAAGAAAAACTTTCAAATAATTAAAAAGGCATCACTTTATTAATTTATCCAAGACACCAAAAATCTTAAAACCGACCATGTTCGTCATGTATATAAAGTAACAGTAAATCTACGATGAAACTCAGACTTATATCTATTTTTGAACACATGCTCGTATTTATTCTGACACAATTTTTTGACTAACACATGTTTAAATACTAACACATACTACAAATAGTCTAAAATTAATTAATGGGTGGTACCACCCCATGATGTGAATTGGCCAATTTTTTTTTACCAGAATTGGGAAAACCGGTCACGAATTATTAGAGGGAGGGTGTTAGTAACATGTGAAGAGTTGAAGAAGTAGAGGTAGAGGAAGTGGAAGATGATGATGTTGTGGTTTGGTGAAAGGGGTTCGTGAGAAAAAGTTGCATGCATGTAAGGGAAGCTGAATTAGCAGCTGCATTAATGCTTAAAACCTGTTGCTGTTGCATCTTTTGTCTCGGAAGAGTGAAGGGCATGGTAAAAAAAATAAATCGTTGCTGCTTGAAGCCCAAATGAGGAATTTAGAGACCCGTTGATTTTCGCATGGCTAATCGTTGCTGCTTGAAGAAATTTCACTGAGTTTTTTTTACACAGAATCTAATTTATTGCTTGAAGATATTGTTCAATACATTAAGGAATATCGAAGGCATGAGAGCTACTCTCTCAGTCAACCGTTTTACACATGTTTATACGTATTATTAATATTTTTAGTTATTTATAATAAAAAATTATAAAATTTTCATAATTTGAAAATATTGATCGAGAGAAATCGAACAATATCTTGTATATTAACATATGTATTTATATACTAGTTAAAAATCATATTCAATTTTGTCTTTGTCAATGAATTAAAGTTATCTTGCTACGTATTTGGCATCTGTTGAGAAGATAACTCTATAAAAAACAAGCTCAATGATCCAAAGAAATTGCAGCTAACAGCAAGGTCTTTGCTTCTCTCACGAGAACTATATATTATGTATATCATGACTTTAAGGGAACACAACAAATGCATTTTCTTCCCTAAAAAAAAAAACAAATGCATTTTCAGATACACATTGATAAATGATAAGGCAGTATTCTTTCTTTTAACTAAACACATCAAGAGGAAAAACTTTCTCTCTTCTAATTCAAAATCAAGTTGCAGCTTATGAGGCGAATTGATGATTTATTCAAAATATCACATATGACCAAGTGAATAAAAAATTAATTTATTGGTATAAAAATAGATAGATAAATATTAGGCTAGAATGAATGAGTATAATTAATTAATATTTTATTTATTTTTCACTTGAGTTACATATAGAAAACAGCTTAAAGCTTTTACCATGCATATCTTTTGTCCCACGAGTTTTTATTCTGATTATAAAAATAGGCTCCATCAGTTCTAAGAATTCTCCAACATTTGGAAATACACAAATCTTCATCTTTCTTAGCATCATAAATTACTATGTTTTTTGTCACATTGTCCCATTGGAGGACGCACGAATACAAAGTGGTGCCACGAATGTTTGCATGAAAAGACCATTCTGTAATTGCACCTTGATAAAGATAACGGTCGCCAAGATCATCGTCACTTGATTTACAATGCACATGAACAATCTTGTACATATCATCTGTAATACGTACTGTTGTCTTTGTGGGACTCCAATCTACATGTTGGCCCTGTGTAGGGACTGTAATTGTTGCAATAATCACCAACATGATAGTGATTAAGGCTAAGGGTTTCAACATGTTTTTGTGAAAATGAATCAATCCTTCTATGTATTTTTCACTCTCTACCATATATTTATGCAAATGAGTCTAAGTTTGCTACAATTTAAACACTTGATTTTGTGACATCACTTTTCCTACAAATATTGGTATTGAAATTGAAGTTTGTAAAAAGATCTGATCAAAAGTTTCATGACTTCATCTCATCTAAAGTTGTCCTTGTTCAAATAATATTTTTGTTGTCTTACCTACTAATATTATAGTGTGACATATATTAATTATCTTATGTAATTATTGTCATTACCTTTCTTATTTGTATGTTATTTTTGTCTGTTCCTATTTATATGATTACGTTTTGCTAAGTCAAAAAAGACAACGTTTTGCTTCTTTTTTATTTTAATTTTTTGTATATTTTATTCTTTTTATTTTGTTTTGATTTATTTAATTGATATTTTTGTGCAGCCATGACAGCCATAGAGATTGCAGATGAGAAAGGTTGGACAAATTTTTGGTTAGAAACAGATTCCAAAGTGGTTATGCTTGCTTTCTCCTCTTCTTTTGTAGTTCCTTGGTGCATAAGTAACAGATGGGCTAACTGTTTGTATAAAACCAGGTTAATGAATTTCATAGTTAGTCACGTATATAGGGAGGGAAACACTTGTGCTGACTTTCTAACTAACATTGGCTTAACAATCACTGACACAATGTGGTGGGATAGTGTTCCTCTTGGGATTGGGCATGAATTGATTAGAAACAAGTTAGGTCTTAGATTTGTAAACTTTTAAGGATTGGCTTTGGTTTGGTCCTCCAATCTATTTCTATTTTTTACTCTTTTTCTCTTGATATAATATTTTAGTGATGCTTTGCATCACTTGTTTAAAAAAAAAATGTTTCACGCTTGATATATTGTTTGGTGTTATTTATGATTATGTATTATGTGCTATTACGGATTATAATTATGAAGTGAAAACATTTTATCATGAGATTCTTGTAAAATTATAAGGACACAAATACACATTAACTATAAAAAGCAGTCGAGTATTTGTATCACTTTTATTTGTGATAGTGATGCTAATAGTTTGATATAGCAAACAATTATTAATTATTTAAGTTCTTCTTTTTTATCTATGGAACTTGTCTTACTACGTTTATGCTTTGATGTAGGATCTACCTACTGCAGGGAAAGGAATAAAAAGTAGTCTCATTACTTACTATACTCGTTACTGACTTTACTCTCAAATGTGAGTTCCATAAGATAATTGGTAGTTTGAGCTCATCTTATGACTTTTATGATGAGTTAAAAATTAAAAGGGTCATGTTAACCGGTGCCCCCGGGGCACTGGTTAAGGAAGCTAAAAGAAGAAATTGTTAGTCAAAAAAGAGATTTTTTAAGCTTTTAATGTATTGATTACACAACTTTCAATGTAAAAATTACTATATTTGCTTCCTTAACCAGTGTCCGGGCACTGGTTAACATTTCCCAAATTAAAAAGAAGTCTTATGGAACGGCAATAGAGACCAAAAAATAAAATTAAAAAAGGACAGCAAAAATTTTTACACAGTCTAATACTAACCGAATGGCCAAGTTGTTCATATTTTTCATATTTTTAAGGGATCCAAGATGTTCGATGTCATTAGAAATCAGAGTATTTATTTTACCTATTTTCAAATTTTAAAAAGATGATTGTTCGACCTTTACAATTTCATGAGGCGAATTGATGATTTATTCAAAATATCGCATATATGACCCAATGAATAAAAAATCTAATTCATCAGTATAAAAATAGATGGTAGCTTCTGCACCCTTGACACCATTGTTAAAGCTTGATGGTGGAATACGCCCTATTGCAGTAGGTACTATTAGGAGGCGCCTGATATCCAAAGCTGCTATGAAAGGAGTTGGTAAAGATATGGTTAAATATCTCAATGACTTTCAGTTTGGTGTTGGGGTTTCAGGTGAGGCGGAGGCCATTTTGCACAGTGTCAACAGAGTGTTGAACCTACGTCATGGAGATGGTTCCTTGACTATGCTTACAGTAGATTTCTCAAATGCCTTCAACTTGGTAGATAGGTCAACACTGCTACTTGAGGTGAGATTGAGATGCCCATCTATTTCTTTATGGGTTGAGTTTCTATATGGCCAGGCAGCGAGGTTATACGTTGGCGATGGGCATATTATGTCTGCTACTGGAGTGCAACAAGGTGACCCATTAGGGCCGCTCCTTTTTGCTCTTGTGTTACACCCTCTTATTCATCAGATCAGAGATAGTTGCAAGCTTCTTCTTCATGCTTGGTATCTTGATGATGGGACTCTTGTAGGGGATTCAGGGGAGGTGGCTAAAGCATTGGACATCATTCGTGTTTTTGGACCAGAATTGGGCCTGGTATTGAATATCCGTAAGACTGAGATCGTTTAGCCTTCATGTGATGGTAATCAGCATCGTGAGGGGTTGTTCCCTGTGGATATTGGGAGGTCGACTTTGGGTGTGAAATTGCTTGGAGGGGCTGTTAGCCGAGATAAAGGTTTTATCGAGGGGTTGGCCATGAAGAAAGCTTCCAGGGCTGTTGAGTTAATGCACCTTCTTCTACTTCATTCATGCATGGGTATCGTCAAGCTTTTCTTTGGCCTAAGAACATGCCAACCGATTCACATGGAGGAGGCGGCTATGTTGTTTGATAAAGAGCTTCGTGGAGCGGTTGAGGATATTGTGGTTTGCGGAGGTCCTTTCTTTGGGGACCTTCAATGGAGGTTGGCATCTTTACCTATTAGGTCTGGGGGGCTGGGTTTATACTCAGCAGTAGAGGCTTCCTCGTACGTTTTTGTGGCTTCTAGGGCGCAGTCTTTGGTGCTACAAGATCATGTTTTGAGAGACAGTGGGATATGTGGTATGGACTCGGATTTTGATAATGCTTTGGATGGTCTTCGCGGTACAATTCCAGATTTTGACGTTAGCAGTTTACTTGCAATGACACTGTCCCTCCTAAGCACAACATGTTTTGGCTAGTGCTCTTTTTAATAAAATTGTTCAAGATATGGAAGTTAAGTTTGACATGACCACTAGACAGAAGGCAGTTTTTGGATATTTGCAAGCTGCACATGCTCGAGATTTTCTTCTAGATATCCCAATTGATGGGTTAGGTCAACATATGTCACCAGTGGAGTACCGTAATATCCTTCGATATCGTCTTATGATTCCACTATTTCCTATTGATGAGGTGTGCCATGTTTGTCGTAAGGTGTGTCTAGATACTTTTGGGGAGCATGACAAGGAGCTTCCCGGCTTTAAGTACAGGCATGACTTTGTTAGGGATGTACTTTTTGATATATTCAGGCGAGTGGGAGTATCAGTGAAGAAGGAGGCGCCTGTGAACTTTCTGACTGACCCACTAGATAGGAGATCGACACTTAGGCCTGCGGGCTGAGGATGTTATGGTCTACGGATGGGTTGGAGGAAAACATGCATGTGTGGACTTGACTGGGGTTTCACCACTTGTGGGTTTAGGGATCGGGGCTTTTACGGTAGGACAGACAGCCCTAAAAGCTGCGTCAAGCAAAGTGGCCAAACATGAGAAAGGGTGTTCTGACAATCAACATGCTTTTATACCATTTGATTTTGACACTTTCAGCTTCCTAGCATCAGAGGTTGTTAACCTTCTACATAGAGTACAAAGGGTTATGCATAACAATGTTTACGAGGATTGGTTTTGCCATCCAAAAAGGTCTAGCCGCGCAGCTTATTGCCCGTTTGCCTCCTATTCGTGTGTAAGTAATATTGATAGTACAACATGTGATTTTTGAATTTTTTAAAGAAAAAAAATAGATAGATAAATATTACGCTAGAATGGGTATAATTAATTAATATTTTACTTATTTTCACTTGAGTTACATATAGAAAACAGCTTAAAGCTTTTACCATTCATATCTTTTGTCCCACGAGTTTCTATTCTGATTATAAAAATAGGCTCCATCAGTTCTAAGAACTCTCCAACATTTGCTAATACACAAATCTTCATCCTTCTTAGCATCATAAATTACCACGTTTTTTGTTACACTGTCCCATTTAAGGACGCACGAATACAAAGTGGTGCCACGAATGTTGGCACGAAAAGACCATTCTGTAATTTCACCTTGATAAAGATCATGGCTTCCAAGATCATCGTCTTTTCATTTACAATGCACATCAACAACAGTGCCCATATCATTTGAAATACGTACTGTTGTCTTTGTGGGACTCCAATCTACATGTTGGCAATGTGTAGGGACTGTAATTTTTGCAATAATCACCAACATGATAGTGATTAAGGCTAAGGATTTCGACATGTTCTCCAGAAAATGAATCAATCCTTCTATGTATTTTTCACTCTCTACCATATACTTATGCAAATGAGTCTAAGTTACTACTATTTAAATACTTAATTTTGTGACATCACTTTTCCTAGAATTATTGGTATTGAAATTGAAGTTTGTAAAAATATCTAATCAAAAGTTTCATGACTTCATCTCATTTAAAGATGTCCTTGTTCAAATAATATTTTTGTTGTCTTACCTACTAATATTTTAGTGTGACATATATTAATTATCTTATGTAATTATTGTCATTACCTTTCTTATTTGTATGTTATTTTTGTCTGTTCCTATTTATATGATTACGTTTTGCTGAGTCAAAAAAGACAACGTTCTGCTTCTTTTTTATTTCAATTTTTTTGTGTATTTTATTCTCTTTTATTTTGTTTTAAATTTATTTAATTGATATTTTTATCAATTACCTTGTATTATTTGTTAGAAAATAGAAATTACTAGTAAGAGCACCTCAGTCACATATCTAGACATTAAAATAAGGCTTAATAGCAGTTTTAGCCTCCTAACTTTTCCAAAGTTGCGATTTTGGCCCCCTATGAAAAAAAAACTTCAAAACCGCCCCCTAAGTTTTGTAACTGTAGCAGTTTTGGCCCCCCAAGGCAAAAAAAATAAAAAAATAACACGTGGCACCTCATATAGGGTGCCACATCAGCGTAGACCAAGTCAAAATTGGCCTTGGGGGCCAAAACTGCCACAAATGCAAAACTTAGGGGGCAGTTTTGTAGTTTTTTTTTTTAGGAGGCCAAAATCGCAACTTTGAAAAAGTTAAGGGGCTAAAACTGCTATTAAGCTTTAAAATAACTTTTTCCTCCAAAGAGAAACGTGTCTAGAGTTGGAACCACCAATTCAGAAATGCGAAAGTGTAAACAACATGAGATAACAACAAACCAAAAACCAGTGGCCACAATGCTCGCACTCTGTAGCCTATGCCAACATGCCATGAAACATCATCAACAACAACAACTAAACTCCTTCTTCACACACTCACACTCACTTCAATGATCACTACTTGCAGACCTTCTTCTTCTTCTTCTTCAAGAGCTAACCCACTTTCTCTACGCTCTTCCTTATATTCCAAACCATCATTTTTATCTTTGAGTCTCTTTTTCCCTCGCAATTTGCACAAGGGCATTGCTCTCTCCTCAACAACAGTGTGTAAACCCAGAAGCCATTTAGGTGGAAATTTGAATAATGGGCTAGAAGAAGAAGAAGAAGAAGAAGGTGACCGTGAGGTTAACTGTGAGCTTCAAGTGGTTTCTTGGAGGGAACGGAGAGTTAAGGCTGAGATTTCTATCAATGCTGATATTAACTCCGTTTGGAATGCTTTAACTGATTATGAACACCTAGCTGATTTCATACCAAATCTTGTTTGGAGGTAATCCATAATTGATTAACCATAGCTTCATTATAAGGGCATGTTTGGATTGGATTAACTCATTTCAGTTATCTACTAGCATAAACTCTTTAGGATAGCTTGCCAAAACAACTTATGAAAATGGTTTGACTTTATTTTATTTGTTGTTATAGAAATAACCACTTATATGATAAACACTTGATTAAGTTGCTTATACAAACATGGCCAAGTTCTATACGAAATCAAAGTCATTGGTGTAATGATATGACCAAAGAGTCATATGATAAGATTTATGTGAAAAGTGAGTATTTTTATATGCAATATGAGAGTTGTTTTTGTTTTTAGTGGGCGTATTCCTTGCCCATTTCCTGGAAGGATATGGTTAGAGCAAAGAGGATTTCAAAGGGCAATGTATTGGCACATTGAAGCTCGTGTTGTTTTGGATCTTCAAGAATTCCTCAATTCTGTAAGCACATTCTTAAAACATTTGCTGTTGTTTGATTTTGTTACTGCATACTAGAAAAGTAGCAATTAGTTCTATGTGTGACTGAGAAGTGGATAACATTGAAGAGTGGATAGAATTTATGACGTAGAGTACAGAGAATATTAAAATAAATTTTAAAAACTGTATGAACAGAGGGAACTCAGATAACAGAATTAATGATCTACAAGAGAGAACTTCCAACTTTCTAATACTACAAAATTCTTTTTTAATGCTTCAGGAATGGGATCGAGAACTTCATTTTTCAATGGTTGATGGAGACTTTAAGAAGTTTGAGGGAAAATGGTCTGTAAAATCTGGAACAAGGTAGAACCTATGTTTCTTAAAGTTAATACTTACTAAGCAACCATGAATGATATAAATAATCTATGTTTTGATTTTATATCCTTCAATTCTGCTTTTTGCAGGTCATCATCAACTAATTTATCTTATGAGGTTAATGTGATACCAAGATTCAATTTCCCAGCTATTTTCTTGGAAAGGATTGTCAGATCGGATCTTCCTGTGAATCTACGAGCCTTAGCATATAGAGTTGAAAGGAATCTTTTGGGGAATCAGAAACTTCCCCAGCCAGAAGACGACTTGCATAAAACTTCTTTGGTTGTTAATGGATCTTCTGTCAAAAAGATAAATGGTTCTTTATGTGAAACCGACAAATTGGCACCTGGTCAGGATAAAGAAGGTTTGGACACTTCAATTTCCGGTTCATTGCCTGCGTCTTCCAGTGAGTTAAACAGCAATTGGGGTATATTTGGAAAAGTTTGTAGCCTTGACAAGCCTTGTGTTGTAGATGAAGTTCATCTCCGCAGATTTGATGGACTTTTGGTAACTTATCTATACTAGATTGTTTATTAGGTTGCCTTAATTCTTAAAATGGGATGTTGTCAAAGTTACCAATAAAAAATATTTTCATGTGAAGGAAAATGGAGGTGTTCATCGTTGTGTCGTTGCAAGCATAACAGTTAAAGCTCCTGTTCGTGATGTATGGAATGTTATGTCTTCGTATGAGACTCTTCCTGAGTAAGTAATGCGTGTTTCCTTTTTACACTAGAGATATTGAAGAGCATGCTGTAAAAGATTTCTAGGTCATATTTTTCATTTTTCTGACTCAACTTCAATTGACAAAAAAACATTTGTTGCAGGATAGTTCCAAATTTAGCAATCAGTAAGATTTTATCACGAGATAACAATAAAGTCCGCATTCTTCAGGTACGGACCAATCTGAAAATGAACCAGAGTTAGAACAAGAGAATCTTAACTCTTAACTGTATATTTTCCTGCCACTGTATTATGCTTGCTAGCAATTGTTTTACCATCAAAATCCACTGTTAGTAAAATACATATTTGTATCTCCTAAGCACAATTGCCGATAAAAGTTTGAACTTGTATATGATTGATGTAATTTCTTGATTAAATCAATATGCAGGAAGGGTGTAAAGGCCTGCTTTATATGGTGCTTCATGCTCGTGTGGTGTTAGATTTGTGTGAACAGCTAGAACAAGAGATCAGTTTTGAACAGGCTGAAGGTGACTTCGACTCATTCCATGGAAAATGGACTTTTGAGCAACTAGGAAATCATCACACACTGCTAAAGTACTCTGTGGACTCGAAAATGCGCAGAGATACGTTCCTTTCTGAAGCTATCATGGAAGAGGTTTGTCTATAAATATGATTTGGTTGATCTATATCATCAACTTTAGTATTTCATATTGTTTTCACTCGAAATGTTTGGCCCATATAAGTTGAAGCAAGACACATTTATCCATATCTCCTTTTTTTTTTTTTGAAAAAGCTATCCATATCTCCTTTTATGAAAAGAAAGTAAATAACTGTTTTTGTTGGTATTGGATACAATCTTTTGAGGGTAAATCGATCCACATTTAAATGGCTGAAATGTTATAAGTTCTTTGTTTCAGGTCATTTACGAAGATCTGCCATCAAACTTGTGTGCAATAAGAGACTACGTTGAGAACCGGAAAGCATCACAATTTCCTGAAGTTTGTGAGCAGAATACGAATTCAGAACAACAAATTATATCATCTGGCTCTGGAGATGATAGCAACTCTAGTTCAGCTGATGATTTTTCTGATTGTAATGTTCAAAGCTCATCTAATCAAAGGTCAAGAGTTCCGGGACTACAGAGGGATATTGAAGTCCTAAAATCTGAACTCCTGAAATTTGTTGCTGAATATGGTCAGGAAGGGTTTATGCCTATGAGGAAGCAGCTTCGGCTGCATGGAAGAGTGGATATTGAGAAGGCTATAACTCGCATGGGTGGATTCAGAAAGATTGCAACCATAATGGACCTCTCTCTAGCTTACAAATACCGCAAACCAAAGGGTTACTGGGACAATCTTGAAAATTTGCAGGACGAGGTAGACTTCTGCACAAGTTCCATTTTTAGTTGCTACTTGCCAGAATAACAAGCTAAAGTTAATTGACGATGACATGATGAAGGATGGATGTTATGCATCAATGAAATATTAATTCATGATAAAGAACATGTGTAACATCGTTTACAGGTTCAATCATAACATAATTAATTTCGTCATGCAGATAAGTAGATTTCAGAGATGCTGGGGGATGGACCCATCATTTATGCCCAGTAGAAAGTCATTTGAACGAGTTGGTAGGTTGAAATATTCCCTTTCTCAACTTCAATATTTTGTTTGCGTTGCTTACTTTCAAGGATATCGATGTAACATGCCACATGGCATATGTATCTTATTACCGTTTTAATTTTGGGCTTAGCAGTAGATAATGGAATTAACTTGCAGGCCGCTTTGATATTGCACGGGCGCTGGAAAAGTGGGGTGGACTTCATGAGGTTTCTCGCCTTCTATCTCTCAAGGCAAGGAGAAAAAGAACCAGACAGGACAACAACCTTGGCAAGGATAAGAAAAATGATCACCGAGAATCAGCAGATGTAGATAGTGAGATCAATGCAGCATCTAGACCTTATATTTCTCAAGACACACACAAGTGGCATACAGAACTAAAAGAGTTGGACATAAATTGGGTTGAGTAAAGAGAGTATAAATATAAATATATTTATACATTGGCTTAAGTACAACTATGTGTTGATGGTAACATGATTCTCCTTCCTTGTACATTCTTGCTTAGCACAACTTGTTTACGTACCTTTTTTTTCAATCTTGATTTGGCAGTATACGTGTAAATTTGCTATTGTCTATAATTTTGCGTTGAACACCCTTCAATAGCAAAATATGGCTGCTGGTGGGTATAATTTTTAATATATACTGATGCCATGTACTTATTGGTAAATTTTCTTCCTTTCACTTGGCGCATTTTGGATAGAGACAGACTATTTAATCCTAGGACTTCAGTTCAAATTAAGGGGAAACGAAAGATTATTTCATAAATGAGCAAAAAAAAAAGGGAAGGTGAATGAAAGATCATTATTGCTATGACAGTTTGCGTGGACTTGCATGTTCCTATAATCCCACAGCTGAAATTGTATGACTCGCTTGTAAAACATAAAACATTGCTTCAGGAATGTGTATGAGGAAAATTGTTAAATATAAACTTCCTTTTAGTTAGTTACTGAGTTTGTTATACAGTTTTAACAATTTTACACTTAGGCTTTGTTTGCGAGTTGGGTTTTGGAGGGGAAGGGAAGGGAATGAAAGGCTTATGGAGAGGTAAACCCTTGTTTGGGAGTTTTAAAAAAATAGGGAAAGGTTTTGAGGGGTTTTGAAGGGTTTCATCTGTCCAATTTTAAAGTTACCCCAAATTGGGGGGTTTTGGGGGGTTAAACATACAAATTGACAATTTTGTCCTCATAATAATTCAAAATTTCAATTATAATTTAAAAGATAAATTACAAAGTATAACACAATGTATTGATTTTAAGAAAAAAAATGGTAAAATAGTAAAATTATCACATATTCTCCCTTTCCTTCCTTCCTTTCCCTTCCCCTCCTAAGCCTTTCCTTCCCCTCCCCTCAAAACTCGCAAACAAAGCCTTAGCGTATTAATTTTAATTGTGTTAGCCATAGTCTATAAGAAAAACTCCATTTGTAATATAGTTCAGTTGGTGGTTGCTCTAAGTTTTCTCTCTGTAATCAATGAAGGGGTTTAAGCAATTTCTCGATCCACCAAACAACGGAGCCCTCCGATTACAGTTTTGACAAGTATCACAGATATTACTTATTACAAGTTGTTAAAAAGGTCTTGGATTTGACTATCTAAAGATAGCTCATAAGATGAGGGTACATCCAAAATCATAACCTACCTACCTTGAGAGTGTGCGACTTCAATACCTACTGTTACAACTTTAATATCCATCATCACGTCTAGTGTGAGCGAGTCCATGATCAAATTCTAACATTGTCACACTTAACCTAGTTCTACATGGCTTGGATCTTACTCCTTAAAATTAGCTCAAAGGATGTGGATACCCCAACCATATTATTTATACATTCAATAGCCTTGAAACCTTGGTAATGTGAGACTCAAATATTTACCTGCCTCTTTTTGGCTCATAAGATGAGGGTATATCCAACAACTTCAAAACCTTGAGAGTGTGGGACTTCAATACCCCCTCATACAACTTTAACATCCATCATCACGTCAAGCGTGAGCCCTGGATCAAATTCTAACTTTGTCACACGTAACCTAACTTTAGATGGCTTGGGTCTCACTCTTCAAAATTAGCTCATAGGACGAGGGGAATGTGAGACTCAAACATTGAAATATTCATTGGCGTAACACATTGTCAAAGTTCTTGGACGCCTTATCGTTTCAGCTAACTTTTGAAAGTGAGATTTAAAGAAAAACAAAATATGATAAACAAGTAAAACGTAGAACACAATAGTGGATGAAACAGAATCAAATATGGCAATTTCATGGTGATCAAAAGATATAGAACTACATTGATATCAACAACGACGACAAAAAAGATATAGAATTACATTGATACAACTGTATTTATAAAGATTAGAAACAGGAAAATTTAACGAACTATAACCGAATTATGTAAAAAAAAAAAAAAAACTAACTCTAACTGAATAACAAGTACAGTAACTAACATTTACTCCTCCTCCACTACGTAATACTAATTGAGATTCGTACAAATATGAAATTAAAGAAGAACAGAAGTTATGAGGAAGGTTGAATGGCATTGAGTTTGATGTAGAAGATTCTAGAATCAGAGATACCGTCCCATGGATTAGAATGAGAAGGGAAAGTGCGAGCATAACCTAGATGATTCCTACAGTTACGGCAGAGGAGTTTGGTTGATGTTGTTCGTTTGAAGTTGAAATAAGAAATCCTCCATGAGAATGAGAGTTGTTGGATGTGAGTGAATCTGGTTTCGTCGACGGAGAAGAAGGAAATCAGACATCTCTTCCTCTTTTTAATTGATTTTCCGTAATTTGAATCAGTTAGAGACGATGATGTTGTGTTGCGGTTGCTTGAATTCAAGTTCAGCTCATAACCACACGAACCACAGCTGCATGCATCATCAATATCACAATTTAAATTAAACATTACATATATAGAGATAGAGACAGAGAAAGAGAAAGAGAGATAACCTGTAGTTTACATCTCTGATAAAGGAATTAGAATTAGAGATATGAAGTTGTTGTTGAGATTCGTATGATGATAACTTAGGCATGTCGATCATCATTTCTATAATCTTCAATTCAAGTGGAGAAGAAAACGAAGATTGATGGACCCTACTATTACTAGCTAGTAACGGTAACCTAGAGATAATTATTATATTTATATTATATTAATTTCGATATGATGCACGCATGCACGTGCCAATAAATTAGTTTATTTGAAGAAAAAAAAATTCCGCAGCCGGATATTATATTAATTTCGATATGATGCACGCATGCACGTGCCAATAAATTAGTTTATTTGAAGAAAAAAAAATTCCGCAGCCGGGAATCGAACCCGGGATGTATAGGAATCGTATCCAGATTTCGAAATTTCAGTCTTTAACAAACCAAGGCTTCGAACCCAGAATCCAACACCTGCCAAAGCTACTGCGGATTTGATGTCTACATAATGCATAACATGGTTTAAATACATTACTGATATTTGTGCACACCTCTTTCTAAACAACTTTCATGACAACTTTGTTTTTCTTTATTTTGATTGGACAAAATCAATAGAGAGAAAAAGGTAGAGAGAGAATAAGAATATAATGTGAGTATGAGAGAGAAGGTTGTTAAAAAATTGTTAGAAATTGGTTGTACAAATATCATTTCTCTACTATAAAAGTTTAATGGGGTGGATTAATAGTGCAACCAATCAAAACATTTAGAATTGTCACGTCAATTAATATCTATCAACTAAAATATGATTTGATACGTCTGTAAAAGTAGTTTACACTACATATATACAAACAAAATTACACACAGACAAATTAAATATCTTACATGAAAAAAATATAATATCTAAATTACAAATATTTTTTGAAGGGAGAAATTGTAAATATTATTAAATACAGATTTTCTAGTTTCAAATTTACACATATATATTTTCTTGCTTTTTTTTATGATGTATATGTTCTTACTAATGTAATTACATTAATTTACTTTTAAATCTATATATTACAAATCCAATTATATTTCATTCTCTTTTTTTATAGGCATATTCTGTTCTTAAATTTGAAAGAATGTTTTTTACTTACATGTGTGATGCCCAACTTGATACACTACACTACCATTACATTCAAATGAATTGCATCAATCAACACACTAGTATAGATACATAATAAAATTAAAATTAGAATTAAAAGAAAAGTTTCAGGTGATTTTATTTAGTAAATATAATTAGAATTGTTGTCCATGTAACCGACCCCACTTAGTGGAATAAGGCTTGGTTGTTGTTGTTGTTGTATAATTAGAATTGGAAAGTATATGTTTCTAATAATTTTTGTTGTTTGAAATTGGTGTCTTACAAATGAATAAATTCTTCTAACTTAGACCGTCATGGTTGAGATCTCAATTAAATAGTGCCAATCTTCTGATAATGAGATTTAAGATATAATCTTGTGCAAATCACACCTAAATCCACCACTACTAACAAACAATATTTCAATCTTTCATGTTTGTGTTTAAGTTTAACTTTTGTCATATTTTAATTACTAGAGCACACTTCAATAAAAGAGTAAATATTATTTTTTTGGAGGGACAAAAGAGAATATTAGAGAGTGCTCCCAACACTCTTCGGTGTAAACAAACATTAAAGGACTAATGAAATTGTCCCGTGGCAACAAGACACTTGGAGTAAATCGCCATGAAAAATCAGCGTTTTATATTTCAGAAAATGCAAGTTCATTTATTGCAAGACATCATTGCAATTTGCAAGTAAGCTAGACATCAATAAAAAATGCAGAACCCCAACGTTTCTCATTGTTGTGTAATAACAAGACAATATCTATACATACTCTCGTTTAGAAGGATTAAGGAGAAAGGATTACCGGCGGCGATTACGCCAGAGACCAAAAAAATATAAGTTACCATTTTAACTAATAACTTTGGCTCATCTCATGTGAATAAATATTAAACCCCCAAACAAAAAAAGACTCAATATTAGAGAAGCTCTCCTATTTCAGTATATATCCTTTCCTTTAATGTAATGAGCGTTTAAAAGGCAAAGGAGCTTAGGGATTCATGCAGAGTGACTATTACTTTTTCCCCGCTTAAACCGCAAAACACATCATTTGGACCGTTTTAGGTAGACTACTACACCAATGCTTGTTACAACAACAGCACCTGCAAGAATACTGGAGCGGAGAGACAAAACACTAGATTTCTGTATACTGGTTGTACTAGATTGCGGTGTTGTTGGTTTTGCTGAATTGCCGAAATCCAAATACAACTTTAATGCCTGAAATACAAAGATTACAACAGAGTGAGTGAATTGATTAAATCCAAATGAAATTATTCCATAGAAGCCAATATCATCAGATGAAAAAGCTAGTACAAGCAAATATCTTCACCTTCACTCCTGCAGTTCTAGCATAGCTGACAGCAGAAACAAGATCATTGTCGGTTCCAAGAACAATTCTATCGCCTTCATCGTCCTCATACTATAAAAATGAGGAAAAAGTTAGTATGATAATAAAGACATGTAGTTCTCATAAGGCAGAAGAATTTAGACTAGCATAAAACAAACCACAATCGCAGGGCGTTCTCTGTCATTGATATCTACTCTCTGCATGACTGCAGATACTAGCTCATCTAGATGTTCAGTACCTACGAAAAACAGCAACATAAATAACTGTAAGTTCTTATAAGAATCAAACAAACAAGACAGAAAAAATTAGACCCAGTCCTCCCAATTTTCCCCCGGGATAGTTACCACAGTTGAATCGGTGCACGCGACCATTGAGATCCTCAAATTTGAAAGGAAATGAATTTCCAAAACCCATAGAGTGATATGCAGACTTTGTTGTATCTGCTCCATCCGAGGTCATGAGCGCTGAAACTTCACTGCAATAAAACATTGTAGAGGCTGATTCGCAGATCAGAAAGAAAAAAAAATTCATGTTTAAACATTTGTACAACCAGCGTACCTATGAGTATCAGAATCTTCTGGTGGCTCTAGAGCAAAAGCTGAGTCCCAAAATTTTTGCATAGTTGTATTTGCCACATCATTAACAGCTCCAGAGCTACTCTCAACCTAAGGTACATCTTAGTAATCAGAAATTGGAATCTTATCAACTTTTACTAGAAAGAGGTACATAACTCTTTCTACGCAAGATAGTATAAGCTTCAATTTTATAAAAAGTGGACACCACAACGATTGCAAATAATGAAGATGCAAAGAGGAATGTAGTGAGGACAGCTGAACTGATCCGTTGAACATTTTCAAATGCACCATACATAATACATAACACTGTTTTGTTTTATCCCATTCTAACCAGTCTACAAAATGCATCTATAATTTATGTGTATCTCAAGCATGAAGTTTACCAGGGAAATTGCCGCATGAGTTATCTGCAAAACATCGACGCAAGCAGCAACATATCCATCTGCAGACACAATAATAGTCAGTGCAAAGTATGAATTTAGAATCTGCCAACAAATTTAGGAAAGTAAGCTCACGTCTGTCTACCACAGGAAGATGTAAGAATTTCCCATCGTGCATCATATGTAGTGCATCAAGTATTGTTGTATCTAGTGTTGCACAATCTGGGTTTTGAGTCATTACCTAAGTGAGAAAGGGAAGAATCAAGAAGAAAATCAAACCAGTTCTCAATATCAAGCAAAAACAAGAAGGCAACAAAACAGAAGAAATAGCGTCACACAATAAAATAACCTTCTTTCCACTTATGTTACTTCAAAAAAAAAAAATATTAACCTTTTCCACTAGAGTCAACTCGGGGGAGAGATTTTGAGCTACAACACGCATAAGTATGTCCTTTGAACTGCATGAAAGATGTATAGAACGTTAGGCATCATACAACGACAAAAGAGAAAATTAGGAAGGAAGAGATAGAGTGCCAGCATTGAGTTGGATCACGTGGAAAATTAAGGGAAAAGATAAGAACATCGGCGTTGAACGGCAATGTAACCTCCAATCCACTTGGCGAGATGCGAGGAAAATCAGGAAGGGGATTTATTGTAAAGGTAAGGAAGGAAAATGAGGGGATAAAGAAAGAGAGAAGGGCTAGGATTAAGTAGGTATTAGAGACCTGCAGGCCCTTGAAATTCAGCAGTGCTCTATTCTCCAATATATTGTAGAAACAAAAGGGGTTCAAAGCCCAATTTCAATATCATTAAAGGGAAATATGATCTAAGGAAACATACAATCATTTATGTTATTCCATATAATGGGAATTCTAATAGAAATCAGTGAAGCCTCTGAAAAGAATCTTACGTGAGTATGCCCTGAATCTTGGTTCCTGACAATGACACAATAACAGCTGAATTAACACGCAACTCCTGCATCTTTTTTGCAGCTACATATACGGGATCTGCTGCTGATGCAATAGCAACCCTAGAAACATAAAGCTACAGAACTTTGTAAAACAATTATATCTGACAGTATAAGCATCATGTGGCAATACGTGCATACATACTTCCTCCGAAATGAAATATAAGCAAAAGTGCTAGTTGAAAGGTCAATGTATGTGGTTAAAAATTTAGTCCACATACATCAACTTTTCAACTGTTATTTTTGCTTATATTTCATTCCGGAGGGAGTACACAACAAAATACAATGCGGAAATTACTTCGTATTTTCGCTGATTAGGGTTGACAAGGAAGGCCTGAATATTCTCTCTCTCAATGTGTCTAACAAAGCATTTGGAGCTGACAAAGATGGGGACAATTTAAACAAAATATTAGCATCATTACAATATGAAGGAGACATATGAATGAGACAAAATATTAGCATCATTATAAACCATTCAAATCAGTTTTAAAAATAAGAAACAAAAAGTATAATTGCATACGTTAAAAGTTTAATCTTAATTCCTAAGCTGGCAGAGTTTAAATGCAATTATCTTAATATTGTTTGATTCTCCATTCACATATCTACTCGGCTTACTAATATTGTTTGATTCTCCATTCACATATCTACTCGGCTTACTATTTGCAGATAAAACCTTTCAAGTTAAGCACTAAAGTATGTATTCAAAGCATAATATACTGAGAACCCGTTGCCCAGTCCATTTTAGATATAAAAAAAAATCATGTCCTCAGAGCAACAATATAAATTAAGAACTTTTTATAAGAAAATCACAGATAACATTTGAGGAATGCCGAGAAAACATAATACCAAGTTTAAGGAATAATTAACCTCAAGTGATTGATTGGCCAAATAGAGGGTTCTTACAGTATCTACTCTCCATACGCTTTTTGATTAAAATTTTGATTGTAGAAACAGTCAAGTCAACTTAAGAGTATACTAAATGATAGGATTTAGATATTAAAAACCAAACTGCAGCAGAATCCAACAGTGATATATAATATAATATAATATATATATATATATATATATATATATATATATATATATATATATTGTATAATAAACATTAAAAAGATATGTATGTATGTGGATGCAATTTACAAATTCAAATACAATCGGTGGTTTAAAACTGTAATACTTGTATGAAAATATAATTGTTAACTGACCAGATGCATTGCTACCCCGCTGGCGTTCTGCGCCTTCAACTGCAGCTGCAATTGCACTCCCCTGCTCAGCAGCCTTCTCCATCCTTGATATGGCATCATAAAGACATTTGGTAATATCCAGTATGGCAATGACTTCACCATTTTCCACAACAGGCAGGTGCCTGAATTTACCTAGAGGAGAAAAAAAAAACAGATTATAACTCGCTTAATGGAATACTTTATAAGTTAAGACATCTTTACAAGATGCAAACACGGAATCTAGTAGAAACACTTCCCAATTCTTGCCCCATCAGGCATCATTATTTAAAGAAACAGACATAGTAAGAAACAGGTCAAAGGTGCAAGGAATAATGTGACAGAGAAGAAACAGAATAAGGTATCACTATCACACACATATTGTCAAATAAATACTCCCTCCGTCTTAGAATGACACATTTCTTCATTTCACAAGTTTTAAGAAGAAGAAGAAAAAAAACTATAAATGAAAGAAAGGAACAAATTAACTGTATCAAGTAATGGTGTATTCACCATTGCCATAAACGTAAGGTGGAAGATATTGAATTGAGAGTGATGCATGTAGTATTAATTAGAGGGTACAGTCGGAAAAAAAATAATTAATGTTACGCTGAAAATTGAGAGTCACATTCAATTCGTTACTTTTTTTTGCAAATGTGTCACTCGTTGAAGGTGGAGGGAGTAAGCAGGCACGGATCTGTGTACAATGCATTGGGGGCTTGTGCCCCCACTTACTTAATTATTTTGTTGTATGGTGTTGAATAGTTTTATTTTATGTATATTAAAAATTAGGTATTGTTCCCACATAAAAACTATTGAAAACTTTATCTGTGAGAAATCAAATACACAATGGTATGGGAGATAAATGATTGAATGATTATTTGGTCATATACTTACAAAAATGTATTTGATAGTGTTGAAAATGAAAAAGTATAGTATAATTTTAAAATATAAAGACACGTAGAGGATATTAAATCATAAATATATAGATGTCTTCAATTTCTGAGATATCAAATAGCATAATTGTAGTAGTCTCTAAATGTTTGCTTTGTAATAATTATGTTATGATTTTTATCACTCATACATTGATTTTTAAAAATAAAAAACATAAAAATACAGTACATAATCTTTCCCCCACCATTTGAAATTTTTGGATCCTTCACTTGGAGTAAGCCATAGCTTTAGCCTTTAAATACCAGAAAGGTACAAGTTTTGTTTCAAATCAGAATCAGATGCCATTTTTTTATTTTGAGGGCAATAACATGGAATGGGAAACAAGCAAGAATAGCTAAAAATGAACATAATATTTTTCCCAGACAGCACATCTCATAAAGTCCCATGTAACAAAGAGCGAAGACAAACAACAGCCACATTGCACACAAACAAAATCAATAAAACCATGGATATAGAACCAAGAAAAACCAAAGAATAGACAATAAGACAATGAACAACTAATTGCTTTTCTTTCATCAAATTGAACACTACAAATAGCTACTAGTTCAAGCCATGAGGTGACGAAACGACACTGTTAATTATCACCCTATCTATTCGGCTATTCTTTCTTTCTTTTTTGGTGAAAAAAGAGGGCAAAGTCCAATCACCCTACCTATTATTGTGTTAGCAGCCAACACTCGGAGGATTTAATCCCACATCAGATAGATAGGTTTCTTGAGAAGAGTTTATAAAGAGGAGGCACTCCACACCTTATAAGTCGGTTTTGTAAGGATGAGTTAGGTCCCATAATTCGTGACATGGTATCGGAGCCTATGCTAGATCTATCGTGGATTTAGTCCCACATCAGATAGATAGGATTCTTGAGAAGAGTTTATAAAGAGGATGCACTCCTCACCTTATAAGCCGGTTATGCCTTTCAAATGGAGGTAAGTGAACAAAACACACACACACACCCTGAGATAGGACACTGAAAGAATATGATTAAAGAAGTGTTTGTTATGAACAACTTTTTGGTTGTTCATAAATGAGAGAGATAATATTCTAAAAGAGACTAAAAGCTATAATAACTAATCTAAACATTAACTTGATTCATTTTTCTTTATAATGATTACAATGATCATTCCCTTATTTATAGCCTTGGCATTCTAACAACTTAACTTTTTTACAATGATTACAATGATCGTTCCCTTATTTATAGCTTTGGCATTCTAACAACTTAACCAATGACTCGCCATAATGGATCTCTCTAGATCCTTCTAGAACATGATGACTCACCTCACCTCTAATGTAACTTGGGCCTATTCTATTGGATCTATCTTAATTCATTACAGTGTTCCTGAGATCATTGGATCAAGCTCAAATCACCAATGTTTCAATAACATAAGTGACAACAGGCCTGCCTGAGAAACTCATTGAAAATAATTTTTTTGACTATGATATGCCAAATGATTACAATATTTTTCTACATTTAGTTATTATAATTTATAATAGTTTTCTACCGACAAGATCAACTTGGAACACACTAGAGATGGCTGGCTCCTACAAGATATCGCAGAAAAACAAATATGCTCTCACTGTAATAGTGAGTCTCCTTCCTAGAGTCTATTCTTATTAAAGAAGATAGGTCCAGAAACCCAATCCACACAGAGATCTTGTCACCCCCAGCATACTTTCTAAAGGCATCTAAAATAAATTACCAAACTATTATCGTTATTCGATGCAACAGTTCAAATAACTCTATTGCTAGATCGCAGGCTGTGTGGAAACCATGATATATGATTATAATGGTCAGTGATTATTTCTGCAAACAAATTATTTAACAGAAAAAGAAAAACAAAATCTAATTTAATCCACATCCTATATGTCCTGTCATATCAGAAATATCATAATCATAACGAAGCATGAGCATCAACCCAAGAACACATACAGGAAAGTCAGAATAAAATGTTAACAAAATGTATTAAATTAATTACGATTGGCAAAAAATGTTTAACATAGCATCATCCAAGCAAAAAACTACTTAGAACTCTGACAAGATGATTATAATATATGACATCCTAGTTCCCAATAATAACAATGATATTAAGTATTAGCAGTAGAAATGAAGCTAACCTTGTACCATCTTTTGAAGAGCATCAATAGCCAACGTATCCGATGTCACAAATAAAGGATTCCGAGTCATTACTTTTGACACCATTGTCTGATCCGGTCGCAAACCCTCGGCAATAACTCTAGTAGCAATATCCTAAACACAAGATACACATCCTTGCATTACACATTACATCTCAAATACAATATCCACACACTCAATGAACACACATACATTCTTCATACAGAAAATTGACAAACCTTGTCAGTCATAATTCCAGATAACAAAGCATTGGCATCAGTCAGCAAAACAGCATCGACACGCCGCGCCGCCATTCGGCGACATGCATCTGAAACTGGTGTCCCCTCAGATATAGTTAGGGCTTTGGATAACCGTAGCTTCTTAACCGTCCTTTCACCTCCATCAGACCTAATTCATTTCATTAATAACAAACATAATTATAATAAATCAACAATATTACAATCATAATAAAAAAAAATAAAAAAAAACTCTAGATTCAATTAACTAAATAACTAACAAAAAGAAAAAAGAATTACTCGAGGGAAGGAGGAGAAGAAGGTTTGCTGGAAGGTTCGCTGTGGATTCCATTTTCGAACTTTTTGGACATAGAAGGAGGTTTTTTGTGGGTCCCACTGTTCCTCCTCGTTAGACCGTTCATGTTTTGTTTTTCAAACAGACAGAGAAAGAGACAGAGGTTAGTGTTCTTCTTCTTTTTCTGTTTCTGTCTTTCTTCCTCCTCCACCAGCCACCACCATCAAACTCTTTCTCCTCTCTCTTTTCTTTTCTTCTTCCTTTTTAGTTTTTTAATTACGACATTTTATATCTTTTTAAATTATTATTATTATTATTATATTATATTATCTTTTTTATCATATCTCAGTCAGATCAGAGAATCATATTTTGCACCAATTTTCAATTTTTTTTTTTTGTTGAGAAATTAAAAAGAAAAAAGTGAAGCTAAATTTTTAAACAAAATGAGTATATTGGACATGATTTGGATTTTGTTTTGCTTGTAAAAATAGAAATATTTTTTGAGTTGTGGTTTGTATGTGTCCAATTGTCCGGACATGGACCCCCAACTTTGTGGATGGATTTCTTATTAAAAGGAAAAATTGTAAAGAAAAAAAAGTACTATAGGTTTATAATTGGAAAAAATAGTTATAAATGAAATATATCAATTATTCAATGTATTTGAAATTATAATATTTGTTTATAACAAATGAAGGAAGTAGTTTATTTTTCCTAAGAAAAATGAATATAATTTTTTTTCGTATATCGCTTTGATAAAAAATCAAAATATACAATTTTTCAAATAAAACGTTAAATTAATCATTTTCGGGTTAAACGAACCAGACCCTTGTGGATTTTTGAATCACACAGCATACCCTTTCGGGATTACGAAACAATTCACTTGCAATAAGGCCAAATTTGATCCCACCCAGTCTATGGACAACAACAAAACACAACAACATAAACAAAACAACAACACAAAACAAAACATATTTGAAGGAAACAAGAGATCGAAGACCGTACAAGGTGAAGAAGAGAGGAGTCAAACTAGAACTGCATAAAGCAGCACACTGATTCAATGATCAACCCACCACCGAGAAATTCGCCAGCCACCACCAGGAAACATGAACCAGAACCAACCCATCATATCACCATCAAAGACACCGACGACGCTCCGTTAAAGGCGCAGCGGCAACGACGACGACGGAGAAACATTGAACGGGAGATTGTTAGTGAATACAGAGTAAAACAACTCAGGGGGAGGAAGTGGCACGATGGAGGAGCCTCGTCGCACCACCACATGTTGACCCTACAATGGAAAGCGAAAGGGTTTGGATTTGGTGAGAGAGAGTTGCGACGATGATGGAGATTTAGTGAGAGGTTTTTCTTCGAGAGATAAAGACAAAACCAAACGATATTAAAAAATATTTGAGGAAGTAAAAAAAATTTCGCACTTTAACCAACTTTGAATTTAGCCTTAAAAATATAGTGATGTTAAATATTTAAAGAGAGAACTTTTTATTGATTACGATCTTATTGATTTTTTGTTTTTGACAACGATCTTATTGACTTGATGATTTAGTCTTTGCAGTTGCGCGCAAAAGAAATTTGATTCATACCAACAAAATGATTTCTCACCTTCAAAGATTTTTTGAGTGGTGAAGTGAGGTTGTTTATTATCAAAAAAATATTAAAATAAAAAACTAATTAATAACGATAAATAAATGGTATTTTTTAAAAGAATAAAGAAATGGTATTTTTAAAAATAAAATACTCCCTCCGGTCCTATTTATAAGAAAAAATTGACTTTTTAGATTCATTGAGTAATTGATGTATCTTGTCTAGCATATAGACCAAATACATCATTTATACAATGAACCAAAAAAGTCAAATGTTTCTTATAAATAGGACCGGAGGGAGTACATAAACAAGAATCAAAAAGGTCGATTAGAGATTCAATAGCAACATTCAACCTTCATTATGACTTGATATTTTAATAAGTCTTCATTTTCTAGACGCTCGATCTCCAACATTCATTTCAGGTTTATAGATATACTATGCGACCGAACTTTTAAGTTTTTAGATTTTAGGAGTGTGACATCATATCCCCTTTATACTACATTTTAGGATTGTGACTCCATTTAGAGAAAAAAAAAAAGTATTTTAATGGTGTAGATCATAAAACACGAGGGAAAGAATTGAGAGAATCCATTTTTTAATTGCATGGAGTAGTAGCATGACCACAAAAGTTATTATAATTCATGTTTTTCAACTAAATTATAAATCAACTCAAGCATGGGGATATAAAAGCGTGTCTGTTCTAACTAACATAAATAAATTGTGTTAAAGAATCTAGAGATTCTTCTTATCAATTTACAAAACAAAAAAAAAACCTAAAACTATTTAGGTTTGTTTACTATTTATAAACATCACTTTTTTTGTAAGATAATTTTTTTTATTTGTTCATGTGTTACCTTAACATTGACATTTCAATGCATTGTGTTCAAAAATCATCACGAGGATAAAATTTGGTGCAAGTTTTGATAAATTTGTTTTGTTATGATTATCCAGTACAAATTTTGATGAGTTAGTTTTGCTTCTAAAATATTAAAAAATCTCCTTCACTAATTTTATTTTTTAAACAAAGAAAATTAAAACATAACAGCCTAACAGGGCTACAAATGAAAGATTGTAATGAAAGTAACTACACATATGGTCATCATTTACGTGCAGTCATTCATCATGTTCATTGATACAACTCTTACAAAATAGATTTTGTACAAGTCGACATCTTCCTTTTTTTTTAAGAAATAAATTTAGGTTAATTATATATTTTATTACTCCATCCGTCCCAAATTATAAGTAAAAAAATCTCATTTTCTTTGTCCCAATATATAAGCAAAATAGACCAACTTTTATGTTATTTCAAAAAATCATCTTTTCCAAAGTAAAATTAAATGTAAATTGCATTCAATATGTTCTCATTTCTATTCTCTCCATAAACATTAACCAATAAGAATTGTTTTTACATATTTCCATGAAATTTATTCTAAGAAGAACACAAAAAATTATACCTTAAACTACTATGTTTTTGTTTTCTTAATAAGTGTGAATTTGTGTTTTTTGCTTATAAATTGGGACGGAGGGAGTATTTTTGAAGGAATTATATATTTTATTAGGGGAATTAGCCACTTTAGTCTCTGAATGTAGAGAAATTGCAAAACAGTCTCTGAATGTAAACTCTGTTGGTCAATTTCAGGGACTAAAGTGACTAAGAGAGTCTACATTCAGGGACTAAATTGACTAACGAAGTCTACATTTAAGGACTAAATTGACTAACAGAGTCTACATTCAGGGACTATTTTGCAATTTATCTGCATTTAGGGACTAAAGTGACGACTTCATTCCTATTCAGGGACTAAAGCGACTAATCTTCCATTTTATTATTAGTCATCTAGTTCTCTAAGACTCTAATCAAATTTTTTTCGCATATCTATCCCATGTATCCGCTCCTTTTTCTTTCTTTTTTGTACAGAAAGACAAATAGCACTTGTTGAAGAAAAGCATAGAGCGATCCATTTTCTACTGCCACACGTACAGGGCTATCCCTGTGAAACTGGAGGCTCGACTCTCATAGTAGAAATAAGCCCTTAATAAAAAAAAGGGTTAAATATGTTTTTGGTCCCTATAAATATACCAACTTTTCGTTTTAGTCCCTATAAAATTTTCCTTCAATTTTTAGTCCCTATAAAATTTTCAATCACTACTTTTGGTCCCTATTTTAAATTTAATTTTTGTATTTTTTAATGAAATTGTGCAGAAATGTGTAAAATATTGCAAAAAAAATTCACCAAAAAAATTAGAATTTTTTAACAAAACATAAATTAAATATGAATTTTTAACCGTCAAGAATATAAAAATTCATATTAAATTCATGTTTTGTTAAAAAATTCTAATTTTTTTTAGGAGAGATTCTTATAATATTATAAATTTTTCTGCAAAATTTTATTCAAAAATATGAATTCTACATATGAGTTTACTTTAAAATAGAGACCAAAGGTAGTGATTGAAAATTTTATAGGGACTAAAAGTTGAAGGAAAATTTTAGAGGGACTAAAACGAAAAGTTGGTATATTTATAGGGACCAAAAACATATTTAACCCTAAAAAAAAACACACAATTTTTTAAAAGATCAATCTTCTATTTAAATTGAAAATAACACTCGTATAATGATTATTAGTCACCAAAATCAAAATTATCAATTATTTTTACTAAGGATGTGTTTTTTACTTATAAATAAAAATATGCAACATGATTTTTTACTTAGAAATTGAAACATGAAACATGTTTATTTTTCTTTCTTTGAGTGGGGGGTGTGGATATTGAGCAATAATTTTTTCTTGAGGTACATCACTTTGGGAGGCCCAGCTCGGTTGAGCTATTTGCACTCCCCAAAGAACGGCCCTGCACACACCATATATAGAACAACCAGTATACTTTATCACATTTCTTTGCTGTGAATCATCATTAATCGCATTGAACTTGTGAGATTGTGAAACAACTTCCTTTGTATTGATCTTTGCAATAGAGTTGGTTGGTTAAATCCGTCCCATGTGATGCGACAACGTGAGTTACGTAACTCTCCATTAGTTTTTTTTAATGATAGTAGTTAATTGTTATGTTAGTTTTTTTATTGTTGACACTTGAACTTTGAACATCCAACTTTTTATCCCTAAAGTAAGGTGGCATTTAACAGGGAAATACTTCAGTGACTTAGCTTAGGTGTCATTGGTGCCATTGGAGAAATCCTGGTCGTTGATGTGTGTGAATGTGTGTGGGAATGTGTGTGTGATGTGTGTGTGTGGTGGAGATGTAATGGTATGGTGACATTGGTGCCATTAATGGCACCAAAGTGGTTCCCCATTTAACATGGGTAACACTAAAGCTTTCCCACCATGGGAAAGTTGTGTTTTGACCCGCAGGTGGCAGCTTATCAGGTTATTTTTTTGGTCTGTTGGAAGGGACAAACAACTTATAATCCAATATTAAACTGAAGTTTGTATCACACCCCCCTTTTAATAAATTTTACTTTATACACCAGAAAAATAAAAATCAATTCCTCACTTAAATGAAAGAAAGAGAGTCGCGTGGGGGTCATTGGTGTGAAACATAATCTGAAGAACAACACCAATGCTTAATGAAACTTTGTTTTAACATCCATGCTTTCTACGGTTTATCTCAACGAAACTTTTTAATTGTATCAAAAATCATATATTTTCTAAAACCAGCCAATGTAAGATTTAAGGAAACACAAGAGAAACCTCTCAATGTAAGATTTAAGGAACCTTAATGCTTAATTAAACTTTTGTTTAACATTTGTGATTTCTACATTTGATCTTAATGAACATTTTTCATTGTACCACATCATATATTTTCTAATAAACTAGTTCAGTTTATTTTATTTTTACATATTTTTATTCAATTAAGATGTTGCTACCACCACATTCTATATTTTTTCAACATAATTATCTCCTATTAATATATGCATCAACAACTAACAAATTATTTTGCCACATTTGAATTAATGTTTTTGATATGTACAATAAGGCAAAACTTTTAGAGGGTGTTAATATAACGTTTTCATTCAGGCTTCATAAATTTTGGTTTAGATGATACAGACCCGTAACTATTGACCCATAAAAAGCTGATGGCCCATTAAATAAATTAACATTAAACCAAAAGTAGATGGGGTCCGAATTTTTGAAGTATTTGTATAACCAAAAAGTGAACAAAAGGTTACAAGTAACAAATCTGAACCATTGAATATTTATATTAATAAATCTATGGCTAAAACACTACTTTCCCATCATGGGAAAGCTTTTCACTTTCCCATCACAAACGCCACCATTTAAATTAGTTAAGCTATCAAACTCCGTAACTTTTCATCAGTAGTACATTATAAGTTTCAAAATTTCTTGTTGAAATTTGTCAATTCAACAGACAACACAGTACACATATATTATTGTACTATTTTGAATTATTTTTTTGACTAAATTATTTTATACTTTTAGATTAGTTTTGAGATACTATGATAACATGGATAGATCATAGAGTATGGACCCTTAATTAATCATTATTCCTTAAAATTTCAATAAAAAATAAATTAAAATGCAAGTCATGTACATCAAACTGATAATAAAATAATTTGATTAGGTAAATAAAATAACTAAAATTAAATATTTATATCATTAGATGTTTTGTTGAGGTAATAATTTAGATGTATTTTATTAATGAAGTCGGTATTTTTTTTTTGAAAGAATTAATGAAGTTGGTATTTGTTTATTCCATTATTGTTAGGAGTACACATAATTCCACTAAAGTATTATTGACAGCTCGGTGATAGAATAACACAACTCTGAAGTCAAACAAATTATTGTGTATTTATCATGACCGTCAATTTTTATAGGCAAAATTACACTCAAGGTCCTTTATCTTATTTATTTGTAACACATTGGTCCTTTATCTTTTTTTGTCCCATTTAGGTCCTTTATCCATTAAAATGTGCACAAGTTAATCCTTTTGTTCATTTTTCTATTAAAAAAACATGAAAATATTAATTTTATTAATAACTTAATTTTATAAAATATTTTTTTATAAAAATAAATAAATTCGTAAGCCATATGAACATCTTCATCCTCATCTTCATCTTCTTCCTTAAATAAAAAAAAAAAATTCCATTCAAATACAACTTTGAATTCCTTAAATATTTTCACTTCCATCTTCTTCTAAACACAATTCAAAATACCCAAATTTCATAAACCTAACTTTACCAAACCCATAAATTTGGATTTTAAGAAAGAAATCCAGAATTTCCTAATCAATGTGTATTACAATTTAGCTGCTGCAGTTTCCATGGTTAACTTCTCCCTGTAACAAAAAAAAAAATCTGAAAATGATGAAAACATTAAAATTAAAACTTTATTTGAAAAAACTCACTACAGATGAAGGCATGAAGCTTACAAATTCCAAATAAACCTAACTTCAAATCCTTCATTTTCCATTCAATTGTATATTAAATCAAAAGAAGCCCACCAAAAAAAAATCTTAATTTGCTCAAATTTCTTTCTTTAAATCCAAAATCTTTTTGGGTTTGGTAAACTTAGGGTTTATGAAATTTGAGAATTTTGTGTTTAGAAGAAGATGGAAGTGAAAAAATTTAAGGAATTTGAAGGTGTATTTGGGTGGGCAATTTTTTGATTTAAGGAAGAAGATGAAGATGAGGATGAAGATGTTCGTATGATTTATGAATTTATTTATTTTTATTAAAAAATATTTTATAAAATTAAGTTATTTATAAAATTAATATTTTCATGTTTTTTTAATAGAAAAATGAACAAAAGGATTAGCTTGTGCACATTTTAATAGATAAAGGACCTAAATGGGACCAAAAAAAAATAAAGGACCAATGTGTTACAAATAAAAAAGATAAAGGACCTTTAGTGTAATTTTGCCATTTTTATATTTATTCATGAACAAGGTGTCGTCGTTGTCTAATTAAAACAATTATTGGCTGTTAGCTTAGACAACTATGCATAATATATGCGAGGTCTGGGTTCAAACCCCGACCACCACAAAAAAAAAAACAATCATTGACTGATCCATATCTGAATAGGATTGGAAAACGAGTCAATTTCGTCGGGTAACCTATAATTTTAAATGCAACGAATAAATTTTTTGAGCTCGATCATTAAAGTTGACATATCCTATTTAACGTGTTAAAAAAATAGGGTGACCGATGGACCTATTTAAAAAAAAAATCTAGCTATTTTTTTCTGTTTTAATTTTTTTTACAATTTTAGTTTATTTGTTGGTGGCTTTGTTTTGTTTGTTCGAGAAGCATGGACTATTTTTTTATATTATTCTAGACTTAATTAAACCTATACTGTTGTTTTCTTTTAAGTTTAGTATCCCGATTAATTCAGATGATCAATCTCACAATCGTGGTTTATTGGTGGGGAGGTCAATTGAACACATGACAAAGCTTGATATGGACTGATTCAACAAATAAATTGTTGGCACAAGAATATTCGAACCTGACATCTCAAAATGACATGTGGATCAGTCCATATTGATATGATTGGTGTTGATATACTTATGACATGTGGATTAGAAATAATAAGTTCTTTTACCTGCCAACCTGCCAACCTGTTAAAGGATGAGGTTAGGGTTTGAACTCGACCATTCAAGTTGACAAGTATACTCTGCTTCGGATAAATTAATCGTGAAATAGATCAAAATGAAATGGATTGACCAGTTTTATCATTCTTATATCTAAATGAAGACTTCATTCAAAAAACATAAATTTAAGGACAACAAAATGAAAACAATTAAAATTTTGTGATGACTGGGGTCTAGTCATCATGTATATAATAAAAAAAACTTAAATAAAAAATGATAGAAATATTAAATATATACTCTTTTTGTACCAAAAAATAATATACTTTTTAAAATAAAGCCTGCATAAATGACACACATAGTAATGTAATACTTAACCCGTCATATAATTTAGGGTTAATAGGACTTTACCCCATGTAATATAGGTTATTTCCGGTTTTACACCCTATAATTTTTTTTATTTACCCCCTGTAAAATTTTTTTTATTTACCCCTTTATAGGTCATAAAAAACGAAAATTTCTAAGAAAAAAATTGGTTTTTTAATGACCTATAAATGGGTAAATAAATAAAAAATTACAGGGGGTAAATCAATTTTTTATTATTTTTTTACGTAAAACCAGAAATTGCTTTGTGGAACCTTTACGAGGATGTAGAAGAGGTTGCCACACTAATCTATTATCGTGCAACTATATTTCTTCAACAATGGCAATGCACGTAATTAAACAGTGCAACGATAGGAGCCCCTTCGCCGGAGCCAGATTTGGCAAAATGGGTAAGACCTCCTCTTGGAAAATTATAGTTAAAACTACAAGTTATGCTCTTGTGTTATTTGTAAAAGGAGGTAAGCACATGGATTATTGCAAGGCTCAAGTGGCCGTCTGGGTTGGGATTGGATATTATCTTTGATTTAGATTTTAAAGCAGTGGTAGTTCTTCTTAATAAGCCTTACATTGAAATCTAAGAAAAATCTTTAACTTTAAACTTAAACCATGATCATTTAAGAGTTTACCAATGTCAAAAGGTGAACCTGATAGAGGTTCTTGATTGTTGAAAACCACATGGTAACTATCAGTGGCGGATCTTGACTAAAAATGTAAGGGGTGCCAAATATTTGTAACATACATATATAAGTTGGTTCACAAAATAGACACAAATTGATATGTGTTTTCAAAGCTTAAATGTTGCCGAATAAACAATGGTTCGATTCCTACTTCCTACCAAGAAAATTTTTGTGAATAAAAATTAAAAAGCGTTGCAATATGCAGAAAAAGCAAACTCTAGGGATCAAACTCACGAACTCTTGATGAGGAACACCTTCAGTTCCCAAGAAGATCCGCCATTGGCAGTTACATTTCGAAAAAAGTATAATTTATCTCCAACTCACCTAAAATATTTTGAAAACCACTTAATACTATGTCAAAATTTATTAATCAATATCCTTTTAGCTAAAAAAAAAGGAAAAGAATAATTAATTAAAGTAGAGGTTATACTATACTCCCTCCGTCTCGTTTTATCTGAGCCAGTTTGGTTTTTCACACAGATTAAGAAAAATGTATAAATAAAGGGGAAAATGGAATATATTGTATTGGAAATGATGAAAGTAGTATTAATTAGAGTTATATTGTATTGGGAATGATGAAAGTTGTATTGAAAATTAAAATGACTCAGTTATTTTGGGACACTTTTTTTAGAAAATGAGTCAAATATTCCGGGACGGAGGGAGTACAAGAATACAACCAAAATGTGTAGTACATCAATATCTTTCATTCATTGATTCACTCATGTCATTTTGTGGGTGGAGAGGACAAAGCAACAATATATTTCGAAATAGAAGAATAAAGATATTATTACTGTTTTTGTGTAGTGAAATGACAAGACCAATAGGCGGGAATAACGCGCTCTTCATTTGAAAACACAAAAACAAACAACAACCTAAGTCTCATTCAATATAATTATCACACACCAAATCTCTTCAAAGTATAACAAACAAACAAAAAGATAATAAAAACTCACCATTGCACTTTTTCGTTGTCTTTGTTTCTTCTTTCTCTCCCTTGCACATGGTCCACGCATGCTATCCTCTTCTCACACACACATTATTTCTTTCTTTATTCTTTTTTAATATATATTTTCTATCACCAAGAAACGTGTAAAATAATAGGAGTATTTCTCAAAAAATCAATTATTATTATTATTATTATTGTTATTATGAATATGAATGTTCGTTCATTAAACTCTGCAAAATTCTTCTGACATAGTAACATTCTTCTCCGATCTTCGTTTTCTGCAATGTGTAGTAGAAGGTAAAGTACAATTATATCCCTCATTCATGTCTCTTTCAACTTCACATTTTTTATTTATTTTTTGAATCCTTGGGATGGTAGGTGTGTAATTGTCAGATAAGTTGTTACAATTTTGTGTGTGTGAAGTAAAAGACATTCAATCTTTCAATTTTTATATTAATTTTTTTTTGTCTAATTTTGACGTATGGTGATATTAATAACAATAAAGTGTAGCGGTGATGTTAATTCAAAGCAGTATCCTTATTTGGGAAGCTTCAAAATGGAGGTAGATAGATAGATATATTAATCTTCAATTGAATTGAATTCTAAGCAAAGTTCATAACTAACTCCACCTTCTCTTTTTTATTATCTGATTACTGTTTTTACCTTATATTTTGTTTTGTTTTCATTTTATTGGCATTTGAGATTTGATACTTGATTGATTACAGTGTAGATTTTACGCAGATCCAGTGGTTATGAGTTTCTGTATTGATTTGATGATTTTGTAGGTGAAATCATTTGAGGGAGTGAGTTAGGTGATTGTGCTGCTGCTGCTGCTGCTGCTGCTGCTGGTGGTGGTTTTTGGCTGTGTTTTAAATGGACAGGAGGAGTTGGTTATGGCGGAGAAAGTCATCGGAGAAAAGTCCAGGCGAGACGGAGAGTTCAGGATCAGTATCGTCTCTCTCAGAAAGATTTTCTGATGAACAGGTGGTGTATAAGTAATTTAATTGACTTTGTTTTCTCCATTTTTGACTGCATGTATGTTAAATTTTTTTAAGTTCAATTTTACTCACTGTCACATGGTTTGGGAGCATTTCTCTCTATCTTTTCTTTCACAATTCAGTCTTGTGGGAATGTGTACTAGATAATATGGGTTATGTTATGACCATTTTCTCAAGTGAAAATCTCGGTGTTTGTTGAAGGAGATGAAAAAAAAAATTGAGGGCGTGAATGTGGAAACTAGAAAAAGTTGTTATTTATCATGTTGCAGACATTGTGAAACAGGTGTTAAGAAAGTGTCTTTACTTTAAGGGGATACATTATAGAGAACAAGAGAGTAATTAACAACTAATAAACTACTTGCTAATTGCTAACTATAACTATTTTCATCTATAATAACAGGATACCGGAATAATTGCTCTCGTTGTCCCTACTGTAACTTGAGATAGTTTGTAAATGTCTAGGCTACATGAAAACAATGGTTATTGCTCGGTCTGCAAATTTCTCATGGTCTAGTTCGCTTTTTAAGCATTCAGGATTTTGTTGCAATGAATCTGCTCGGTCTGCACATTCTTCATGGTCTTGTTTTTTTTTTCTTCTAAGCATTCAGGATTATGTTGTAATGAATCTGCTCGGTCTTCATGCCAATAATGTGATGAATCTGATTTTCTTTTTCTTCCCATGCTGTAACTGTGAAGGTATATCCAATCCAAGCTACTCTATCACCAGAGGTCACATCTAAGCCTGCACCAATTGAAGAAGTTAGTACACCCAAAAAATATAAAGAAGAAGGTATTGACGTGAAGACTCTTACAAACGAATTAGCTGCAGCTCTGTTGGAAATTAGTGCCAAAGAAGACATGGTAAAGCAGCATTCTAAAGTTGCTGAAGAAGCTGTCTCAGGTATTTACTGTTTGGACCAGATATTTAATTCGTAGATTATTCATGTTTTACACTTCATACATTTCTTTCTCAAAGATTTCATTTGTCAATATGTATCATGTATATCAATAAATTTGCCCTGGTTTGGTAGATAAGTTTTTCAAATGAGAAAGCTAATCCTTTGCAGCTGTAATTAATTTTTTTGTTTTACAGTTCTTCTAGTACTGAATTAGTTGCAGCTATTGACGAACGAAAATTGAAACTAAAGCTGAATTTATCTTCACAACCATCATGATCCCGGTTCACGTTAGGAGTTAGGACAGTCTAGTAAAATGTGCTTCTTTTTGCTTGTCCATGGTTCATTTTTCTTACCTTGGGAAGCCATGACTATCATCATAATCTTCTAACTTAATGGGTTTCACAGAAGTTTAAACCAAGGTATATATGAAAAGATATACTGTTTTTCATTTTATTTAGGCTGGGAGAAGGCTGAAAACGAGGTGTCGTCTTTAAAACAACAACTTGATGCTGCAAGACAGAAGAACTCAGGCCTTGAAGACCGAGTTAGTCACCTTGATGGGGCCCTCAAAGAGTGTATGAGGCAGCTTCGCCAAGCCAGAGAAGTGCAAGAGCAAAAGATCCATGAAGCTGTGGCAAATAACTCACATGACTCGGGATCCAGAAGATTCGAACTTGAGAGAAAAGTTGCTGAGCTTGAGGTTCAACTTCAAACATCAAAAGCAGAAGCTGCTGCATCTATTCGCTCCGATCTTCAGAGGAGACTTGATGCTGTGGAGAAGGAGAATTCAAGTCTTCAGCTTGAGCTGCAATCTCGACTTGAGGAACTAGAATTCAGGATTGCAGAGAGGGATTTGAGTATCCAAGCTGCTGAAACAGCTAGTAAGCAAAATTTGGAGAGCACCAAGAAGGTTGCTAAGCTTGAAGCTGAGTGCCGTAGACTGAAATCCATGACTCGTAAAACATTTAATGTGAATGATAATAGGTCATTGACCGCATCTTCAATTTATATTGAGTCCTTTACAGATAACATTTCAGATGGTGGAGAGCTGAATGAATATGAACCAAGCTGTTCTGACTCATGTTCATCTGCTTTAATTACCGAATTTGATCAATTCAAGAATAAAAAGACTACTGGAAAAAATCATATTGCGACTTCAACTGAGATCAATCTCATGGATGATTTCCTTGAGATGGAAAGGCTTGCTGCTTTGCCAGATACAGAAAGTGGAAGCCGTTATGTTAATGGAGGACGAGTATTGGATCAATCTATTGTTGGTCAAGGTACAATGGAAGCTGAAATGGAAGCTATGATTGAAAAGAATGCCGAATTGGAAAAGAAGCTGGAGAAAATGGAGGCAGATAAACTTGATGTAGAGATGGGTTTAACTGAGTGCCAAATGCAGCTCGAGAAATCAGAGAATCGGATAAGAGCAGCAGAATTGAAGGTAGAAGAGCTTCAAACTCAGTTAGCTCTTGCAAACAAATCGAATCAAGAAGCATATGAAGAACTGAAAGAAACCAAAACAAAGAAGGAGATAGTTGAGTCGAAACTGAAATTTGCTCAAACTGAGGTAGAAGAACTGATTTCAAAAATCCATTCATTGGAGGAAGAGATTCAAAAGGAACGAGCTTTGTCTGCTGAGAATTCAATCAAGAGCAGGAAGTTGGAGGGCGAGCTTTCAAGAATGAAGCATGAAGCTCAAGTTCAGCAAGATGCCAGGACTTTGCACAAGGAAAATATTAATCGCGATTTGAAGTCAAAACAGGTCAGTTTGCTAATACTTATTTGGAGCTCAAATTTTTATGCCGTGTTTAATGTATTTTGCAATGTAGTAGCTAACCTTCTAGCATTACTTTTTATGATAAAAATTGTCAAGTGCAAACACATTCTTCAATCCTTTTTTGTTGGTTGAAACAATTTCTGTGTCTTTACACTTACAAAGAAATCTTACAATCATAGTCCGTCGACTACCGACAAGCTGCTGTTGACTAGCTAGTCAAACAGCTTCTCTGCTTCCATAGTCCAAACTACAATTAAATTGCATTTGTAGTTTGGACTCTGGAAGCAGGAAACTTGCGCTGCCCCCAATTCCTTTGTGTTGCTGTTTATATGATCAACATAAATTTAATTATATATGTTTTAGTGAGCATTTGAAGCTAATTATTGTTAAATAAAAACCTAAATACCAGTAATAGCAGTTAAGTAATCATATTGCATTGGTCATTTTTTCCATATAAAAAACTTAGTATCTGCTATTTCAGGACAAAGAACTTGCATTGGCTACTAGCAAGTTTGCTGAGTGCCAAAAAACCATTGCATCTCTTGGAAAGCAGTTGAAGTCTCTTGCAACATTGGAAGACTTCCTACTTGATTCAGACAACAGCCCTATGGAGTTAACTTGTGAAGTTACACAACAAAGTCCCCAAAAAGGAGGTGAAAAATTGAAATTAAATCATAGTGATTTGAGTATGCCCAAAAGAGATTCAATAAACTCATCTATTACTCATGAGAAAAGCCGTAATGGATTTGGTAAGTTCATACCAAGAAGCAAGAGTGTGAGCAGGGCTCGTTGAAAATCATGTGAAAAGGAGACAAGATGATAAGGCTGAGTTGTAAATAAATGGTTTTGTTCATTCATATCATATACTCTTTGGATTCAACTTGTATGAGTCCAAAGTTATGTATCTATCTATAAATAGCAATGTTTGAACTTTGAAAAATTGAAATGGTTACAAAACAAAAATATACATAAAAAGTTCAAATTATAGAATGTCTTTATCTAGCGTTTGCTTGTGTCTCTTGCTATTTTAATTTCAATAATTTGACAACTAGTAGGTAGGCTCATCCCTATATTCTAAGGGAAATTATTTTTACCTTTTAACGCTAGTACAGTTAAACAATTTTAGTCATGGCAATTGATCGTTAATGGTATAATTGTTTACAAAGATACGGTTTAAGCATGTGTTCTCGTCTACTTCGTTTGGGTTAACTTAGGTTTGAGTTATGAAAAATATGTTATGCAAATAAATATTTTTTTATGTTAATCAATAAGTTCTCATTAAAGAAAATTGTATCCTTATAAACAGTTTTCATTCTCATAAACTATCTTAAAAAACTTATGAATAATACATAAAAACTTAATTATTTGCATAAACTAAAAAATAAGCCAATCCAAAATGGTCGTAAATCTTTGTCAAAAAAATTTTAAAAATAATATCTGTAAAAAAAAAACTGTCAGAAAAATATTTGTAAAAGAATTTTAATTGTTGAAAAAAAAGGTTTTATTTGTCAAAAGAAAATTGTTTTAGAAAAGAAAAAAGGTTGTTGGGGTGAGAGAGGCTCGAACTCTCGACCTCAGGATAACTCTTAGCTATGAGACCTACGCGCTAGCCAACTGCGCCACCACCCCTTGATGTTAAATCGGCAAACCATATTCTATTTAACTTTTACAAATTACAAACCACTTCAATTTGTTAAACTTTTGTTTCAGTTTCAACCCTTGTTATGGCCCAGTCCAGCCTCAACATCTAAAAGTTCGAAAGCCTCCATGTGTGTGTGATGCATGGGAGAACATGTGTAACGTGTGCAATATCGTATCATGTCAAAAGTCTTAACCATAATAGCATGCACACTTGGATGATTTGACACTGACACAACAAGTTTTTCTTTCTTTTTCTTTTTTTTGTTTAAAAAATAGAAAAATTAATGAATTTGAAATTGAAAGAAGTTGCATTTCGGAACATAAAAAAAACGGAAATTTTGGTATTACAAAGAGAGAAAGTTTTGCTTGTACAACATGCAAGCATAAATAAATAAATATTGAAAAGAGCATTAAATATGAAATCAGAAACACATGCCCACGCATGCATGGTGATGGTGCTAATACTATAGCTCCTCGTACCCCACACACGTGAGTGAGCGTATGAGTGAACTCTGTTGGAAAGGGGGACCACTCTCTAGAAGCTCAGCAAACAATGGACATTCTTATTGAGGAATTTAAGTGTGACTGAAGAAATTGATCTGGTGGCGCTGTTTTTTTTTTTGGAATTTAAGTGTGACCACTCTCTAGAAGCTCAGCTAATTTTCTTTTTCATTTTTGATCTGGTGGCGCTGTTTTTTTTGGAATTTTTTACTTAAGAATTTGAATTTTATATCTTTTCAATCTCAACACTAGTTCTTGTGTTGTTTACATGTTTAATATGTTATTTTTTTGCCGATCACATAATAATACTGAGATAGAAGTTCCAACTTCGGATTCTCTACTTCCTAAAAGTGAAATTTTAGCCATTAAATTACTTGACAAAAAACAAATTACTAAAATTTTGTTTGGAAGTTTGGGGGGAGGGAACAGGAGAATTTTGGAAAAAAGGAAAGAACAAATGTAACGAATAGAAGACATTAGAAGGGCTTTAGGTATCAAAATTTTAACATCAAATAGTATGGTGTATCATTAATTTTGTGTGTAGTATTAAAATGTATGTAAGTTGTAAAATATATTGAGCAAGAAAAATAGTTGCATACAATATTTCTATTTTTAATGTTTAAACAACATAACTGTTTACTAAACCAATACCAGTCCTTCAAAAAAAAAAAAAAAACTAAACCAGTACTAGATAATATAAAATATAAAATAAATTTTATAATGAAAGACTTACAACTTTGGGGAGAAAGTCTTTTTTTTAGACAAAGAGGGTCTTGAGCATTTTTTTTCTTCTTCATGTTATTGTCATAGTATATAATACATGTATACTGTATAGTGGTAAAGAAAAGGTACAAGATCCTATTAGAGATATTATTTGGAGGATTATATATATATTGAGTATTATTTCCTCAATAATTTAGAGATGTATCGTTGTCAAGTGTGTGGTTGGAGTAGCACATATGTATAATTCAAATTAGATCTTTGCTCAGATGTAAGATATTATACTTACAGTGAGTGGTGAAAAATATCAACACGGGTTCTATGGTGTAGTGGTTAGCACTCTGGACTTTGAATCCAGCGACCTGGGTTCGACTCCCGGTAGGACCTTCTTTTTGGCTAACGTGGATAGTAAAAAAAATTGGATTTTTTGTGAATAAAAAAATTGTGAATAAAAAAAAAGAAAAAGAACACTAACGTTTTTCAGAGAAAAGTAAATATTTGGTAGAAAAAGTATGGACAATCTTAAATTTCGACTACTATGAGCAAAAAGTAAACACCAATCAAGTTTGTTTTTTACTCTAAAGTCGAACTTCGATATCACTTCATATATGTATAGTCATATAGGTGTAAAATAAGTTTGACTTACCGATTTTTTTTTTTTTTGAGGGAGACTTACCGATCTCTTTTTTAGCATTGATCTGAGTATAGAAAAGTATGAAAAAAATAATCTGTCTTTTTGACCCAACCCATCGTACTTGTATTTTAGCAAGGGTCGGACTAGGCTGGACATTTTGCTTCAGCATGACTTATTTTAAATAAATGACTCATTTTAAAAATTTATAATTCCTTCTTTTATTGATAATATAGATATTCTTCAATATTTGAAGTAAAATAATGTTCAGTTTCCTCAACTTGCAATAACGCCTATGTTATTTTAAGGATCCCAACCACAGCAATGGCATATGAATCTTCATTTGGCACCGGATGTTGTATCTTCCATAAATATAGGGCTTATTCCCTAAAAACCGTGCAAACGTTCATTTGCACATGTAATTGATCGCATGTTTTTTTTTTATCTGGTAGCTTAGTGGCTAGAGCTCACATAATTAAATATGGAGAAGTGGGATGTCTGGGGTTCGAACCCCGACCCTGCATAAATTATGCAATGTCTCTACCAACTGAGTTAAGCTCACGGTGACTGATCACATGGTTTTAATAGTATACTTCTGTTTTATTTGCAATTTCCATTCACATTTTAGTCACTAACTTTTAATACATTATGAATGGGAGATGTGCTAGAAGTAGATGGAATACACGCCTATGTAAAATCAAGTGTCCGAAGGACTTAGGCCAAGAAGCTATTTAGGTAGTGTTTGGCCTGACTGACCTGACTTATTTTCAACTTTTCTACTCTTAAAAAGGAGAAGCTCGGCCAAACATAATTTTTGAGAAGCTCTTGGTATAAAAAGTTACTTATTTTTCTTGTGTAAAATATTCAATTTAAGCACTTTTGACAAAGTTGTTGAGATCAACTTTTAAAAAACCTCGGCTCCTTTTTTCAGATTTTAGTCCTTCGATTCTCGGCTCCAACGTTTAAATTGCAACTTTTTATTTAAGAATTTTACTTCCTGTCAATCGGTGATCATTGTTTTTTTATTTTATACCTTTATAAAAGTGCCAATTCTCATCAAAATTGTCTCACTGCAATTAAATGAAAATAGTATGCGATAATGTTTCATATTTTATTTTTATTTTTTGTCAAGAAAATGTTTCATATTTTTTTTTTTTGAAGATACAATGTTTCATATTGATCAGTAATTTTTTTTAATATAATATAGACCTTTTTTAACTAAGCTATAGTATAAAACTTTCAAGCATTGATCATATCATTATAACAAGTATAGTAGAAACTCCATTAAAATAAAATTCATTTTTTAGAAAATAATAAAATAAACTTTAGCAAAAAGAAATACACTATGTCATCTTTTTTAAAGAAAATACACTGTCATTGTTGTTACATCCTAGTACTTCGGTTGTGATCATATTTTATGAAAAAATCTTGTGGTAGAAGTTAAGTCACCACATTTTCCACGTATATTTATTTGAGTATATGTTGGTCACTTGATCAGTACCAAAATAAAAAATGATCAAAATATTTCTTAAAAAAAAAGATCAAAATATATTCTTGAATATAATGTATTTGAATTTTTATTGTACATTTAAAATTTAATCAAAATTTATAGTTAATTATAGCATTAAAAAAACATAGTTTTGTAAAAATGTTCTATCAAATAAATTTTAACTTCAGAACAGTCTTAAGCTAAAAACTTTGAAATATACCAAACGGCTTAAACTTTATTTTAAAAGTTCTTTTTTTCTACTTTGATTCAAAAGTAACTTTTAGGCCTAAAATAAGCTGGGCCAAACGCAACCATAATTCATTTTGGGAAATTTTACCTTATACCCCAACATTTATACCCTCACCCCAACATTTTACTAAAACTACCAATTTTACCCTTTATTTTTTCATTGTTCCACACATTTGCTTTCAAGCTTTCCGGTTCATAATAAGAGGTAGAAGTTGGGTGTGGTTCATAATAAGATTGCACTTTGTGAGTTTTTAGTTGCGATAAATAATCCTCACTTTTGCTTGGATATTTATGCGGTATATATTTTGCACGGATGTTGATTTAACGAATATTTTGAATATCATTTTACTAAGTTTATGAATGCATGCAACATATTTGGCAGATTTTGTTTTATGAGGTACATTTGCATTGATTTGCATATGAATTGATTTACGAATGGGTATAATTTTCATGCATTCTTTGTCAATCAAAATTTTACATTGACACCATTTTTATACTAAATATAGTCTTGTAAAGAAATGTTCTCACGAACTTAGTTCAAATAGGGACATTGCATTATATATTTAGGGGCCGAAATTCGAATCTTATATTTCCTACTTATTCATCTTTAGAGATGAATTTCTAACTACTAAGGTATTTGACAAAAAAAATAGTCTTGTAAAAAAATAATATGTCATTTATCCTTTTTGAAGTATGTTAAAAAGAGTAGCTTTTTTGTGAATTGCATTTTTTTTTAATAAAAACGGTAATATTAAAATACGGCCAATTTGAATAATTCATTAGTGTTTGAGCTTAATTTTGAAGGTCCATATAACAAGCATATTAATCCAATGCAACTCATTTATGCATGTTAGCGGTTAGCCTATGAGTCGAGGCCAACCTATTTAACATATCTAGATGTTATTCTCAATTTAAAAAGAATCAATTAAACATATATTTTATGTTTTTTTATATTAAATAGTTAACTTAATTAAAACCTTCAAATTCAATCTAGTAGTAGCATATCTTTTATAAGGTATAAACTCATAGACTATTTGCTAACCTGCTACTTTTATCAAATGTAGCCTACAACTACAAGTACTATTATTAACTCTTGGTTTCCCATGCTAATTTTAATATTAATCCCAACATATATCACATCTTAATATCCCTCCTAATTTTTTTTCTTCAAGTTGCTTAGTTTAGATATTAAAGAAAAGGAATCCAAACAGACAAACTAAAACTCAAATTCTTTAAAGTTTGTTAACCGCAAATTGGTTTTAGTGATTGGAAGTCCTTCCTTCTCATACCAGATTGCACAAGATTTTGAAAATTAAATTCAACTGTACTGATGTATATGATTTTCTTTTTGTTGTTTTCTTGGATATCCCCTTCCTAAAGCTATATAATAAAGTAATTACTTGAGGTCTGCATATTTGTTTAAAAGATTGACCTATTCCAATAGGTGTTATTTATTTCATGCACATTATTTATGAATTGAATCTCTAACCACATTATTTCTGGACTCAATTATTTGCCATCAGTGTCAAGCTATGTTGATATTGACATAGGATAATTATTATTAATGAACATATTAGCAATCACAAGAGTCGGTGAGTCTCCGTCTCATGTTTCCCATGGCTCAAACAAAAGCAAAAATAGTTAAAGACACACAAATAAAGGATGTTAATTCGCTTAATTTATGCATGGGCATTGCATAATTTATTCGGTGAGTCTCCGTCTCATGTCCCGTGAGCTTAGCTCAGTTGGTAGGGACATTACATAATTTATGCAGGAGCTGAGGTTCGAACCCCGGACACCCCACTACTCCACATTTTTTAATTGTGTGAGCTCTAGCCACTAGGCCACTAGACAAAAAAGAAGAAGTTTAAAGTGAAAAATAATATAAGACGGAAAACCATTTTAAAAGTGACACTTGTAATGAGCTAGATGAAATATGAATGAATGGATCCATTTTTTTTTTTTGACATAAGGATCTGTTTTAAACTATTACTAGTTAATGTTTCTTAAAAAAAAAAAAAAACTATTACTAGTTAATGGTTTAAAAAGGTATCATATGAATGATCATTGACCATTATTCACTTGATTTGAATCAAATCAAACTGAGAACTTCTTTTTTACAACTAAAGCAACAACTACGTTCGAGATTTGTGTTGTGTCCAATATGATTGGACGCAATCAACCACATAAAAATATTGAACCTTTTGTCAAAAAAAAAAAAATATTGAACCTAAAATCTAGGTTAATCGATCTTGATCAAACAATTAAGATATGATGGACTACGTGTAGTCACAGAGTTGTGACTGCGCACAATCCATATCCATACTTTTGTGGTAATTTTGTACATAATTTGAATCTAGCAACCTATCGAACTCCACTTCTATTAATGATTTACAAATTAAATATTAAATAAAATAAATATTTTTATGTTTGTACCAAAAGCAATCATGTTATAAAAGATTATCATAAAGTCAAAGACTTTTAATGGACATGTTATGTTCTATTTTTATCTGCTATTATTTTATTTGTTCAAATAAATTGTCTAACGACCAACATTGGATTGATCAAAGTGGTAAGAGACTTGTATTCGTCAAGCAAGTGTTTAGTTGTTCGATCTCTAACTCTTACGTATGAAGAAAATTCTATTGGGAGGAGAGCATTCATATCATGTTTCCTGCATATTACTTAGCGGAGATTAGCCGTCGCTAAATGTGGTGGAAATTTCGTACCAGTAACAATGATAACCCATTAAAGAAATATTCTAACAGAGTTCATTCTAATGCATTGCTTGGGTTTAATTCTAGTGAAATTGAATAGATGGGACATAAAATTTCTCCAATAGATCAAATAAGACAACATAACGCTTCTTTTGGCTTTGATTGAATAGACCTGTCACTGCTTGTGTCCCCTTCCTTCTGAATATATCCCAATGATTTAAGAATCTATTTAATTTGTTCTGAGCAGATCATAAAAAATTGCTGGCTTTCTGTATTCTGACAAGCATATGGTCTGAGAGCATAACAACACCATAATGTTAGTACTCACTCAAATTAGGTACAAACAGATTCATAAAAAAACTGCATTTTATTGAGTGTGGATCACCACCACTCAATAAAAAATTTACTAGTCACATATACTATATTTTTATTATCTTACAAAGCAAGTTATTCACTATTCATTTACCTGCATTGCAAATGCCAAGTGGATCAATGTTGCCTCAGCCCAAGGCCTTCCTATAAACTGAAGACCAATCGGTAAACCCAATTTATCATAGCCAACCTGTGTGATAAAGGATGATAGAGCCGAGTTCTCTAAAAAAATGATTACAATTAAGGTGTAATGTGACAAATATAACTGTCAAAGAAGAATATACCGGAACAGTGACAGCAGGAAGTCCCAGGAAGTTTCCTGCTATGGAATACCGAATAAGTGCAGCTGAATTAATGGCGACAAACAAATCAGATTTTATGTTACCAGTATCTTTATAAGCAGCTTAGGCTTAGGGTACTCTCACTATAAATATGGCATTAATACCAGTTAAACTGAATCTATATACCTCCATTGACATAGTCAAGTTCACCAGTCTTCAGTGCATCATCTTGAATTGGGTATGCAGTCACACTGTAATATGTATTAGGCATATGTTACCCATGAAAAAGATTGCTACATCTTAAAATATAGGTATCATGTTAAGTTTGAGAAAATGGGACAAACCCTGTTGTTGGTGACACAATGACATCAGCCTCGGAAAATATTTTCTTGTGAAACTGCAATTGGCGATTCCTGTGTTCATAAAACATATAACCATGAGTGGATTATTAAGGTTTAATAATAAGAGAATAGCCTAAAGTCACATGATTAATTAAAAACCAATTTATGTTTTTTAATCTCTATCTTTCATACAAGATGTGATAGTTAATATTAAGTATTAACTCATCTGAACTAGTCCTTTCACTTTATACATTTTGTATGTGTGTGTTTAGGTATAGAATAGAGTAAAGGGAAGAGTGCAGGTTTAAAATTGTCTAGTAGGTGAGAAAACTTTATCACTGTTTTCTTTTACTCTTGATTCATGTTATTGAATTTAACATAAATTTTCTGAATTCCTTGGTCTAATTTTTCACATCATTTAATAAGAAAACATTGTCATGTATTACCTAATTTTCTGAGCTTTAATATACTCCATGCTGCTGAATGCACCATAGATTTTAAGGGCTACCCTTGCATCCCATCCAAAGTCTGCTAAATTTCTTCAGTGGTAATTTTAGTAATGTCAGTAATTATAACTCCCCAAGAGGAAAATAATGAATAAACTCAAGGGTTTAAAATGTCTTACTTATCTTGAAAATAATCAAGTGAAGTGTTACACTCTGATCCAATTGTTGAATAATGTGCTAGGCGCATCACTTCTATTTCTGGTAAAGTGACATCTACAATCTTGTGTATTTAAACCAAAATTGGCAGGTTAGTAAGTAATCACTTCACTCAATGAATGGTTCATTTGTTTTATTAGAAGCTTTTTTGTGAAATTTTTCTAAATTCACATCAATTAGTCTAGTAGTCTTACCTGTTTGGTTAAACAGTTGAATTAAGTGCTTATTATATAAGCTATTTCTATAACAAAATATAAAATCAATTCGATTTGTTTTTATCTAAACTATAAGTTGTTTTCATAAGCTATCATGAAGAACTTATGGAAATAAGCTGAAAACAGCTTACGGACATGTCGTAAGCTATTTCCATAGGTTCTTCCGAACAGTCTCACATGTGATTATGCCAGTAGATAAGCTCAAATAAGTCAATACAAACAAGCATGATAGTTAAGACAGCATTCTGAAAATGTTTTTGAGTTATATTTTTCAGTACCTTCCAACCATAATGACCCTGGAGCTTGTTCAGAGCACTGGAACAGCATATTCTGACATCATCACTGCAATCATCAAACCACTAATTGATGAAATTAGTGGTTAAATGACATAACTGAAGTTAGGACAACTTACTTTTTCCAATATATATATGAATAAACAACCAATCAATATATTCAATGCATAAAAATGTATTTCTGACCTTGCCATACTTTGCCAACTTGATTTTTGATATTGACTTTGTTAAGGGCAGCAGTGGAAGATTAATCTTGGCCTAAGGTATTGCTCAAAACATTTTCATTAGTTTAAAGAGATAAGGAGGAGGTTAAATTCAGAACAGTTTGTTGAACTTTACAAGCAATATGATATTTGAAATAAAGAAGTCATTTATGAAATTGAATCAGTTGTCAAAATCACTTGGAATTTGAAAAGAACAAGATCTTACAGGTATACTAGAAGGCTGATGCGATGGAATTTCGCCGCTGATTGCTGCATAACTGTAAATATTGAAATATTAAAATCTGTAAAGCCAATGTTAAAGTTTACTTGAAGAAAAAATAGCACAGAAAGGATAACTACTAACGTGATGAGTGAATCCTCAACAGTGCCTGCTAGTATTCCCACCATACCAACTGTCCAGTTTAGAGGAATAACTCTGAATGTAACAAAATACCATTATTCTAAAATCATTACAAATTACAAATTTCCAAAAGTATATATCAGCATGACAAAATGTGATTGAATCTCACCCAGAATGAGGTATACGACTGAAAGTCGGTTTCAGACCAACTACACCACAAAGTGCTGCAGGCATCCTCACAGAGCCTGGATAGGCATATGCAAAGAAAATATTGGTTCACTAACTTTTGTTGTTGATATGTATATTGTAGACTTAAATTTCAGGCACCTATGATATGAACATATTTGGTAATTTTGTATCACTCTGCTTAGAAAATAAAAGGTCAAATTCATATAAACTGTCACAGTAAATATTTTTTAAACTATCAGTCAATCGTAATCCGCCATATCATTAAAAATGTTTGACTTTAATCATAACTGTTTATAAAGTCATACATATGGTTGGTTGTGATTTATTGACAGCATAATTTTTCTATACTGACAGTGTATCAAAATTAAACTCAAAAGTGTATATGTGAAATGTTATAAAATATAATGAATGGCGAGTAATTAGCTTATCCTTTTCATCTACAAATATAAATGAAGTACCTCCCCCATCAACACCAAGTGCAACAGGACACAACCCTGCCGACACCACAGCGGCAGATCCACTAGAAGAACCTCCTGCAATCCTACTGGCATTATGTGGATTTCTTGTAGCCCTGTGGAGTGTAAATAAACAGCCAAACTCTTGTCATCAGCTGATTCAATACAATTTCATTAATATATAGCTGAGCAGGCACAAATAATGTAACAAAATGTGAATACTAGTATAACACATGATTTCTTACCCATAATGTGGATTTATACCGCTAGTTCCAGCTCCAAGTTCATGCATATTAGTCTTCCCGACAAGTACAGCACCACATAATCTTAAACGTTTAATGCAACAAGCATCATCTGTACAAGGCCTTTGCTTGTGCAGCCACTTTGTACCACCTAGAGGATACCATTTAAAGACGTGCAAGTCAATAATGAAATCAGAAGCTAAAACATTTCAAATTTCAAATACATAACTGGCTAGTAACACCTTGCACTACCTGTAGTAGGATATGGCAAACAATCTATTTCATCCTTGATAGCAACAGGAACTCCATCCAGCACAGATATAGGTTCTCCTACAAAAACAACATGCACCAAATTAGTATCAGAACTCAAGAGAGGGTTGAATGCACAATCACCACACATCAACATATGAAATATATGTTAGAACATTAAGTAAGTTGAATACAACATCTTCTGGATTTCAATAGCATACGAAAACAATTCACATATACGAGTTTCAATAATATTGTTAGATAACATTAATTATCAACTGAAAGATCTATGGTTTTGCAAGAGAGGTCTTTTCATTTTGAATTGTCATTTGAATTGATACTATAAAGTACCTTTCTGATACCGAAGAGTTGATTCATTTGCTTGTCTAAGTATATCTTCAACATTGTAGTTAATGAAGAATCCCATTTGAAGTGTAGGTTTTGAGGATTCATCAACAGCAGCTATGAATCTTTCTGCAACCTGTTCAAACGAAGAAGAATTCTGATGAATAAATAATTACCGAAGATAAAATGAATTTACGAAAGCATAGTTATTCAATGTAAAACTTCGAACAATAAAACATCATGGCTTTGCAAACTTGTGCTAATGACCAAGTTTTTTTTGAAAAAGTTAATGGCTAAGAATTAACACAAAAATGATAGGATTAGGACTTGAAGAAAGAATATCTAGGAGGTGAAATAGTAATACCATGTGTGGTGTTATATCTCCTGAGCTGTAAGCTCTGAAATAGTCCATTATGGTCCACCGATTAAATGAAGGCTTTGTTCCATTAATTGGTCTTTGTAAAGTTGTAGGTAAGCAATCTATGGCAAGTTGAACTTTGTCTGGTGGAGTCAAAGCCAAATCCAGGGATTTAACTTCTTTTTCATTGTGGTCTGCTAGATTAATTTTAAATCAGTAATCCACTAAATTATTCAAATATCATAGACACATTCAACACAAAATGAAATCTATGATTATTGCAAGTATCCTGCAAGAAAAATAATATCCATATTCACAATATTTTGCAGTGAATTTCCTACTAGTTGAAAATAACAAACCTTCAAAATGATGTAAGGGAACATAAAGAGGTGGCTCTTCTATATCTGCATTTGTAATATACTGCAGATAAGAAAAAACATTTGCTCAGAATTTGGAAAAGGAAAATGCTATTTAAGTTGTATCCATATGATTAGTCTCTTAAAGTCCACAAAGTTGTTGTAAAAATATATGAAAAGTTTGATTGCAAGGTGAAGATGAGTTCTTGAATCAGAACACAATTTCAAGAAAATAGAATGCAAGTGACTATAGAACAAGAGCATACCTTATGAATAAGATTATTTCCCTTCAATATATACAATAGAAAAGCTCCAATTATTCGACACTCCAAGAGCCAAGCGACAATCTTGACCAAGATTCCAGTCATGCGTGGAGCTATATAAATCAAATGAATCATATCATGATCATGGTTGTAAGTAAAACATTAAAATTTACTTACAATCAATGGTTTTGAAATAAAAATTAAATTCGAAACTTGTAATTGAAAACTGGAGAATATTTATATCTCATTCTAAGCTAACTAACTAACTAACCAACATATTCAATACTGAAACTCCTCTGCATCTGGCGGATACAGAGTTGTAAAGTATCATAATTAAGTGAAAAAATGATAACATACTTTCTATAAAAGAAACCATACCATGCTTTCATGTCATACTCAAATCAATATTTTTAAACTGTAAGAAATGGTAATAAATAATAAAAACAATGGATTATGAACCTTTAACATTGGCTTGGAGATAGAATTCAGTACTATCAGGGCCTAAATTGACATCCTTCACAGGCTCGTAAACCACACGTTTGCTTTTGAACAAACCCATCAGTCTGAAGAAGTTGTTACTCTTTAGAAGATGGAGAGAAAAATGGAAATGTCAACAAAAATATTTCATATTATAGGAAGAAGGGTAGGCGGTGATGGCAAGAGGATCAAAACATTAATTTAACGTACATATATATTCTTAGTTTTGATATTTATGATTTGGATTTGGCATGATAACTACTAGAAAACATGTCATTTTCACTATAACAGTGAGAAATTTGCATGCAAAAAAAAAAAACTAAGAACTGAACATTATTATATTCCTCCACCTATTCTTATTCCTGCTTATATATATATATATATATATATATATATATATATATATATAGATTCCAAAATGTTTTTTAAGTTCTTTTGGAGCACTGTAGTTTTTGTCTGAAAGCTGAAAATTTAGCCAGCTCATTTTTATAGTACTTTCTGAAACTACAGTCCCCACAACCACGAGGTTCGTTTGTTTCTTTTTTTTTTTGACAGAAGGTTCGTTTGTTTCTAAACATGTATATGTATGTACTTCTAAGATTTGCTTGATTTGAAGTAATAACAAATTGTTTTTATTTTAGATTTTACTAGAAAGATATTACTTAATTTTCATTTTATCGCTTGATTTTAATATTTTGTATAGAAAATACCGAAAACTTTTTTTTTTATCGCTTAATTTCTTTTTTTTAACTAAAAGTGACATTTTTATTAAGACAGAAATATTTTTCCAAACCAGGTCATTGCATAAAGATCAATTACCTAGAGTTTAATCTGCAGCATTAAATTTTTAGTGGTCCATTGCAAAAAAGTTGTTACTGTGCATGATGTTTCTGGGGTTCACTATAATAAACCAGATCTACAGTAGTATTAAATTATAAATTATTATTGTACCAAAAAAAATTTCTATAAATTATTAATGTTGTGCAGTCCTAAAAATTCCGGCCATTTAATGCTCTGCCATAGCTCTTTCTAAGAGTTTTAAATTACTGAAAAGCTTTGTTGGAACCATCTCCAAGTCGTGCAAATGAAGCAAACGAAAATGTTAGTAACTTTTTTTGTTTGTTTGAGGGGAAAAATGTTAGTAGGGCAGCAGGGCCTATGGATAATTAATTTGTGAAATTGGTATCTTAATATTGAAAAATGACCTTTAGTTTGTACTTAATGGTTGAATATAATATGATGGTGATGGACAAAGTCAATGTATGGCTAAGAAATTGTAGAAACTAAAGTTTTTGAATGTTATATCAAGATAATGATTTTGGTAAGATTATTTACATAAAGCATGCAAGCGTTGTGGTTAGGAGAGAAATTTTACCAGGTCAATAGGTATTTCTTTGCTATAATGATCATCACAAGCTGCCACTTAGTCTGCAGTAGTTATACCAAACCAGTCAAGTAGAATGGACTAAATCATCTTATTAGGTAATATAGGTTCAGACTTCAAGCTCGTGACAAGATCCCTTAGGTTCAGATCAATGCATGCATGTGTGTATTTTTATTATTAAGAAAAAGCCTATTTTAATTACAAAATTATTACAGCATATTACTTCTGCTCAGTTTTGCTTGTGTCTGCCAAATGTCAGGTTATTCATCACTTTAAAAGTAATTAAAATGATCTAAAATAAGTTTATGATATTATGCTTTGCTTTGATTGGTATCTCTCGCAAGCAAGTACGACGCCTGTAGAGTATTAATATACTGATGTAATGTATAACGAACGTTAAGGAAAAGATAAGATATGACAGTTGGGAATATAATGATGATAATAACAATCTGATAAGGAAAATGAAAAGCGTGGTAGAAGCCATCAGGATGGGCCATGTAAAATAGTAGTACCCCTTCCTCAAATTTTATAAGCACCACATATTAATGAAGTTAATGGTGTAATGTCCACAAATCCTAATTCAATTGACTCATTATTTACTCACTTTATTGATTTCTCGCGCGTCTTTGAATTATATAATCCAACAACATAAACACCCTATAAAAACCTCAAAAACACGTAAAAACATTTCAAATTTTAGAATCCGAACAGGACGCGCGAGGAACTCATAAAGTGGAAAAGTAATTACTTCAAAAATTTGATCAAATGAGAGCGAAAACTTAATTGTGCTCACAGATCGAAAACTATAAAAATGGTGTTAAAGTCTTTATCATCAACGGAAAGTGAGAAGATACTACTACTAATATTGGATTATCGAAAGTGACAGTCTTAGCTCAGAAGAAGCGATGTGTACTTTTTTTAAAGGGAAATGTTAACTTGTTCCCTTGGGGCATAAGTTAAGTAACCAAAAGTAGAAGTTTTTTCTCGGAAATTGAGCATTCAATGTCTTGAAAGTTTCAAAAGTTATCTTTTCAACATAAAATTTATTACTTAATTCTATTTTAAGTTCCTTAACTTGTGCCCTTAGGGCACAAGTTAACATGACCCTTTTTTAAAAGTAGCAATATGTCTTGATATAGTGCTATTAATTAATTGTATTGCTTTTATATTTCTGCGGCTGCATTTAAATACCTTCTTAATTCGTATAAGTTGCATTGTTTTGGATCTTTCTAGTTTCGTTAGCATGTGATCGTGTTAACTTCCTCAGCAACCCTGTAAGGCAAAACTAGGCAAATTAGGGATGACCTAGACTTGTGTAGGTTTCCCCTGAAAAAAAAAAATTATACTCTTTCCTTCAAGACAAGGTTTATGGTATGTAGGCATGCATGATTTATATTTTAATAGTACTCAAACTATTCAAATTAAAACCTTTTTTTTATAAAAGGCAAAATCCGTTCAAAGCTCATAACCAGTTGTGTAATGGACCAATAATTACTTTTATAACCATGTCACAATAATATCAACTAAATATTATAACTACCAAGAACCAAGTGTTTAGTTAGTTCTCAGCTCAGCCATAGATGGAAATAAAAGCGTGAGTTACTAAGCATTGAGGGTCAATGAACTCCTTTGAGGAACTGCACCATAATGGAGTCAGACATTTGCTTTTCTGATTTTCAATACTTCCTAAAAACACAAGTAAAATACTAAAATACGGGTAGTTAACTACCGCTAGCTTATAACTAGAAAAACCGGCAGCAGTTAACTGCCGCTGGGTTTTTTGGTCATTTACTTGTGTTACTAAGACACAATGAATGTCAAAACAGCAATTGTCATGGAGTCATACAACAAAGTAGACCATAAAGCCCAGCCTAAAATGGCAGAAACTAGAATGTTTTAATCTTAACAATATTTTTACATTTTTACTCAAAAATAAAATTTAGGAAAAGTTAGTTGATAAAATAACGACTCAAAGTACATAATTGAGATAAAGAATATTGTTAAGATGTCTATTGACTAAGGACGACACAGATAAAGACATTAACTTTCTTCATAAGTTGAGAGTCGTTATTGGCAGGGCTCCATATATTACCAGATATTTGATCCTAGAAAAGCCAGTGATACAATATGTTCTCAAAACTATCATAAAAATTGATGGCCATAGATGAGGCTAAAACTTAAATTGAATAATTGGTGCACTGGATCTCACACTTATAAAGATGGATCAATGATACCCATCTTGCACAGTCATTTGTGATGCCAAGAACAAGGCCATAACATTTAAATGCTAATATGCTTTAGTCTCTACATAAAAATGCTATGCCATTCTATATATACATTAATCTGAACGAGATGTGGAGCCTGAAAGGACCTTGGATAAGCTACCCTGTAGCAATGACACTGAATCAATAGCAGATTTTGTAAACCAGCTGATCCCCACTTTAAGTCTATGTTCATCTGTTGGTAACCTCATCAAATAAGCTATCTTCCTAGCTGCAAAAACAGAAAAAGCTCAAGCTTATTTTTCTTCTTATTAATGTTTTTAATAGGGTTTCCAGCATAATAAAGAATGGCATGTAAGACCAAACATATGGACATACCAGCATGGCCAACAGGGCCTTCTAAAGTTAACCCGTCAACAAAACTCGGAGAAATTGCAGCATCATTTCTTCCCAAAGTCATCATCTCACCTAGGTTCTGAAACCTAGCACCCAGATTAAGAATAAATAGTGTTAGGTGTACATTACAAAACAATTAAACAAATTTATTAGCAAATAACAAACTTCTGAGTCTGACACTTCCCTGAAGATCGCTATGATGGGACTTTTATAGGACCAGATTGGCTTTTTTCCCTTTTATTAGCAAATAAAAACTTCTAAATGCAACAATACCTAAATGGCAAAAGCGGACGCCCATTGATTGCAGCCCAGAGATTCCAACCAGTAAAGTCTGCTTGTTGAAATGCAACCTACAAATTTAAGGAAAACAGTTGTCAAATAAAGATGATGGTATGCTCAAAATATATACATTTCCTAGTACTATAAGATTAGATACGATGTCAATAAAATCACACCTGTGCAGTGGCTGGAAGGATCCTTCCATTTGAATCCCTTAATGCCGAAGAGTCGCCAAGAGAAAATATCCGTGGGTGACCCTTGACACGAAGAGTTTCATCTGTTTCCGCCTGTCCCCTGGCATTAAGTGGAATAACAAATGGTACGTCTGAATATTCCAGATGAGGAAGAGGAGGTTTGGATCCAACAGTCCATAATACCAGATCTGCTTCAATGATTTTACTCTGCATTCCTCTTTCAGCAGGTTGTAGCTCCAATATATACTTTTCAAAATCAAGCCCTTTAGGGGTATTTGAAGACTCGGATTCACTGGCCATCCGAATACAGTTGACAAAATAACCCAATAAAAGTTCAACCTTCCTGGATGAAAGAACCTAACATCCACAGCATAATGTTTCCTTTCAGAGATCATAAAATTTCTTACAATAATATTGGTAATGAAATTTAAGGACTTAAATTTAATGGTAATAAAATACTACTGCTGCTGTAGTTTAAGAAAAGGGATAATTGCATGCTGGAGAAGCTTTAACAACAAAACCAGGATTACAAGTGATGGTTAAAATAGCATTCGGTATTTCAATTTCATCCTGGGGCACTGATGTAGCATTCAATCATGGCTAATGCTTATATAATTTAGGCTTAAGTTATTCACAGATCAATTTGAAATGTGTTTGTTAGAGAATATGAATTATTATGTATAAGGAAATTATGTATTCAAACTTCTCAGAATTAATTTCTTCCAAATAATTTTTATGAGTAGGTTAAAGTAGTGTTTAGGAAAATTCAACTAGGTCCTACAGTTTAATTTTGTAATTGAATGATATACTTTAGAAACATTAAACAAGACCGGATCCCCATATTGCTAAAGAATATGGCGAACATGGAGACCATATTAAAAAAAAATCAAAACTATGAAGATCTAAATATAAATTTCAAATTACAAGGACCCGTTTAAATTTTTATAAAAATACAGGAACTTACAGAGTAATTGCTCAAATAAATTATCGAGTCTTTCTAAGAGGACTATACATGTTTTCTTAGGCATCATTAATCTTAAGCAAGGATCAACTTGTCTTGACATATAATTGGGTTACATAATACATACATACATTTCTTCAACCCAAACAACAAATAATCACATTGTAAACTTGAGCACTTAGTTTTTAGGTTTAGAGTCACTAGAACATTTAAATTTTTATGTTATTTAACATCTTCAAACATAAAGCTTTGGCCTCTAAATATCTGACTTCACTCAATCACATTTTATCAACATGAAATTGTATAAAAGAAAAATTTAAAGAGAAACGATATATCTCACTGCCTTGCCATAGAGAGAAGTGCAAAGCAACATTGTGGACCATCACCTAGTTGGCCAAGGCTGTACAAAATAGATATTCAAGTTCCAGAAAGCATTAAATTTAAACTCTAAACAACTTACTTTCAGTGCGGCTTCCCTATTGCCAGGTGGGGCAGTTGGGCAGATCATTGTATCAACATTAATTGCTCTCACAATTCCTCTATTTTGTAATCGCTCTGCTACTGTTGCAGCTAATTCGACCCCAGAGTAACCACAACCAACAATAGCCACACTAATTTGGTAGTCCTTACCAAAGGTCTTTCTCTCTAATATTGTTAATCTATTGTTAACTTTCTGCAACAAGACACCCGCATGTGAAATCAATAAATATATAAAGTTTGCATATTAGTCCTGAGATATTAAATAATTGACCCATCCTTCATTGCACTTACGCGTGTATCCTCTAGAGTTGAGAAAGGAATTGCGAATTCTGTTGCTCCTGGTACAACATCGAGTTTAGCTTCAGCTCCCAATGCAAGAACCAGCCTGGCTGTCGAAGAAATGAAAAATGTTCAAATTAATAGAAACTATACAATTCTATACACTATACACTGACAGTCCACTTCATTTACAAGTAAAAAATAGATGGGTTCATTATCCTTTAGCAGATATTTTAGATACACAGAAACATTTCAGAATACTACAACATAGGCATCTTGCCCATAAACTCTAATCATTACAATAAGAATAAACTTAAGAGTGTGGTCACTGAAGGTAACCCATTTTTCACACCTAGATCAATATGCAGAACACCAACCCAGAGAAAAACATATCATCTTAGGCAGAATATAAAACATAATTGATGCCCGGATACCCTGAGGGACTTAAACAGTGCATAATTTGTACCAGTCGTATTCGATATGAAGGCCACTTTCAAGATGAACAGTTCCTCCACGAGTAGATGCGTTGGATCCATTCACTCCCAAATGATCAGAGGGCTGCAAAACTTTTACTCTGTCTTTCAAAAACTGCACACCAGTGTTGGCCAGCAAATCCGAGAAGCGAGGAGCTATTTCCCATTCATCCACTTCTGTATGCCATAATGTAAATCTGCTTAATCGTATTTGAATCAGAGAAAACTGCAGTTGTCGCATAAATATAATACTGCATACCACCAGATAGAAGCTCGTACAACAGTGGCTTGAAAACAAATCGTTCCGACTGATCGACAAGAGCAATCTGTTCCATATCAAATAAGGAATTCTATTAATATTCAAAACATCCCCGAGAAGCAACAAGTGCAGAAAAGCTACACAATTAAGTCGCATCACAGTGAATGGGTATAAGATAGTATCATAATGATAGTTGTACAATCAACTTGCAAAAGAACAAAATACATGGAAGCTTATCATGTGGGTGAGTTAGGCCGTCTTTGGATAAACAACCCAAGCACCTAATAGCATAGGTGTTTATCATATAAGTGTTTATGTATAACCTACTTCCATAATAAAAGATAAAATAAAGCTAAACTGTCTTCATATAAGCTATAAGTTGTTTTCATAAGCTATCCTGGAGAGCTTATAGAAATAAGTTAAAAACAGCTTTTGGACATGTCATAAGTTGTTTCCATAAATTCTCCCAAACAGTTTCACAAATGCTTATATCTGTAGATAATCTCAAATAAGTCAATCCAAATAGATTTCTAAACCATACCTCACCATGCAATTATGACCTATGATTAGTGTCGTCAATCGCAGATAGAGGAAGATAGAGGATTGTTAAAATTCTGCTATGCAATGGGGCTATAGTGCCACTATAGCCGCTATTTGACAACACCATTTTATCACACCATTTTATCAACGAAGATGCTCCTAAGTTACTCCTATCATTGGATTTTGCATCAATTTCCATAAGCTAGAAAAAACTGAATCAAATTTCAATGTTAAAACACTTACCTGCGGTTTTTTATCCTCAGGCCACTCAAGTGATTCCAACCTTAAAGCAGTGTATAAACCACCAAATCCACCACCTAATATACACACTCTAGGCTTCTGCAAGGGATTAATCAGAGAGTAAACACAAAATTACAAACAAATTATCAAAATCTATACAAATTCAATATCGAAAAATAAAAATGTAAAGATTCAAAACCTTGTTATCAGGCCACAAGAAATTCGCGTGCGCCTTTATGGTTTCGGATATCTCATCCACAACACCACCATTGCCGCCATTTTTGCCCGAAGCGAAAAACCGTAACTGTGACCGTTTTCTGTTAGAGTTAGCGAATAAGGATGGATTTGTTCCACTGCTTCTCCAATTGCTCGGAAACAGCGTGCTCCATTGTTTCGCTCCACCTAATAGATGAAAAAAAAATGTGAATATGATAGTGTGTGGTATTGAAAGTAATTGTTAAAAGAGGAAATAGTGATAATTTGATTGAAGAGAAAGAAAGCGCGTACGGTGAAAAGCGACGAGGGAGGGTGATGCGGATAAAGCAATGTGTGACATTGTGAAGAAGAGATGGAGAATGAAGTTAGGGTTTGGTTTTTATCGACGAAGTAGTAGTGGAGAAATGAACGTTGGAGAGTATAGAAGAAATGATGAAGCAAACTCTATTGGTATGGTTGTTCTGCTTCCACGCTTTCTGCCACTTCCCGATTCAACAGTTGCTATCCAAATGTTTTTTTTGCCTCGTGTTATAGTGCTATCCAAATGTTTTTTTTTGCCTCGTGTTATAGTATACTCCTCCGTTTTAAAATATAAACAAAATTCACTTTTTAGGTTCATTCATTTAAGGATGTATGTGGTCCATATTATGAATCACATACATCATTAAATGAATGAACCTAAAAAGTGAATTTTGCTTATATTTTGACACGAGTAGTATAGTACCATCATTCTCATTATTTTTTGGAAAATAACTTTTTTTTTTGTGGTGGTCAGGGTTCGAACCCCGGACCTTGCATATATTATGCATTGTTCTTACCAACTAAGTTACGCTCACGAGGACAATCGATAAAATAACTTAAAATGAATAAGTTTAAAACAAATAAGTTAATTAATGGTTGAGAGCGGTATGATGGAAGAACCTTGATAGCAAGTGATATGTTCTAATACTACTTTATAGGTAATGGTTAATGGTTCTAGACTAAGTCAATCTTAAAAACGGACTTATAAGATGGACTTCATTTATATACGTGCATTTAAGTCCTATCTCATTGAGTTGGAAGCTCTTAACAAACACCTCGACACACTTTAATGGTATGATTGATTGTTCCTCCTAACTTTCATCTTTATAATGAGTTCAATAAGACATTGTGTAAAAATAATGAAACGATAGAGAAAGCACGAGTCTCTTGTCTAAGTCTACGCCAACAATGTAAATACTCTTTCATACATTCACCATTCAGAAATTAATTTATAAGTATGTCAGAATTGTTTAAAAGCCCCTTGAATTATTGGATCGTAACTCCCAATCACATTAAACCTAACGCACGATACGATCCAATCAATTTTTTCATCGGGGGAGATACAACTCAATTAATTCAAATCAAGTGTTGAGCAATCCAAAAAACGGGTAGAGCAACCGTCTCACCAAAGCACTATATAAGTCATTTTATTAGACTAACAATGCAAAATTTTATTAAACGTGTCATAAACTTTAAATTAAAAAAAATGAATATTAGATAGATCAAACATAATTCATTCTCTCAGAGTCATCAAATAAACATGACTTTGGACTAACGTATTTCAATATTCATAAACTATACATGCATGCACCACTAATATATCTTACAAAGAAAGCATGTATGTCTCATTTCTTCATGTATTAAACATAACTTTTAAAGTCATGTATTTCAATCACAAACAACAACACGAACTACATGCAGGAACCATAATTATATATTTCAAAGAATACATTCTTCATGTATAAAATAAGTCTCTCTAAGTCATGCATGTTATGTGGTATAAATATTACATATGATAGCATTACAAAGAGATTCTTAATTTCAACTGTATTATGTTTCTATTTTCTGTCTAATTAATTAATTAATTTTTTATAAATAGTCACAAAAGATTTAATAATGTTATATTATTTTATGGAAAAATTATAAATTACATCATTTATACCACTTTAAAACTAGTCTGGGAATATCAACAAAGTTAATTATTTATTTTTTCTCTCATTTGTTTTCATCTATTCTATTATATATATTTTTTTCTTTTACACAAATGCATAAAATAAAAGACATTTTTGCAAAAATACGAGAATAAAAAATTGTTACCCTCTAATTATTTGACATATAATATTAAAAAAAAATATTCTACATATAAACATGTAAACTATATGTATGTATTATTAAACAAAAATTGATGCGGTGTCTTGCTTTCTTGATTTGGCTTTATTGGTGTCTTGCTATTTTTCTTCATCTGTATTTTTTGTTCCCATTCGGGATTTTTGTTTGGATGGGGTTGCTGCATATTTCCACTATTGTTGTACGGTGTTCTCATTTAGCCCTCTCGTACATCTTGTGCATAAGTGGCCTCCGATGATTAATGAGTTAATTAATGAAATTGACCATTAATATATGTGAAGTCTGAAAAATGACTCTGTAAAATAAAAAAACACATATTCTAACCCTGTAATTTGAAATTCTTATTATTTTTGACCGTGTAATATAGTTGAAGTCCAAAAAAACAACTTAGAGGTTGTATTTTTTCATAATTTTTTTCAGTCATGTATAGGACGTTAAAATATGATTTTACACAAAAAATTAGAATTTTTCAACTAAGGATGAATTAATTATGAATTTTTAAATCATCAAAAACTCAAAAAACAAAATAATGAAAACCCCAACCTAAAAATCAAATTTTGAGCTGATTGTTTGCAGAGACGTCTATAGAAATACGTAAAAAAGATATGCAAAATTTCGTAGCATTTCAAAGAAAATTGCAATTTTGTTCCGAGTAAGGATATACTCACAGGGTCAAATTATGTTCTATAATTTTGTAGGCATGGTTAGAACATTATAGGAAACTTCAACATGAAATTTTAGAATTTTTAAACGAGATATGGATTAATTATGAATTATTTAAGAAATTCATAATTATGGAGAATAAAAATTCATAATAAATCCGTCTCTAGTCGTACAAATCTATTTTTTTGTGTAACGCCATGTTTTAACATCCTAAGGATGGCTGAAAAAAATCATGAAAAAATTCAATCACTAGATCACTTGTTTAGACCACGCATACACTATAGGGTCAAAAATAAGAAGAATCTCAAATTACGTGTTAGAATCTCTATTTTTTATTTTACAAGGTCATTTTTCAGACATCACATATTTTTCAGGATCAATTTAAACAATTAACCCATAATTAATATGTTGTTTAAAAAAAATAAGGATCGACTAACATTGTTTTTCACTAATCATAATTTTAAAAAATAAATATTTACATAAACCTTTAAAGAAACTAAATAGTAATCATAATGTACATGAATTTACGAATTAAACAAAGAAGTAAATTAAATGGTGAAAAATAATTGAAAGAACTTGTATAAGATTGGAGCGAATAAAACAACCAGTTTGAGGTTTTGAATAACATTTTCACGTTTGTACTTGATCCTTGTCTTGAACATCTTACTATCAATTTAATTCTTCGTATGTTTCTTAATCCCAAAGACATGTTTGAGAATGTTTTACAAGGTCAATGACTAATTTAGTGATTTACTCGTTTTCGTCAAAAAAGTTATATTTTCCAATCAAGAATTCAATTCTTTTTCTTTTCTCAACAATTGTATCGAAGACGCTAGTTAACTTGACACTTTTACAAAATTATTTATTAGTAAATGTTAATAATTATTTATCAATGTCATAAAAGATTTATTTTCTTAATCATCTAATTATTATTTGGTAAAGCTCATTAATTAATTGAGTTCAACCACTTTTATTATGAAATAAAAGATTAGTATTACTTTCTCTCTCCCTAATAAGCACTAGTTTAACATAAAAGTGTTCTTTATGTAATGAACAAATAAAGTTGTATGTAAATATAAGTCAATTTTTAAATTATTTTAATTATTTTAAATAAGAGGTAATCAATATTTGAATAATATATCATTAGAAAGAGAGAAGGAAAGCAAACTAGGTAGAGGGTAGAAGCGCATATGTAAGATCCACTAGAAGCTTTTAGCTTATGCACATGCCTTTAAAATGAAATAAACTCCCCTTCTCCTCCCATATCTTTTTGTTAAAAAGAAGCTTTAAGAATGAATGATATAGTTAAGCAATAGGATTGTGTCTGTGTGTGCAATTGTGTGTATAAATTGCATGTTTCAATTCATTTTACATCATATATCTTGCAATAATGACAAAAGCAATACACTTCTAAATCTAAAACAAATATTGATCAACATTCACATAAAAAGGTTCACCAAACACTGGGTACAAATTCAGGCCGTACGCCATGTTTCAAAACCATTACAAGGCATCTTATATCAAATCAACTGGGTCATCACCCAAGAAAAACATTGATGCCTGTTTGGCACTACAATAGAGGTCCGGCGTCTGTCTATAGCCTTTGTGATTCAGTCTCACTTTTGCTTCAAGATTAATTGATTGTTGGTCACCATGCTCTGTGTCTCTTTGATTATCTACAGAATGATTGCAGCGAGTTCGCTCATTACTTTAGCAAGCAGACAAGAAGACTACGTGTCATCGGCACAGTTGAGCTTCCAATCTCTTCGGCGACCCTTTCGAATAGCCCGTCACTGTGGCATGAATCACTCAACGTAGTGAAAGAACATGTTCATTGATCTGTGAAAAGGAAACAAAAAAAATAAAAATATTTTTTTTTGTCTGATAATATTAACAATTGTTAATTAACTTAGTATTTAAATATAGGGCTGTGCTATTTGCTATTTAAATTTAGAGTTATGTTAAAAACAAATTGAAAGGAAATTTAGGGATGTTATTTATTCTAAAAAACAAGAAGCAATTTACTACGCTCAATATAATCAAATGAAAGGAAATTTAAGGTTGTTATTTATTGTAAAAAAACAATAAGCAATTTATTAGGCTCAATATAATCAAATGAAATTAAATTTAGGGTTTTTATTTATTTATTGTAAAAAGCAAGAAGCAATTTATTGGGCTCAATATAATCAAATGAAAAGAAATTTAGGGCTTTTATTTATTGTAAAAAGCAATTTATTAGGCTAAATATAAGCAATTTAGGGGTTTTAAATGAATTGTTGAAGAAGGTGTTACCACCATTCTAACTTTAATTTCTCCAAAATATCAATATGGCACTACGACCACTCAAATATGATGATATCACTATTTCGACCTTTTAATTTCTCCTCAATTAGAAAAATATTGAAAGAATATTTATTTACTGTTAAGATCATTCTTAATTCCGACGGGACATTATTGTTTCAAAAGGGATTATGATGTTAAAAATACTCTTTATTCCGAAGGGACATACATTATCGAAGAGACTATGTTTTTAATACATTTCTTAATTCCGAAGGGACATTATACCGAATAGGGACCAAGGTCTTAAGAACACTCTAAATTTCTAAGGGACGGAAAAAAGAGATGAGGAGAAGAATAGTTCGTTAACTCAAGCTGGAGGGAGAAGAGAGAAAGAGTTATCGACAACTCAATAAAAACTCTTTGCTGTGATTTTTGAACCGAGTGGAGTCCTCTATTTAATAGAGATTTTATATCTGTTTTAGCAAAAATTGCGGCAACAATTATTCTAATGGATAAGTTCAAAAGGGAACTTATCCATTAATCAGATCAACAACACTTGTGGACATGATCAAAAGAAACAAATCCACAAAAATTGAGGAAACGAATTCATTGGATATATATGAATGAAGGAAAGATATGAAATTCAGTTGAATTCATATTCTTATTCTTATCACAACCACCATAAGCTAAATCTAAATTTATGGGAAGTGATATTCATCAATAATCAATAAAAATAATAATTACTATTATTTTTATCATTATAATGTCACTTTTTAAATAGGCCCAGTCTACTCTACTGTAAGCCATTATAATGTCACTTTTTAATGCTTTTACACCCTTCCCATTGTTTTGCCTTTCATGTACTTGTATAATAATGTTGCTATTGAGTTACATTTATTTCTTTGATGATAAAAGGATATTGAGCTGCATTTCAAAGTGTGCTACCTCTAAAATTTGCATGTCTAAGTCTGGATACATTATTTATGAATGTTGTGTTATCTTTAACCTAAATCAAAATGTTCAAGTTAGATGTGCATTGGTGAAAGCGTTCATATTTATATTTAGGTTATATTTGACAATACAAATTGTTGAACTTATAACATACTTATAATTTTAGTTTATAAACTCATATGATCAAAGATATAACTTTTTTACTAGCTTATAGTGTTTTCTTCCTAAGTTAATGGATGATAAACCTTGTTAGCAGTGTGCTATGACCAAACCTCTAAGTTTTTTTTTAGGGGAACCTCTTAAGTTTTAGTATTTTGGGTAAAACAATGGATAATCTAGGGTTTGCGCCAAATCCTCTATATACAGAGATGTGAAGTACTGGTTAGTATCCTCGTTGTGGTCATTATCACGACCTTCATATAAATGTTACGAAGTTCTCCTTACAATGTCATTGTGCTGCTTGTATCCTTGACAGAGTAAATGTTCGTGTATATTCCTTCATGCGAGTGCATCTTCTTACATTTTGTGATAGGTCTATGGGTTAATGTGATAAGGAGCAAGTAAGGGTGAAATGCTAAAGAGAATGGGTTGAGTTTCACGTTGCTGTCCTTAATTCTTGTTGAAAATTATTTGGAAGCTTGTATTTTTTTCTGTCAATTTTATTCTTATTATATTGATTTAGAATATTAATAAAAATGAAGGAGTAGTATTTATATGGATGGTGCAGGATTGACCACCACCCATAAAATTTGAATAAAACTTTACCTTTCTTGGGACCATCGAGTAGTTTTGAGCCGCAATGACAAATTATCTTCAACGTAATATGAAATTCAAGTCCAGATAGATCAGATATGTGAGGTGAGTAACATGCCAGTGCGACTATATATACCAACAACAAATATCAAATAGTCAAATATGACTTATACATAATAATAGAAAAGAAAATGCTAGACATCAAGAATGGATTTTTTTGATGAATTCAATAATGACATGGCAAAATAATCACCCTTAGATTTTAATCTTATTTATTAAAGTTTAAAAAAAAAAATACATAACACCCACCACCCCATGATTTCCGGCCAGACTGAGATTTTATTGGCTAACATTAATTTCGGGACAATTTTTTGATAGAATCTTTCTTGATAAATAGCATTGCTCAGAAAGGAAAATAGACAACCAAAATCTATATCCCTCCAAATATCCATATCTATCCTTACTACAGTATAAAATACTCCATCCGTTTCAAAATGAGTGTTTTTTTAGTCAATTGCACACAGATTAAGGAATGCAATAATGTTGTCCAAAGATATGATACTTTTACTAGAATAGCCTCGCTAGTTATTGGTGCATTTGTCATCATTATAAATTACTACCTCCGTTCCTTTTTAATTGTCACATTTTGACATTTAACAGATACCAAGATAATAAATAAATGGGGAATTAGTCACTTTAGTCCCTGAATCGGAAGGGATTCGTCATTTTAGTCCCTGAATGCAGATAAATTGCAAAATAGTCCCTGAATGTAACTTTGTTAGTCAATTTAGTCCCTGAATGCAAACTTCGTTAGTCAATTTAGTCCCTGAATGTAGACTCCGTTAGTCACTTTAGTCCCTGAAATTGACCATGCAGGGACTGTTTTGCAATTTCTCTTCATTCAGGGACTAAAGTGACGAATCATCTCCCATTCAGGGACTAAAGTGACTAATTCCCCTAAATAAATGTTACTTGTAACGCCCACTTTTTAATTACTTGATTTATTCCTTGTTACTTGATTTATTGGTTTATTTATTGAGCCTAGAAATATATTTATATATATTTATATGGATTATGTGATGAGATGTGAATATTATATGATTTCGTATGATTTTATGTGGTGAGAACATTTATGTGATTTTATATGGTTTATGTGCCGTGATATTTATGTAATGTATTTATGTGAATATATTTGTTATTTGTGAGAGATATATTTAATTTAGAAATAAATAAGATTATGAGGAGTATATAATTTTGTGAAGTTGTTACGTTGGGTGACTTATTTTATTTAACAAATAAAATAAGATATGAAAAATAAAATAAAAATATTAGAATTTGGGCTGTGGTGTGAAAAGAGTATTTTTAGAGGTGTAAAGAGAAATTAGAGTGAGGTTATAAATAGAAGGAGTTAGGTTGAGAAAAGTTTTTAGGAGGAACGTACGTTTTTGGAGAAAAAGGGAGAAAAGAGGAGAACAAGAGGGAGGCCATCGATTTTCATCTATAACCAGGTAAGGGTGAGACTAACTTTCAATATTATTAAGAGTATGATTCTGAAAAATGGATTTAGCATGATTAGGTTGAGTTTTGTGAGAATTGATGAATTAGGGTTTGAGGGAGTTTGAAGATTAATTGATGAAAGGTTGTTAGATTGATGAAGAGACTGTAATTAGACCTTAGATAATCCCCATAATGATTATCAGAAGTAATTTTGAAGCTAAAACTATGTGATTAGATGAGATGTCGGTGAGTTTAAGAATTAGGGTTGTGAGGTTTTGGAAAACGATTTTTTTGAGTGGTTTAAACTTGAATTTTTCTGTAGAATATGATAGAGGGAAATGTCAGGAGCGTGTAGGCGAAAACGGCACTGAAATCCGCTTAACGGTTTGAATTTTATGCGCAAAATGGTGAAAACGAAAAAGACGAAGAAAAAGCTGTGCTGTCAGTCGAGCACGGCCGTGCCGTGCATGGCACGGGCCGTGCCAACGTTCTGTTCCTTCGTGCTGACAGAATTTCTGTTTCTGCGTTTTTTGTGCTTTTCCACCCATTTCTGTTTTGAATTGGCTTTTGACGTAAACATGAAAGTTGTAGACAATTAAGTTAGCTTTATAATGGCCTTGGTTTGGAGTGGAAAAGATTTGTAGATTTTGATTTATGATAAAAATAATCCAGGTGGGTCTTCAGAAAACTTTAAGAAAACTTAGCATAACTAATCCCAAGTTAGTCCAAAAACTTATGGTTGGTTTCCCAACTTCAAACTCAAGTGTTAGGGATTTAGTTGAGGTGTTTTATGGGTATTTGGCTTATGTTCTATTGATCAAAACTTAATTGCTTTTGAAGGATGTTTTGAACTTTGAGATGAATGTAAGTGATTTTATATATATGCTATGTTGTTGATTCCCGTTGTTGACGTTGTTGTATCATCTAATGTCAAAGTTGGGGAGGGTGTCATAATTGTTGTAGGCACACATGTTGTTGTTGTAGTCGTTGTTGGAGTTGTATGTTGATATACACTAGTTGAGTCCATTGCATTTAGAGTTGTGTTGTTGCATAGTTAGCGATGGGGGCTTAATGCCTGACAGGTCCTTTATGACCTTAGCGATGGGGGCTTAATGCCCGACAGGTCCAATCATGACCTTAGCGAAGGGGGCTTAATGCCCTGGTGGTACCACATGCATGTTGAAGTTGTCTAAGTTGTTGCGAAGTTGTCTAAGTTGTTGTTGAAATTGTCTAAATTGATGTTGAAGTTGTCTAAGTTGTTGCGAATTTGTCTAAGTTGTTGCGAAGTTGTCTAAGTTGTTGTCGAAGTTGTCTAAGTTGTTGTTGAAGTTGTTGTTGCATTGCAGAGTCGTCGTAACTTATATTTAATGAGGATCTAACGATTTGATGATGATGGTTGTTTATGCTTTGATTATGTTTTGATGATGATAGTTGTTTATGTTTTGATGATGATGTTTGATGATGATAGTTGTTTATGTTTTGATTATGTTTTGATGATGATAGTTGTTTATGTTTTGATGATGATGTTTGATGATGATAGTTGTTTATGTTTTGATTATGTTTTGATGATGATAGTTGTTTATGTTTTGATGATGATGTTTGATGATGATGTTTGATTATGTTTTGATGATGATGTTTGATGATGATGTTGTTTATGATTGATGATGATAATAATATGATACTAAATGAATATTAATGCTGATGTTATGATGTCTTGAGTTGTTAAATATATGATGATACTTGGTTATGATTTAAAGGTGATTTTGCTTATGAATTAAGAATGATATTTGTTTACGAACTAATGATAATATATGATGATAATAATTAATTATGATTTGTTAAGATGCTAAGTGATAAATGTTTAATATGTTAGAGATGTCTTACGTTGTTAAATGCATTTTGATGAATTATATGCTTAATTTGTTGACTGTGAAATCTCACCCCTTCTGCGTATATGTTGCCTCGACCGTGGGTAATGTGCAGGTATTAAAGATTAGAAGTGTTCGTGAGAGGACTCCTCACTTGTGTCTAGGTGCTCTGATACGTAATGGGATGGGGCTTGCTTTCTTATCTATTCCTTACGTGTCTCTATGAACTTTTTACGAATAAGTATTGAATAAAATTATGAGATTTTCTGATAAGGCCTGCGTGCCAAGACTTTGTTCAGGTTGAACTATTTCCGCTGCGTATTTCCATACTTTTATGATGTTGAACCTGGAAGGATATTTATTAATATCTATTTTATGACTTAAAAGTAGTATGTGACATTCCGTTTATGAATTAAATACTCTGATTTTAAATGAAATTTTCAAGTTGGGAAAACGGGGTGTTACATTACTACTTTTGATACAATAATTTATACTTTTACCATAATGACCTTATTCATTTAATATCTTCTTTCATATACTTCTCTCTCTCCACAATAAATAACTAAGGGTAATAATGGTAAAACAACATTTACTGTTGCATTGAACTTTGAAAGTGACAGTTAAATTGAAACAAAATTTTTCTCCAAAAGTGACACTTAAAAAGGAACGGAGGGAGTAAAGTACAAAATGATACTTTGGAAGTTGTGTGGATAGTAATAATTAAGGGTACTATTGGAAAAAAGTAATTAATAGTACATTGAAAAGTGAGAGTGACATTCATTTTGAAATAAATTATTTTTGCTAAACCGACACTCATTTTAAAACAGAAGGAGTAATATTCACAAAATGTTATGAGATCTTTATTGGTGTATTCTTTAGTTTGTTTCTTTGTGGAGAAAGTCTTGCTTGGACACAAGTTTTTGGACACACCATTTAGGCACTCACACATAAGAATACATTTATTCGATTCTTTAAAAAAATAAATATTATGTAATTATTTTCTCTCTTTATCTTTTCTCAATTATGTATGTGTGTCTAAATTAAGTGACCAAACACTTGTGCCCAAGCAAGTATTTCTCTTCTTTGTGAAGATGCACATTGCCGACTGGTCGACATTGGACCGCTTTTACGTTTTCGAGATGCACACCAATTGCTGACGTTATCTAATCAACTTCGTAATTGTAATTTGTATGAAATACTCCGTAGTAAGAGAGAAAATTGGAAGGCTCCAAAATCTTCAATTCTTAAAACTCGTTGTAATTAAGATCTTTGGTACTCCATCTTATTTGGGGACTTGTTGGTGCCCACTTAGTTTATAGAGTACTATTTCACAAACATTAATTTTTTGGACTACAAGTTTAGTCAATTGGGCCACATTAACTGAATAAGCTCCAAAAATATTATTTATGAAGTAATTATTCTAATATATATATATATAGCATTGTCATTAGAGGACATATATTATGAGAATGAGTATTTTAAATGAGAATGATGAGAATACATGTGAACCTTTAGATCAAACATAAATGGTCCAGATTAAAAATCATAATTTTAAACAACACATGGACTCTCCCTAGCCTATCAATTTTCATGAACCATTCACTGTTCATCTTCTCCATGTAACTCGCATCCTTTGGCTTCTTCTTCTTCCTGCATCCTTGCCATCTGCCTCTCCGTCTTCCACCGCGTCTCCCTCTCTACCCACGGCGGTGCAACCGCATCTCTCCGCTTATGGTGGCGCAACCGCCTCTCTTCGAACCACCAAAGTCGAAAACACCGGCGACCCGCGGTGGAGTCGAAGCAAGTCCAAAACACTGGTGACTGCGGAAACGGCGGTTGCTGTGCCTAGAACCATGGTCGCCACCAAGAGGGTCACCGATAACCCCTAACCACCACTCACGGTTGTTGTTTAATTAAAAAATAAGGGATTGAAATTGAATAGGTTGTAAAAAGATTTGTTTTTAAGATCTCAGCAGTTTGATCTGCAAAATTACAACATCATTATTATGTTGAGGAATCATCCATGGTGATGACGATAACAATGAAATGGTGGAAGTTTAGTTTTTTTTTTTTGTTTTTGTCAGTCATTGAAAAAAAATCAAACCATGATGAGACAAGAAGAATCTAGCGCGTGAACTATTTAAGTGGACCATCTAATCTCAGGCATATAATTTTAATCCAAAGGCTAAGAAGCATTCTCATCATTCTCATGTATAGATGTCATTCTCATAGTATATGTCCTCATTGTCATTAACATGTAAAAACCGTTAATAACTTTTAAAAACGACATAATTGTAATTACATGTGTTGTTGTTATGTCGTTGTCGTATACTGATACATGTCGAACACCGAACACGTCTTAGATTAAAAGTGTCGGTGATACATAGTATCTAGCGCACTTTTTGAGATCAAGTGATTATTATGAATTAAGATCGAATAAATCAATTTAGGCTTAAATATGTTTTTCGTCCCTGCAAATAGGGGTCGCTTAAAATTTCGTCCCTGCAATCGCTAATCCTTTTTTTTTGCCCCTGCAAAGTTTAATCACTTAAAATTTCGTCCCTTGACCCAGTTAATTGATGTCATGTCATCTGATTACTGACGTGGCACTGTTAATCTGGTTTTCACTTGTGTGACTCAGCAAATGGGCACGGGAATGGACAAAATTGCCCCTCTTCATCTGAGACCAAGGAAAAATGACGAAAATGCCCTTCATTCTTCTTCTTCAAGAACCCTCTTCTTCTCTTCTCTTTCACCGCTGATTTCCTTCTTGTTCCCTTTCTTCTCTTCTGCAGATCGTCTTCTTCTCTTGCTTCTTCTCTTGTTCGTCCTCTTCCTTTCTTTCTCCAAAACTGATTTCCTCAACATTGCAAATGTCTACTGATACCTCAACAAGAGACAGCTATGAAACATACTTCAATGGTGGCAAGTTTCCCCCTCAGTCATTGCCCACATCTCGAGGGATGCTTCCACTGTGCCGTTGTTTACCTCCAAAGCCGATGATTATTTACATATCAACGACTTTGGAAAATCCAGGCAGGAGGTTCTGGAGGTGTCGAGATTGGCAAGTAAGTTGTTGGAATTTTACGTTTTTATAGTATTTTAATGACAGTGAATAACTTTGGAAATGGTTTGGTATGTAGAAAAAAAACAAAACCTGTAATGAGTGGATTTGGGATGATGAACTTGGGCCAGTTAGCAGACCAATGGTTCAATGCTATTCAGCTGTTTCAAACTCAAGGGAAGCAGAGTCTGCTCCTTTGAATGCACATGTGAATCGTGAAGCAGATTCTGCAGCTGTGAATGGACCTGTGATTCGTGAAGCTGAGTCTGCAAAGTCTGGAAAGTCTACCAAGCAATATTGCAACTGTGGTGAAATCTGGGAGAAGAAGAAAGACAAGTGGAAAATGAAGGTGTTGGCTGAGAAGAAGAAGGTTGAATGGCTTAAGTGGCTTATCATAGCTAGCTGGTTGATCTTTGCTATTTTCTTTGTTAAGAAGTGATGTTATGTAGTTTGTGTATTGTGGTCTGTTATGGTGTATTGTGGTCTGTTATGGTGTAATGTAGTGTAATGTACTATCTATTATTAGGGAAATTGTGTTTGTGTAATGTTGTTGGTACCCTATTATGTAATGTGATGTTAATGAATGAAATCATGCCTTGTTAGCTTGTGTCAATGCTTGTCAAATGATTGCTATTAAAGTTTGAAACACAAGTTATAATAGTTGAAAAATTAAAAACCATTCATTCATAAAGAACTGATGTTCATACTTAGTGTAACAAAAGTTGGACTTAGCCAAGCAAATGACAGAGTTATGTCAATTCAAGTACTGTTATTACATAAGTTGGGCATAGCCAAACACAAAATACAAGTCTTAACCAAGTACTGCTATTACATAAGTTGGACATAGCCAAACACAAAATACAAGTCTTAACCAAGTAGTGCTGTTACAAAAGTTGGACATAACCAAACACAAAATACAAGTCAGTAGGAATCACTAAATATATCTCACATTCTCAACACTTCTTAACAAGGCCAAGCAACTTCCACCTTCATCTCTTAATTTCCTTGGGCTAGCTTCAACAACATCTTTCCCTGATCCAGTTGCCTCTGCAACTTCTTCATCAACCAGCTCAATTGGGTTTTCCATATCTTTCCCTGGACCATCTTTGATTTTTGGACCTTTCCATATTGTTCTGCTACTCCTCCTAACTTGTTTCACTTTCACTATTGGCTCCACAATGGCTCTAACAACATCTAAGGTCTTAACAGGAGGTTTTGTTGGGGGCTTTTTCTGCACAGCAGGTTTTTTCATGACAGGTTGCTGGGCATTGGGTGTTGGTTTCACAACTGTGGTGACATTAGCTGAGGGTTTGATAACTGTGTGTGCATTTTTTGATGTGTGGACATCAGTGTTGACATTAGCAGTTGGCTTCACATGTGTGTGTGCATTTTTTGATGTGTGCACAACAGTGTTGACATTAGCACTTGCCTTCACATGTGTGTGTGCATTTTTTGATGTGTGCACAACAGTGTTGACATTAGCACTTGGCACTATAAAGGTGTGTGATTTTTTGGTGGTGTGCACTGTTGTTTGTACATTAGCACTTGGCTTGACAGATGAAGACATAAAAGCCATTGGATTTTTTGGAGGTTTCTTACTCTGTCTTGGAGGAATGAATCTTCTATTGCTCCCAACCTTCCTTTTTTTACTTGCACCCTGAACAGCCTCAGTTATGTCTGGGGTACTCAGTATAGACTCCCCAGTCCCTGCTTGACTCTGACTTGCACTTGCTCCATCAACAGCTTCACTTGCACTTGCTCCATCAACAGCTTCACTTGCACTTGCACTTGTTTGTCTTGGTGGCTTTCTCTGTTTTCATTCATAAAAGTGCACACATGTTAGCTTATAACTCAAAGTGATTTGATATAAACAGTGAGAATATTAACATGTAAATGTAATACCTTTCTTTTTTGAGCATTGGGGTTGACAGTTAGATTTTTGCATCCTTTAGCATTATGCCCAAACTCATCACATCTTGTGCACCTATAAGTAGTTCCAGATCTTTTATACTTACCCTGTGATGATGGTGCTTCATCAGCTTCTCTCCTTCTAAGCTTTTTTGGTCTTCCTACCCCTTTCTTGTAATCAGGAGGTAACATCTCTTCACATTCAACCTCTGGCCACATGTCTTGACCATTGATAGCACTGACATTGTGTGAGTAGCATTTTTCATACATGTCCCTGCTATACCATTCAGATACATAATTTTCTGGGTCCTTTGATGTTTTAGACATTGCCTGAATGGCATGTCTGCATGGAATCCCCACCAACTCCCAGAAATTACAGGAACAGGTGTGTTTGGCCAAATTAACAGTAAAGGCATGACCTCCTCCAATTTGATGAACTTCAAACTCATCAGCAATAACCCATATGGCTACCCAACCACCAGACTTCACAATTTCTGTATTTAATCTTTTCCTAGGCATAGGCATTATCCTATAGTTCCAATTTTGTACCTTAGCCCTATTGGTTGACATCCTATTCATTAAATATGTTCTAATCCATTCAGCCATGCTAAGGATTGGTTTGTCTCTAGCAACCAATATTGTTGAATTAAATGATTCAGATATATTGTTCATTAAAACATCACATTTAGGGTAATAAGACATAGCATGCTTACACCAATATTTAGGGTCATGTCCCATTAACCACTCCCATGCTTTCAAGTCAACCTTTTGTAGCTCATCCATCTTTGACTTCCACAATTGATAGTAAGTGGCTTTGGCTGCACCCATCATCAAGTCTCTGATCAAAGCACCACCTCCAAACCTCTTTTTAAAATTTGCATAAAGATGCCTCAAACAAAGTCTGTGTTCAACTATGTCTGACCACTCATCAAGAACTGATATCAGACCCTGAAATTAATTAACAGTTATATAGTTCAAGAGTTAAAGAGCCAGTTACACAATTAAATTAAAGGAAGCAACCAGATCTAAAAAAAATAACAGATCTAAAAAAAATAACTAACCTTCTGTTGATCAGATATAAATACCCATCTCATGTTGGTTCCAATATCTTCAAGCAATAATGTAAGGAACCACCTCCATGAATCTGTTGTCTCATTCTCTACAACTCCAAAGGCCAAAGGGAAGTATTGGTCATTTGCATCTCTACCCACTGCAACCAGTAGAATACCTCCATATTGGGTTTTCAGATGACACCCATCTACCCCTATGAATGGCCTACAACTTGATAAAAAGCCCTGCTTACAACCATCAAAGCAAAAATAAAACCTGCTAAACCTAGGTTGAACATTCAAGGACAATCTCTCAACATTAATCTTGCATCTATTTCCTTTGGACACCCTTTGAAGCTCAGCTGCATATCTCCACAGTAAAGTATACTGTTTCCTTGCATCCCCTTCAATGATTTCCATGGCCCTCTTTTTTGCCATCCAAGCTACATAAAATGAAACTCCAACTGATTTCTGTGTTCTCAGATCTGTCATTATATCAGTAACCTTCATGTCAGAGTTCCTCAACTTATCAAGGGCATATTTGGTAACAAATTGTACATCAGCACTTCTGTTTTCTAAAACCTTACCACATGTGTGGTCCCCATTCCATGTCTTTAATTTAAATGAATGGGTGTGGGCCACCTTGCTGCAAAGAGCTAAAAATTTACAATTGCTATCTTTGCACACTATTCTACACCTTACTTTATCTTGTTTGACAGTTTTAACCTGGGTCTGATTTAATACACACCACTCCTTTACACCCTCCTTGAATTCTTTAAGACTCCTAAAGTCCATGCCAACTGTAAACACATAATCCTTAGTTAATTGGCTGGGCTGAAACACATTATAAGCAGGTCCTCTCTCATCACCACTCAAATCTGGATCATCAGAATCTAACTCTTCACTCTCATACTCCTTCCCCCAATCAGCATCATACACATCAGCAACATTATCCACTTGCTCACTAGTTCCTACATCAGCCATCTTTACATCAGTGTCTTCATTCATATTGACATTTTCCACTTCTTCAAACCCATCTTCAAAGCAAAGTGCTCTCTCTTCTTCACTGTCAAGTTCCCTGTCATTATTATCTTCATCTTCACCCTCATCCTCACTGCTACTTGTACAACCAACATCTCCTTGTTCATTATCACTGTAAACTAACACCCCTTTACCTTTCTCCCTTCTTACAGCATCAGAACTCTCACCCTTTTCATTGTTAACTACATCATAACTCTGACCCAACTCCTCACCAACAACAACGTAATTAGGAACATCAACTACAGCTATACTTTCATCCACATCATGCTCAACAAAAACATTCACAACAGACATTTTTTTAACTGCATAATCTTTTACAACTTCAGCACTAGCATCATCTTTAATCACCCTAAAACTAACCTCTTCATCTAACATCCACCACAACCTATAAGGTTCCTTAACTAGCAAATCAGTTCCCAGAATTCCCTTTATCTCAAAGTAACTCCACCTATCAGGATCTAAACCTTCAATCAATGTTTCTTCTCCACCATTGTAACAAATAACCCAATCCCTAACAAACCTACCCCCGTAATGAAACTTAACAGCAATACCATCTGGAAAAACAAATAGACCCAAATTTAGAAACGATGGAAACCACACATAACAGACAACACATCAATATTGTTTAACATTTACTCAAAAACAACAACTAATAACACAGACATTCAATAAAATACAACAACTACAAACATAGTTCATCATTTCGACAACACATACCCGTATAACGTCGTGATGATTCTCCAGACGCTGCGTTCTTGGAACTCGAGTTTGACACATTCCCTGGATTCGCCATTGAAAACGAGCTAGACCACTTCATTGAGATCGATTCGTATCATACAGCAACAACAATCTTCAATCGCGTTTTTTCCCCTTTTCAAACCCTAGAAATTCGTCACCCACAAATCTCAATTCGTGTGAAAATGAAAACAATGAAGGAATGAAGGGCATTTTCGTCATTTTTCCTTGGTCTCAGATGAAGAGGGGCAATTTTGTCCATTCCCGTGCCCATTTGCTGAGTCACACAAGTGAAAACCAGATTAACAGTGCCACGTCAGTAATCAGATGACATGGCATCAATTAACTGGGTCAAGGGACGAAATTTTAAGTGATTAAACTTTGCAGGGGCAAAAGAAAAGGATTAGCGATTGCAGGGACGAAATTTTAAGCGACCCCTATTTGCAGGGACGAAAAACATATTTAAGCCATCAATTTATAGATACTCATTGTTATAATCTAGTGGTTTGGTATTGAGAATGCTTTCCATAGAATCCTCCCTTCCATGTGCGTGTTTATCTTTTTTGAGGCTCAAGTGGTACATAAAATCCACCAATATGACAAATTGTTAAAAGAATTGAATTTGATCCGTGGGTGAAACATTTTATACCAAATTTTACTTATCACAGGACTAAACTCTAAATAATCAGAAACCTTTTTTGCGTTAAAAAAAAAAAAAATCTATAGAAAACGAAAGGAATTGAGGTGAGAGAGAAAAATAATATAAAAGAATGTAAGGTCTTGATGTGAATTTTGTGTCAAGAATATATCACTATTACCATAATACAACTTGCTCTTGTTTGATATGAGTACTTTGGGGAAACAAGATTAGCGGCACTGGCACATGATCCCCTGCACTAGACAGCTTTCTAGTTAGTTCTGCCATTCATTTTTTCAAGTTCACCATATCTCAACTTACTATGATTATATCATTTCATACATACCCAGCCCACTTGTAACACAATTTGAGCAAGTGGTCTTCACTCACGCACACACATCCAAACCTCTTCAATAACAACCATATATTAGTAATCAATCAAAAATGTATAGTAATATAAAACCAACGGCACAAAACCTTAAACTGAAAACCGCTATAAATGTCACTCTCTTATTAGTTGTAACACCTCACTTGCCTATAAAAAGCATAGAGGCGTTGCTTCTAGCAACATTGAGCAATATTCTACAACACCAAAAATTATGTCTTTGCTTCCAAGTAATGGCAATGATGCTGAAAGCTTCAACAAATTTTTTGAGTGTTGGATGGTTGAGCAAAACAAATATCTGAATGAGCTTGTAGCAGCTAAATCAGCTCAACCTCAGCTCACAAATGACAGAATGCATACACTGATTGATAAGGTTGTTGAGCATTATGAGTGTTACTATAAAGCAAAGTCAAGTTTTGCAAAGAAAGATGTTTTGTCCATGTTTTCACCACCATGGTTAAGCACTTTAGAAGAAGCTTTTCTTTGGATTGGTGGTTGGAGACCAAGCATGGCATTTCATTTACTATATTCAAAATGCAGTATGCAATTTCAAGCAAGGTTGAATGACCTTATTCAAGGACAAAAGACATGCGATTTAGGAGATCTCACGGCATCTCAGCTCGCCGAGTTCGATGATCTGCAAAAGAAGACTATTAGAGAAGAGAGGGAAATCACTGATATGCTGGCTGAGCATCAGGAAACAGTGGCCGATGCTCCGATGGTGGAGTTGTCTCATGTGGTTTCTGAGATGATTAGAGGAGGAGAGAATGAGAAGAAGGAATTGGAAGAGAGGATTGAATCAGTTCTTGAACCTAAGGTGGAAGGTTTGGAGAAGATTCTTTCTAAAGCTGATGATTTAAGGCTGAGAGCTTTGCAGGGCATTGTCAATATTCTGACTCCAAAACAAGCTATTCACTTCTTGATTGCAGCTGCTGAGCTGCACTTGAGGCTACATGAATGGGGCAAGAAGAAGGATGATGCCAAAAAGGGTAATCAAAGTATTAGGGAGGGTGAAATCCATAATTAATGACATAAGCTATTAATTGCATTGAATTCTTCAATCAAAGGGAGTTTGGGTGAGGGTACCTTATCTAGCACTACCTAGGATTTTATGTTTATGATGAAGAAAAATAAGGACACATATGTTCACTAAGGTAGTAATCTCTAATTAGGGGGATACAACATTTTGATGTAGCATTTGTTTTCTTTTATTTCAACTGCAAAACTAGAATATGTTGTTTTCTTATTTTTTAAATTAAGTTAATGTAAAACAAATTAGAAAAAGAGGTCCATCTGAAACAGACCACAGCTCTCAATTTATGTTTCAACTTTGGTTCAATTTCATATCAAACCATAAAAAGCTTGTTTGATTAGTCCCAATCATCGACATTTTTTCACAATGTCTGTCTTTCTTTTATTCATACAATTCATAAATAGATGCCATTTGAATTTACAAGCAAATGTCTTCTATTACGAGGATGCTCTAGTCAATTAATGTGTGTGTGTACATACTGTCTACATGATTGTTTCAGGGTATTTGTTCTCAATGTTACATTAAATGACACGGGCAATATGTAACATGAAGTATCCAATTTTGACTTTGCTTTGTCCAAAACGGCAACAAGCAACGACTAAAAGAGAAACCGTAAACAGGATCTTTTAAATTAATTCTAAAAACAGAGTGGGCATAACATGCATGCGGGTCAGACTCATACCATTCTTGCGATAAAAGTATTCAACATCATCTAAGGGCCTGGAATTAAAATTCAAGAGAGTTCTCTTCAAGCACTCATATCTCTTTGCATCTGATTGAGACCCGGTAGCAATATACTCTGATCATCTGATGTATCTATTGGTTTCAAATGGTAGCGTAGAGCTGCGCCATTTCAAGAATTTAAAAAGCCAATTAAGATCGATTCAAAAATAAAAGGCCGATCATCAACCCTCATCCCGGGTCATAACCTAACTTAACCCTGTCTACTGCAAAATTCATTAGCCAAATTAAGATTTCTTGACTTGAACTTCCAAGTTCCATTATCACTAACACTAAGCATTTGCCTCAAATTCCAATCATTCAAACACAAATAGGGTCATTCCAAGTGATTTCAAAGAGCTTAATAAATGAAGCATGGACACAAGAGTCAAGACACCACATTGACACGTAGACCCGAGTAATAATTTAGGAAATATAGCAATTGAATGTAAATTTAAATAGGTCAGGAGGTAGGACAGACATCAAAAGGAAACTTCGACATCCCAACTAGGTTGGCACCCCGAAGAGACCCCTATCATATTCCGCCTTAGAAAAAAATTATTAAAAAAGAGGGAAAACATATACAAGAGGGGGGAACCAAACCAAAACCCTCAAAAGCAAATAAACAAAAGTGGAATACAAACAATTATAGCTACCCCAATGAGATTCTGGTGCTATATTTATGAACTTGTTTTCATTTTTATTCAATGTAGTAGTCACAAAGTTTGATTAAAATGTAACCAAATTTTAACCTTCAAAACTTGAAGTCAGTGGAACCAAATATGATTTGCCTATGAAAAAAGCACATGGTTGATGCCCTTGTAGCCACTAATTGCAAAGGGTCTGCAACCCCACCAATTCATGGATCGGTAACAAGAAAACAAATAAAAAAATTGGTAATTCTGCACAAGATACTAAACTTTTCATATTTAAAATAACTGGTTGCCAAATTCAAATCTTTTTGGCATATTAAACCCAAATCTTCTATGATTGTGTAGCCATAGAAGAGACACAATACACATCCAGTCAGCCGTAATGTAATAGCCATAATATTTTGGATTTTTAAAATTTTGAAATGGATCCCGTAGTTTTGTTAGGTTGTCCAAAACACATGTCTGACACACAACGATATCTCAGTTATACTTGATTTGTAATTTGTAGTTGGTGCTCGAAAAGAGAATTGTGAGACAGAAATTTGAAAAGTGAAGAAAGTTAAGAAATGTATTATAAGTAAAGAAGCGGAGAAAGTTAAGAAAAGTGAAGAAAATTTGAAAGAGAGTTGAACAATAGCCTTTGTATGAGCCAAATCAAAAAACTAAAACAAGGAAATTTACAAAGATGGGTAAACTACCTTAGTAGACAACAAAAATTTGAAGGGCAATTTGCAGAGCAAAAAGACAGCAAAGTATTATTACTTTCAAACTCAGAAAGCCAATTGACGTATTCCTTTTAAAAAACTGAGCTATTTCTGTCCAGAGCCATGGACAAGGGTTCTTTCACCAAATTTCTGCATGCTTGGAAAAGTGCCTAATTTAATAGCAAAATGAATGAAATAAGTATTAAGCTATCAAATAAAAAAAATAAGGAAGCTTAAAAAGTTTAAACGACAGAAAAATATATCGTTAGTCATCCAAACCTAAAGATAGTGTCGAGGATAGATATTTAGAGATTCAACCAAATTAAAAGCTTTGTTGAACGATAAACATACAATTTGTAAAAGACTTTGAGTAATTATTGCCAAGAGTCTTATGATAAGAATCACATCAATTCAATGATGTGCGAATATGATCAATTGCACCAGAATCGACTATCCATACTTGACTACCTCTATTTTGTTCTACAAAGAAAATACATGATTTATGCCTTCAAATTGCTTTAAAGAACCAGTCCTTCTAACACTAGCTTGATTGATCTGATGTGTGCCCTGCAAATCAACATCGAATTGGTGCAAATCCATTTTCTGGAGCAGGTATATCTTGATCCTGCGTTCATTACTAGTGAGACACGTTCAGCTCTTTCTTCTTTCCCCTTCCCTTTAACTGGTATCTCTTTTTGAGAATGATTGCCACTGTCCATTTTCTTACCACAATTTTCGCAGCTAAAATATTTTCCCTTTGGCTTAGATCCAGGAGCGAAACCATGCTTCTTAAAACAAGTTTCCATAGCATGACCACAGTAAAACTCACAGAATTCTAAGAATCATTAACCAAAATAATCTTATATTCAGATGAAGACATGAAGTCCAATTAAATTTTTTATTTGTTATGCTCTACAAACTTAAATGCATAATAAATGGTATTATGATACCTATTTTTTGGCTGCATCCTCACATTGAAAACTGTAATTGTTTGAGTTATTGAATAAGTGGAAAAAATAATGGAATAGTTCATATAGTATTGAAAAATCATGTTCTTAATGTTGACAGAAGTTGTTTCAGGACTCAGAACTTTCATGTATAAGCTTACAAATGAAACCCTTACATCTCTTAAACATGTAGCTTTCTCAATATTCAATTGTAAATCTAAGTTATTTTACTCTGCCGTGAAAGCCAATTATCAATCAAACAATACTCCAAATAAAAAACATCATTCATTTTTGTCATTCTGTCAACTATTAATTAGCAATTGTAGGAATGAACGACCAAATAGATAAAATTAATTTCATTTCCACGACAACTCCAACAGAAGGAGTTGACAAAAGGATGAACATGACTTGCATAATACTCCCTCCGTTTCAAAATGAGTGTCGTTTTAGATGTTTACACACATATTAAGAAATGCAATGATTAAGAGAAAGAGAATGATTATTTTACCAAATTATCCTTATTAATTGGTTAGTTTTAAAAGTAATACTTTGGAAGTAGTGTGCAGAGTATTAATTGGAGGGTACAATTGAAAAGAAAAAGTTATTATTGCATTGGAAACTGAAAGCGACACTCATTTTGAAACAATTTTTTTTGGCTAAAGCGACACTCATTTTGAAACGGAGAGAGTAATGATTTAGTGAAACTATAAACAAACCTATAAAACTCTATGCAGTTTCGTCATCATCTAAGGTATATTGTCTCCTCCATGCATTCATCTATAACCTCTGAAGCACGGACAGCGGACAATAAAAGGAAGGCTTAATTACACTTTTGGTCCTTGTGTTTTGGCCTACTCGCGAAATTGGTCCTGCCCTTTTAAAACGGAACAAAATTGTCCTTCAGTTATCATTTTTGTTGCACTTTTCGTCCTACCCCCCATTTTTTCCTCCAAAAACGCACAGGTGGCAGGAGTTTGCCAATGATTAGCTGAGGTGGTAGTGATTAGCTGACGTGTCCAGTGTTAATTGGGATAAGTGGTTTTTGACTCATATTTTTGACTTGAATGGACAAAAATGCCCTTAGTTCTTTCTTTTTCTTCCTTCTCACCTATCGTCATCTCCTCTTCTCCCCTACAATCACCGCCGCCGCTGCCAACAACACCAACTTCCATCTCGCCGCCGAACCCAACACCAACAACAGTAACGCAATTGTGAGGTTCTGATCTCGAAAACCTTCATGGTGGATTCAAAGCTTTCAATGTCATGATTTAGCTTTCAACTCATGAAATTAAAACGCAACAATTCCAAAAACTGATCTTTCCTTTGATTAAAATGCATGAAATCACACAAAAGATCATTAGATTAAATCCTATGATATGAACTTTCCCACCACCACCACCGATTTGATATTCACTTTTAATTTTTGTTCTTTCTTTTTTGTTCTATCAGACCGTTTACAAATTTCACAGATGGATCTGCAAATAACAATTTATGCAGAATCATATATGTTCCTAACCCATTTTGTGTGAACCACACTGTCCAATTCTTCTTTACATCTCTTTTTGCTTCTTCCAATTACTTGCTGGAAAAATTCAATTCAGTGTTATTTTAGGTCGGATGTGGTTTTGTTTTCTACATGCCGGTTGAATTTGGATTATCAGAAAGTGAATTATTGTATTCGGTGGTTTATGACAACAGGGATTATGTCGGTGAATGATGAATATGTTTTTACAGCAAGAAAGTATGTTGAGTGATTCTGGTTTGATGCGTATAGAAGAGAAAAAGGGAACGAAAGGTCAGATAAGAAATGGATGTCGCGATGCAGAGAAGAGAAGAAGAGTGAAGGTTTTGAGAAGATGACACCAGGGGTATTTTTGTCGATTCGCGTTTGAAGTCAGGGGTATTTTTGTCTTTTCTCAATGGTCTGAGAAGAGGAGGGGTAAATCAGTGCCACCTGGGGGTAGGACGAAAAGTGTAAAAAAAATGATAACTGAAAGACAATTTTGTTCTGTTTTAAAAGAGCAGGACTAATTTCGCGAGTAGGCCAAAACACGAGGACCAAAAGTGTAATTAACCCTAAAAGGAAAAAACTCAAAGTTTGATAAATAATATCTAACTCAATACATCATGTGTTTGCACGTGCAACCAAAATGAGAATCAAATAAAACTCCAACTAAAAATCTAATATAAAACTCCAACTATATCATCATCATTAATTCATAATTATCCATAGCCTGAAAAGAAATTCTCTAAGCTCCAAAGAAATGTATCCAATCCAAGTCTTGTATCCACTCCCACTCCCACTCCCAGTCTAGGTTGTTGCGCCGTGTCGGCGGCTGTGTCAGCTGGTATGCGCTACTACATTCTAAGGTGATGTCTAAAGAGGAAGTGGATGTGTGGGCAAAAAGCGCTTGGACGTGAGTGTCTCCGCATAAGCCAATGAGGTGGAGGGAAGTAAGGTTAGGAAATCTTTGGAAGAAGCGTTTGATTGGTGACTGTGGCGGAGAATCGGACACGATTGGTGATGGAGAGAAGTTGTTTGGAGATGACGGAGAGAGACTTCAAAGTGAGGTTCAAAGTGTCGTGGTCGCTGTTGAGGTATATGGGGATGGATTCCCATATCTCCTCTGGTAAATCTGGAGAAAATGTTGCCGCTGCTGCCGTTGTTTTTCTCTTTGCCGCCGTCATTTTTGGAACCTTTTGACCACCTAAACGGGAAAAGAAAAAAATTGCTTGGATTGTCAATTTAAAAGTAAACCGACAAAAGAATGACTTTGACAAAGACCGAGACTATTTTAAAATATTAATAGAGTCAGAGACTACTTTGATGATAATCACACTTACTAAGACAGAGACTAATTTGATAATCACTTACAAAGACAAAGACCAAATTGATGGTTTACTCGTCAATTTATTTATAAACATCGTTGGTTTAACCCTAATGAGTCAGATGACAGTCAAATCCATGAATTAGCAACAATTTTTATTTTTTTTAAGGAATGTATTAGCAACAACTTGTATAGCTTATGTTGCCTCTAAATGTCTTCGAAATTCAAGTTGTAGGAAGTTGTGTTGTGCATGAGCTCTGTCTATCCTCAATAGTTCTCAGTGAGCCTCGTCCAGGACAACACCAATCAGCTCCATCATCATATTGCATCAGGTCTGGTGAGTGGGGACACATGACACGTCGTCCAGTATCAATGTCATCTCCCCAATCGAGATATGGAAATTGGATGTCTCAGGGTGTCACCTTTAAAAAAATGGCCGACAAGTGGTCGTGATCAATCGGAACGTAGCCAGTAACATCCAGTCCACTAGCTCTGATGGCGTGATTGAACCAATACTCCTCACGAGTATTCTGTCGAAGAATCTTCTTTCCATTATTGACACATTTTAGTGTGTCACATAACTGTATAAGATAGTTAATTGAAATAGGGTAAAAATTTAAATTATAATCAATAAAAAAAAATAATCAATTTGAATAAATAAGGCAAATGATTTTTACACCTCCCTCTCATGTGTTTGACCACATGATCTGAGTACAATGACAATACATACATGTCGTACGAACCACCGATATTTGCCTCCATTGATTATAGTGGAGGTACCTACTCCTACTCTATCTCCTCCTAATGCATCAGAAGTTAAGGCTTTAGGCACAATTTCTGAATGAGGTACTTGTCTGGGTTCGCCTTTCTCAACCATGAGTTGCATTTAGCACTGCTTCTTAGTAGAGGAAATCATCAACATTGTATTCCCGCTAACGCAGTCGCATGTATGCCCATGTATTATACAATAGCAAATGTAGACGAAAATCAGATAGAAACATTTGAAACGTTATAGATTCAAGAAAGCATAGATATAGAAAATAATCAAAATGTGGTGAAATTCATATTTTTTGGGTTTTTGAGAGTTTTTTTTTTCTTTTTTTTGTTGAAAATGAAAATGGAGAAGTGAATGGTATAATCTAGTTTGATTGATATATTGACACGGTTCAAATTCTAGGTTCCCCATCATATTTTTAGATTTCAAATTCTAGAATCCAAAGAGAGTATTTTCAAAAAACATAAGGGCACTTGAAAGGTACCGGGAAAAGAATTTCACAAAGAAAATTGTTTTCTCCTTTTCAAAATTGTTCTTTTCCTTTTCAAAATTGTTCATTCTTTTGACTCGGCAGTTAACTGTCGCTAATACTTTTAAGATCGATTCATTTCATTTTTTAAGTCGGTTCAACTGATCTTAAAAATATCGAGCGGCAGTTAACTACTGCTAAGTTAAGAGAAAGAACAATTTTGAAAGGGAGAAAAAGCAACTTTCTTTCACAAAATGCAAAGCATACCCTTATTTCAGCCCATGAGCCTCTTAACCCAAAAACTGAAATCGACCAAGTCCAATTCATCTTCCCTTTTTGAACATTTTACTTAGACTATTAATTTTCCTACCCTACCCATTTCTCTATGCCCATGATTAATTCAGATTTTAAAATCGAAAATGATTTTTAACTATTTCAGATTTTATAATCTGAAATATGCTTATGTATAATCAGCAATTAGAATCTCTTTAATTTTAGCAGTTTTGAATTTTGCTTTTAAAAACAACCAAAAAACAAAGTAAAAATGTTAAAAACCTATCAAATAAAATCATAAAAATATAAAAATACCACTAAAAATAAAACTTGAGATGCGGAATCCCGTAAGAAGTCTCTTATAAGGGAGTCTTGATCCTTTATTTTTTTCTTCTTCTGATTTTCTGTGAAAGTTTCGGAGCAATTGGATCAAATAACTCGAATATCGTTTTTTGACTAGGAATAGCTAACAATGACCTAAATCACGAGGATGATATTTAGGAAGATTAATATGGTCCTTAAAATGATTATCATGATATAAGCATGTTCAGAATTGGTGCTGATACAATTTGGATTATATAACCCTAACTGTTTTTCCATTGAAATAGGGTGTTTAAGGGGTGTTCGCATTCTATAATCCGAAAAAATCAAGGTACCCCTATTTTTTTAGGTTTTCGGATTATAAAATCCAAATTGGTGAAAAACTCATATTTTCACCCTATAACAAAAGAAAAACTCAGTTCGGATTTTAAAATCCGAAAACCACGATAACATTTTTGAAAAATTTACAAGACGCGCGAGAATGACATAGGATATAGGGTGGAAAAAGTAAGGGTCTTGTTAACGAGTGCCCCCGGGGCACTCTTTAAGGATTCCAAAAGAAGAAGTTATTTAAAAAAAAAAAAATCAAATATTTCGATTTTCGATGCATTGATTACACTTATTTTCATGATAAGTTACCTTTTAAAGGCCTTAACTAGTGCCTCAGGGACACTGGTTAACATTTCCCAAAAAGTAATAGTCTTTACCCTTTACCTCTACCATTATACCTTTACCCATACATTTTTTGTAAACTGCCCATTTTACCCTTGTGTACATACATACTAAAATCCTTGTTAAAACAATTCCGGTTTACTACCGTGTTTTTTGTTTGCAGATTTCGTAATCACTATTCAAACATAATAAAAATTAGGCTTAATAGCAGTTTTTGCCCCCTAACTTTTCCAAAGTTGCGATTTTGGCCCCCTAAGAAAAAAAACTACAAAACCGCCTTCTAAGTTTTGCCCATGTGGCAGTTTTGGCCCCCTAGACCAATTTTGACTCTGTCAACGCACACGTATATTTTTTAATTATTTAAAAAATAATTTTTTATTTTTGTTATTTTTTTATTTTTTACATATTTAAAAAATAATTTTTTATTAAAAAAATAAAAAAGATTTTTTTTAATTTTTTATTAAAAAAAAGATTTTTTTTTATTTTTATTAATTAAAAAAAAATACACACGTGTGCGTTGAGTCAAAATTGATCTAGGGGTCAAAACTGCCACACGGGCAAAACTTAGAGGGACAATTTTATAGTTTTTTTTATTAGGGGTAAAATCGCAACTTTTTGAAATTTAAGGGGCTAAAACGGCCTAAAAATTAAACAAGAAAACACTACTTCTTCATTGTTGTACCACCATATCTATCTTCATTGTTCCCATTCCATCCGATTCAATTGAATAAGCAATAAGGTGATGATTTCATTTTTCTCAGTGATTTTTCGTAGGGTAGCAACTTCCAGAAAACTTTTCCACTTTTTTTAATTCCTAAACATGAAGGGGTGAACGGGTGTTATTTTTGATAGGGTTAAAATTGGTATTTTTGATGATTTGTTGGGTAGTTGTATAATTGTTAACCGTTGTTACCCTCATTCTTCACCTTCCTTCTCCTAAAACCCTAAAAATGGCGTCTTTGCACCTCCGAAGAATCTTACTCCGATCCGTTCGTTTTCGTTCCATATCTTCCATTTCTCCATCTCCAATCCAACCACCACCTCATTCTCCTCACATAAACCCTTCTAATATTTCATCACATTTCCACAACCGAACCCTTTTCACTCCACCTTCACTCTTCCAAATCAAACACTTCTCATCGGAATCCAAGTCCGAACCTGTTTCTACAACTGAACCGGATTCGATTGCCAGTGCAATCTCATCGGAGCTTCTCAAAGAACCAGACTCCGATCCATCCTCTGTCGCCCAGCGTCTCAATCTCAGCTTCTCACACATTACACCAACACCCAACTTGATTCTCGAGACCCTAAATCTTTCGCTTGAAGCTGGTAGAAACGTTTTAGGGTTTCATCAATGGCTTGCATCGAATCCCAAGTTCACACACACCGACGAAACTTTATCATACTTTGTCGATTATTTCGGTCGCCGGAAAGATTTCAAGGCAACGGACAAAATTCTCACCGGCGGCGGTGGAGGGCAAAAAACACTACTATCGGCTGTCGACCGCCTTGTTAGGGCGGGTCGGGCGAGCCAGGCGGTTCAGTTTTTTGAACGAATGGAGAAGGATTATGGGTTGAAACGGGATCGGAGTTCGATGAAGGTGGTTGTGGAGAAGCTTTGTTTGAAGGGTTATGCTAGTTATGCTGAGAAGATGACGCAGGATTTAGCTAAGGAATTTTTCCCTGATGAAGAAATTTGTGATTTGCTGGTTGCTGGTTATTGCATTGATGGGAAGATTGAAGAAGCGCGTAGACTTGCTGGAGAGATGTATCGTGGAGGGTTTGAGCTTGGTGTGAGAGCTTATAATGCTATGCTTGATTGTGTTTGTAAAATATGTCGCGAAAAGGATCCATTTCAGCTTCATTCGGAGTCTAAGAAAGTGCTTGTGGAAATGGATTCTCATGGGGTTCCAAGGAATGTGGAGACATTCAATGTGTTAATAACGAATTTTTGTAAGATTAGGAAAACTAATGATGCTCTGGGGTTGTTCAATTTTATGAGACAATGGAGATGCAATCCCAATGAGACTACTTTTCTTGTTTTGATTAAGAGTCTTTATCAGGCTGCAAGGTTGGAAGAAGGAGATGCAATGATTGATGGAATGAAATCGGCTGGGTACGGTGCTTTTCTTGATAAGAAAGTTTATTTTGATTTTCTTACCATTTTGTGTGGCATTGAGAGGATTGATCATGCTTTGAAGATCTTTACTATGATGAAGGCTGATGGATGTGAACCTGGTGTTAAGACTTATGACTTGTTGATGAAGAAACTAGGTGCACATGATCGTGTTGATAAGGCTAATGCTCTATTCAATGAAGCTCGTAGTAGAGGATTGGATGTGACTCTAAAAGAGCATGTTGTTGACCCAAGATTCTCAAAGAAGAAGGAGAAGAAGGCTGTTAAGGGCGAGAAGAAGAGGGAAACTTTGCCTGAGAAAATGGCTAGGAAGAGAAGACGCTTGAAACAGATTCGACTAAGTTTTGTGAAGAAGCCCAAAAAGAGCAGATTCGGCTGAGTTTTGTGAAGAAGCCCAAACGAAGGATGGGTTGATGATCTCAGTTTTTCACTTAGAAATAGACTTATCTGTTTGAATATTGTTTTCATTTTGTCATGATTAGTTTTACTCTTGCATTGTGCTTAGATGGTAAAGTAATTTAAGAATGAAAATAACTTGTTGAGTGATTTAAAAGCCAATCTGGGTATTTCTGGAACCAGAACCAAGATTTTAAAATAACACATGATTGCTCTTTAATCAAATCCCAGTTATAGCCCTGGTAACGTTGACGTTGACTGTTGCATCTTGTATTTTTTATGCAATGCATTTTAGCGGCTTCCTTCCCAATTCTATGCAGAGTTGCATCTTTATTAAAGGAATCACATGTATCAGTGGATGCTTTCTTGGTTGTTACTGTGAGTTCTATACTTCCATCTTTATCAGTTTTGCTTCAAAGTAATAATGCTTTGCTGTCTTTTTGGTATTTTGCTGTGCAAATTGCCCTTCAAATTTTTATTGTCTACTGAGGTAGTTTACCCATCTTTGTGAATTTCCTTGTTTTGATTTGGCTCATACAAAGGCTTGTTCAACTCTCTTTCCAATTTCTTTCACTTTTCTTAACTTTCTCTTCTTCTCTACTAATAATACATTGATATTAACAAACCGTGCCTTTATGCTGTTTATCGATATATCAAATTTCCGTCTCGCAGTTCTCTTTTCCAGTACCAACTACAAATTACAAATCAATTATAACTGAGATATCGTTGTGTCAGACATGTGTTCTGGACAACCCAACAAAACTACAGGATCCATTTCAAAATTTTATAAATCCAAAATATTATGGCTATTACATTACGGCTGACTGGATGTGTACTGTGTCTCTTCTACAGCTACACAATCATAGAAGATTTGGGGTTTATATGCCAAAAAGATTTGAATTTGGCAACTGAGCATTTTAAATATGAAAAGTTTAGCATCTTGGACAGAACTACCAATTTTTTTATTTGTTTTCTTGTTACTGATCTATGAATTGGTGGGGTTGCAGACCCCTTGCCATGGAGACCCTTTGCAATTGGTGGCTACAAGGGCATCAACCAGGTGCTTTTTGCATAGTCAAATCATATTTGGTTCTACTGACTTCAAGTTTTGAAGGCTAAAATTTGGTTGCATTTTAATCAAACTTTGTGACTACTACATATTGAATAAAAGTGAAAATGAGTTCATAAACATAGGAAAATTGCTGTTCACACATTAGAGAAGGCTGGGACACACATGTAAAATACGTTTTTGCCCTGCCGAGGAATTAAAAATCCGGCTGCAGTTAACTGCCGAGGAATTCCTCGGTAGTTAACTGCCGAAGTTTTCTGAACATAATCAGAACGAACAGAAGCAGTTTCCAGTTTCATTCTTTTGGTTCAAACACATCCAAATTCACTCCAAAGCACATTTTCACGAATTGCAAGTCAATCATCACCACATTATCACAAGTAAGTACCCTTAATCATTGCAATGTTAATGTTAGTTTGTTTAGGTTTATTTTTTTAAAAAATTAGAGTAGTTTGCATGTGGTTAGGTTAATGATGATTTGATGATTAAAATTGACAATTTGATGATTGCATGTGTAGTTTTTGAATTGATAAATGAATGTAGATGTTGCCTATGCTGTTTAAATGATAATGTGGCTTTGAATGGTGGCAAATGAACACAATTTGAATATGTTTTATACCTTGCACACAAAGTGTTTGATCAAATGCCTCAATGATAATTATATTGATTATTTAGTTAGTTTAGGTTATGGAAATGATAGAAGTGATGTTAATTATAGTTTGATTAAGTGTATATTGATTTTTTAGTGTATTTAGGTTATGATGTAAATGATTAAGTGTATAGAAATGATTAAGTTATGATGGTTATGATGTATATTGATTTTTTAGTGTATTTAGGTTATGATGAAAATTATATTGTATGAATGATTTTATTGTAAGTGTATAGAAATGATTAGTTTAGGTTATTGATTTTATTATAATGATGATTGTATGAATGATTTTAGGTTATCGAAATGATGTTGATTGTTGTTAATGTTAATGATTAAGTTATGACTAGTGTGTTTAATGTGTTTGATTATGTTATGGAAAATGATGTTAATTTATTAAAAATTTGTGTAGATATGGCCGATCAGGAGCCCATTGATCCATCTAAGATGATAGGTGGTAGGCGTGCTCAGACACAAAGCTACCGGAAGGAGAAGGAGAGGAGAAACGCACATATCCCAAAGAGGGGAAGAGGTCGGAGGGGGGGGGGGATGGCTCAGGGAGTTCTCAGCCTTCTGAGGCTTCTCAGGCACCGCCTGAAGAGTCGCAGGTGGTTGACCCGACCCAGGCGGTGGAGTACCTGAATTATCAGGATCACCATGATGTGACCGACGGTGGGTACGACGAGCAGTATATGCCAGAGCAGCCGCATATGCCAGAGGAGCCAGACGAGGATGACATTGCAGCAGCGGCTGCCCCGGAGGTGTTGCCTACGGACGCTCCCTTTCCTGGAGGACCGCAGGACATATCTTTGCTTCACTCTTATGCCAGTCATGTGGCATTGCCGCTTTGGTATAATAAGGATGACGTAAGTATTTTTTTTTTTAAATGTTCTTTTTTAAATGTTAACTTTTATATATGTTTTTTTTAATTCCTTTCTTTATGTTTAATTATTTTCTTTATTTTTCCTTTCTTGATTTAAATTGTTTTATTTATATGTTTAGATTATATGTTTTATTTATATGTTTTATTGATATGTTTTATTTATATGTTTTATTTATGTGTGATTTTCTTTAAATTGTTTTATTTATATGTTTTCTTTATATGTTTTATTTATATGTGACTTTCTTTAAATATGTTTTATTTATATGTTTTATTTATATGTGATTTTCTTTAAATTGTTTTATTTATATGTTTTCTTTATATGTTTTATTTATATGTTTTCTTTATATGTGATTTTCTTTATATGTTTTCTTTATTTTTATTTTAGCATTTGTTAAGTTTAATATTTATTAGTTAAATGTTTACATTGTTTAAACTATGTTTATTTTTCTATTTTTGCAGTGCCGCAAGAAGCGTTTTGTAAAACCAATTAATCATGGCCCCAAGATTTTGAGTCTCGGACGTCCAAACCCCAATCAGAGATGGTTTTGGGATCCGCTTATGCAGAGTGGCTTACATGATTTGGTATACTTGGGCTACGCCACTGTGCCTCACGCTTTGCTGATGACTTTATGCGAGAGGTGGCATTCCGAGACCAGCACTTTTCACATGCCTATGGGGGAGATGACTGTGACTTTGGATGATGTCGCATGTCTTATGCATGTCCCGATTGAAGGGCGGATGTTGGGCCACCGGAAGAAGATGCTGAGACATGAGGGAGAGGCACTACTGATGACTCACTTGGGTGCGTCGAGGTCGCAGGCAGAGAAAATCTGCAATACTGAGTATGGTGGATACATTAGTTATCCTAAGCTGAGGGAGTTTTATACGACGCACCTTGGTAGAGCCAACCTTTTGGCGGATACACAGGATCCAGAGGAGCTGGAGGAGTTGGAGAGGGTTAGGACTTATTGTGTGAAGTCCTACCTTCTATACTTGGTTGGATGCCTGTTGTTTGGGGATAGAAGCAACAAGCGCATCCAGTTGATTTATTTGACGACTATGGCGGACGGCTACGCGGGGATGCGTGCTTATTCATGGGGAGGGATGGCACTTGCATACCTGTACGATGAGTTAGCTCAGGCTTGTTTGCCCGGAGACAGGCAGCTTGGGGGAAGCGTGACACTGCTCACTGTAAGTAAAAATTAAATTTAAATTTAATTTTTTTTGTTAACTATTATTATTTTGTTATATTTTGTTATATTTTTTCGTTAACTTTAATTTTTTTTGTTAACTATTATTATTTTGTTATATTTTGTTATATTTTTTTTGTTAATTGTAAATTTTATTTTTTTAGTTAACTTTAATTTATTTATATGTGATTTGTATGGTTTATGCAGGCATGGTTTTTGTCGCACTTCCCTAAGTTTTACACTGTTGATCCAAACCCGGACTACATTGAAAATTTACCGGTTGCGGCGAGGTGGACTCTTCAGAAGGGTCATGGAGAGGGGGCCACGTATCGGTCATTGCTTGATCGCATTACGTTTGATGACGTATGCTGGAGGCCGTACGAAGGGCACAGGGAGTTCCAGCCTTTCGAGGAGGTATTTTGGTATTCTGGCTGGATCATGTGCGGCGACCGTAGGGTGTACCGTCACCTGCCGGAGAGGGTATTGAGGCAGTACGGATACGTCCAGTCCGTACCTAGACCTCCGACGGATGTTCCAGCGCTGACACCGGCTGAGATTGTGCAGGCCTTCACGGACTTCCGCCCTCGCACGCTTAAGGCGGATGATTGGGGTGAGCAGGCAGGAGAGCAGCCATGGCGTATGGCAGAGGGCTATGTACGATGGTACACGCTTATGTCTCACCCTCAGATTTTGCCACTTCTTCCGGGAGATGTTCCGAGGCCTCCAAACGAGGAGCAGATCGTTGCAGAGCAGTGGGAGCGGTACGAGGCGAGAAGCTCCCCTGACACCTATGACATGGTTAGCGGCGCTGTTGCCCATGCTGATGAGTTTTTGGGTCAGGAGGTGATGAGCATGACCCCTCAGCAGTTGTATGCGGCCTTGCAGGATGTTAGGCAGCAGATCGCGCCGATCATTACCAGGAGGAGAGCCCAGAGACCGAGGAGGAGACACCAGCAGCACCAGCATGACCAGGACCAGCAGTAGGATTTTTAGGATTAGGACTGCTAGTATTTTTAGGATTTATTTTTAGGACTTTGGTGTATTTTCATGACATTTGGCCGTTTTGTTAGTACAGTACATTTGTTGTTACTTTGTTTGGATGACATTTTTTTATGACAATTGCTCGTTTCCGTATTATATTTTCAATTTCAGTTATGTATGTAATTTGATTTGACTAGCTTTATGGTTTGGCATCGAAACAATGTGTTTACAATGTGTAAAAACACATGTAACAGGTTCTGCCTTCAACAGGTTCTGCAAATTCTGGCTTCAGGATTACTCGGCAGTTAACTGCCGAGGAAAAGATGAAACCGGCGGTAGTTAACTGCCGAGGTTTTCCTCGGTACTAAACTGCCGAGGTTTTCCTCGGTACTAAACCACCGAAGTTTGTTTTTTGATTTTTTTTTTTGATTTATTTTGTTTACTTAGAATTTTATGTTATTTAAAATATTGCGATAGAGTGAATTCGAATAAATATTGCGATAGTGTGAATTCGAATAAATATTACAATAGCATGAATTCGTTCGAATAAATATTGCGATACATGTTTCGTTACATTACATAAATGGGGCATTCCAACTACAACAACTGTCTTACCTCTGAAATGGGGTAAATTCAAACTTGCCAAACGGCGAGGACTCAAGCATTTCGCTCGCTATTCATGCTTTCCTTTGAAAAGAATAAATTTTTGTCAGGCTTGATTTAGATGAAGGTATTCAAGTGCCACCGAAATGAGGTCCATTCCTTGACACCTAATACCTTCATCTAAACCAGCCTAACAAGAATTTAATCTTTTCAAAGGAAAAACATGAATAGCGAGCGAAATGCTTGAGTCCTCGCTGTTTGGCAAGTTTGAATTACCCCATTTCAGAGGTGAGACAAATGTTGTAGTTTGAATGCACCTTACCCTAACTAAAGACGATCTTCTGGCGGAATCAAGTTGTTGATGATATCTTCAGTTGATCTCAGCAACGTCACCCGCATATCGATCCACTGGAACTTTGTGTGCTCCCAATACATGCTCGTCACGTTTTCGTCGTTCTTTAACTCCACCCAAGTGAATGATACGCTCCCCTCGTCGAGCTTTGGACGTTTATACAAAATATTTTGCACCCTCCTTGTGTCTCTGGGGTTGACTCCTTGGTAGAATTCATTCAGTTGATCCTTGAGACCTCTTAACGCTACATCAAGGCACCGAACCTTCAACCTATGAGTTTCTCCGCCGTTGAATGTTGCATGAACGTCGATTCATCCGGCCATTGTTTCAAATCTACACACATAGAAATTTAAAAGAATCAATGAAAAACTCATTCAAACATTGCAAATTATACATAGACTCTAAAAATCATAAAAATAACCCTAAAATGTAATTGTCTAAAAAAAAAAATTAACGTAAAATATAGCAAAATTATTCAAATTATATTTACTCTTAAAATAAATCATATAGTCTTACTAAAATAAAATTAAAAATATAAAACACCAAATAAAAAAATAATCCTAAAATTTTTAAATTATAACATAATCATCATGCAAACATTTTAACAAAATTAATCAACTAACATCTAATCTAAAAATGATTTATCACATGTAAATCTAATTAAAAACTAAAATAAAAAATTAATTTAAAACACCAAATTAAAATATAACCAATAAACTTTAAACTATAACATAAACATCATACAAACATTTTACTCTAAAAATGAATTATACTATGTAAATCTACTCAAAAACTAAAATAAAATAAATATACTCAAAAACTAAAAAATAAAAACATTTATAACAACTAAAATTTAAGTTAATAGCATTATAATTACTTACTTGTGATTTTGTTGAATAAATTTGGTTGGATTTGGTTGGGTTATTTAGAGAGATTTGTGAGAGAGATTTGAGACAAAAAATTTGAAGATGTGATGAATAATGGAGATGAGAAAGCTTCTGCCAGACTTGTAGCAGAAAACTTCGGCAGTTAGCTATCGAGGAATTCCTCGGCAGTTAACTGCAGCCGGATTTTTAATTCCTCGGCAGTTAACTGCCGAGGGGGCAAAAACGTATTTTACATGTGTGTCCCAGCCTTCTCTAATGTGTGAACAGCAATTTTCTAAACATAGCACCAGAATCTCATTGGGATAGCTATAATTGTTTGTTGTGATTAATTGTAGCACAGGCACATATATTTACATTCAATTATTTATATTTCCTAAATTATTACTCGGGTGTAGGTGTCAATGCGGTGTCTTGACTCGTGTCCATGCTTCATTTACTAGGCTTGTCGAAATCACTTGGAGTGACCCTATTTGTGTTTGAATGATTGGAATTTGAGGCAAATGCTTAGCGTTTTAGTGATAATGGAACTTGGAAGTTCAACTCAAGAAATCTTACTTTGGCTAATGAAATTTGCAATGGCCAGGGTTAAGTTAGGGTATAACCTGGGATGAGGGTTGATGATTGGCTTTTTATTTTTGAATCAATCTTAATTGTCTTTTTAAATTCTTGAAATGGTGCAGCTCTACTCTACGATTGGAAACCAATGGATATATCAGAGTATATTGCTACTGGGTCTCAATCAGATGCAAAGAGATACGAGTGCTTGAAGAGAACTCTCTTGAATTTTAATTTCAGGCCCTTAGACGATGTTCAGTACTTTTTTGCTTGTTTCTTGAAATTGAAACAAAATCCTTCATGATTGCAGCTCTGTGACCGTGTGGGCATTGCTTGGCTGTTAAATGAAACAAGGCAATTATCTTTCCATTTCTATTGATTGTTCTTATTTTCATTGAAAATAATGGTTATTGGTTGGTTCAATTACGGCGGTTCTGCAGATGTATCTGATGCAGACTAATTCAACATATGATTGGCTTTGACAAGTCGTCAAAACGTTGCCATCAGAGATTGAAACAAAAAGAACCTGTTCAAGTCGACTGTAGCAAAAAGAAAGGCCAATTTTTCTTTTCTTTGATTTTCTTCTGTCTCTGCAGATATCCTTTATATGCAAGAGCTGCTCTGTGTCAAGCTTGTTGCAAGGTGGCCAAACCCTTGGAACCAGGAGCCTCTAAGCTTCTAGATGCAATGTGTAAACCCTTTTTGTCTCTCTACCTTCGTTTGGAGCCCGATAAGGTTGCATATAGCCAGTGCCAATACCATGGCCTTTCACCTGCTTCCATCAAAGCCATAGGGGCAGCAGTAGCACTAGTGGAAAGAAAACCCGAGACTTTGATAGTTAGCCCGCATTTGGAGTGAGAGAGTTCCCCCACACCTAATGAGAGCTTTAGTCCCGTAAGTGTAGCTCAGTTGGTAGCTACCAGGGACAATGTTTGCAGGGGCCGGGGTTCGAACCCCGGATTCCCCACTTATCTACACTTTAAAAGTGTGTGATCTAGGCACTAGGCTATTTAACCAAAAAAACCTAATGAGAGCTTTAATACTTCAATCTCATTCTATTCCGCCAACCATGAAATATACCTCGTGGCTGGAGATGGTCTTATTGGAACTGATGGAAATTGAAGGGTTTAACAGATATTTACACATCATATTCACCAATTCTAGCCTTCTCAACGAAGAAGATTTCTCAAGTATACATGCAAAAGCTGTTTTGGGTAAATGTTCTTGTATAGCATACTAAAAGGACGGGCGAGAACAATTGACTGCACCAGCAGCAGCCAAATCCAAAAGTTAAATTGGCAGAAGCAAAAGGAAAATCTAAGAAAGGGAAGAAAAAAAAAATGGCGGCGGCAACTTATTTATTTTAACCGGAGGACATATGGGAGTCTATCTTCAAATTTCTCGACCGTGACAACGGCACTTTAAAGTCTCTCTCCATCGTCTCCAGACAATTTCTCGCCATCACCAACTGTCTCAGATTCTCCGTCACAGTCCCTAATCTCACAGCGATCAACCTCACCCGCTTATCACGAAGCTATAGTTATTCTTTTAACTATAGAAGGCTAAGACACAATACTTTAGATTTATAGTTGGAGTTTTATAATAGATCTATAGTTGGATTATAATTTCACTCTGATTTTAAACTTTTTTTTTAAAGATTGTAAAGGATTAAACTTAAAAACTTGTAATTTTGTAGGGGTTAAAAATATATTTAGGCTGAAAATTATACCAATTTCTTTTATTTTTTATTTTTAAGAATTATACCAATTTCTTAAAAGGTTAAAAATCATTATTTTTTTACATTAAATATTAGCATGTCACTATTTATTTTATTTATTTACCGAAAAGGAAAAGTTACAGAGAGCGCCTCAAAAAAAAAAGAAAAAGGAAACGGATAAGTTACCCCTTTTAAGGCTTTGTTTGGGAGTTTGGAGGGGAAGGGAGGGGAGGGTTTTGGAAAAAAGCAAGGAGCAAGTGGAAGAAATAGAAGACATTGGGAGGAGAGGGCTTTGGAGGTTAATTTTTTACTCATAATAAAAAATCCCCCTCATTTGGGGGAACTCAAAGATTGTATTGGGGGAGGGTTTTGGGGGGTTAGGGAGGGTTTATATGAATTTTTCAAATCCAATCTATGTTTTTATTATATTCTTAAATTTAAAAGTATATTAATCATAAGTATTAGTTTATCATTCTCTAAAAAACTGTTCTTTCAAAAAATGTGAATTTTTTGTTCATTTTTCTATATATTTCCAACCCCCCAAAGCCCTCCCATCCCTTCCCCTCCGAACTCCTAAACAAAGCCTAAGGGGGTAACGAGTCGAACGCCGACAGAGTATATAAAAACAAAAACGCGATTGGATTGGGAAAATAAAAATATATGCAATAAATAAATAATCTAAAAACCAGTAAACAGTAGCACGGATCCGTGTGTTTGCGGAGTGGAGTGGGTAGTGAAGTGAAGTGAAGTGAGTAACAAGCGAGTAATACCAAAACGGAATTCAATTCTTCTTCTCCGTTTTCCAATTCACAGTAAGACCTAATCCAAACTCTTTTTAATTCATTTCAATTCAATCTACGCTTTCTTTTTTATTATTCAACTTAAATTCACAAACAATTCAATCCGCAATGTGTTCAAATATGCTCATTACACTCAAATTTCTTTTGCCTCTTTACCTATTTTTTAATTAATTTGTATGTATTATTTCATTTTAGTTTCAAATAATCACTTCCGTCAATATTTTACTTTATAATATCTAAATTTAGGCCTCTCGATTGGAATTTGATTTATTTATTTCTGATCAACATGATTGAATTCAATCAACATTCATACTTCAGGTTTATCAAGAACTAAATCTGCATTGCTGGAGAATGTATGCATCTACTTTTTTGACTTGCTTCTAGGCCTGTTTTTTCATAGAGGACTACGCTTCCTTTTAGTTTTGAAGCAAAAGCATGTTTCTTGCACTTTGGTTGAAAGACGTGCTGGTTTTTGGTTTCATAGTTCTAGATGCAGAAGATAGCGTTGAAAAGGAAGGGCCGATAATCTAGAAGCTCAAATTGTGTTTGAATCTGAACGACACAACTAATCAGATGGGCAAGGAAAATGAGTCACCTGTGAAGAAAGAAGAACTTACTGATGATGGCTCCTCGAATGTTGAGATGAGAGATTTAGAATCTCAATCACCACTTAGTTTGGAGAGGGAGATGGGCTTGGCGAGTTGTCGTGTGTGTCAGTGCGCTGAGTCTGATAAACGAGGAGATGCCGCCCTAGAATTTTTGGGCATCACCCCAGTTATAGAAAGCAAAGGGGAAGTAAAGTTGGATGGCAAGGAAATTCCAAAAGACACTACACCTAAACAAAACTTTGTAGGACCTAACGGGGAGGTTTTTGTATGTAAGAATGATTTGGAGATTGGTTTGTCTCATGAAGATAGGTTAATTGAACTTGGTTGTTGTTGTAAAAATGACCTTGCTTTAGTACACTATGCTTGTGCACTCAAGTGGTTTATCAACCATGGATCTACAATTTGTGAAATTTGTGGACATATAGCAAATAATATCAGAATAGCTGACTTCAACAAGGTTGTTGGTTCATTAAAAGAATATGAAGCACTGAGGGAAAGAACTGTCAATGGAGATCTAGGTCCCGCACAAGATCATCCAAATACTGGTGTGGATCCTGATGCTGTGGCTGCTATCCGAAGGCAACGGTTAAGTGAAATTGCACTATGGTTTTGTCCTCATAATAGCAATAACTTTAACAACAATAGCAATGTGGACTCAGTTTCACAACTTGTTTCTGAACAGCCGTTGAATTTTATTGTCGAAGAACCTGAACCCGTACAGAATACCCGAACTAAGTGGGCTGTAGAATGTACAGGGATCTTGCTTGCTACAGGATTGCTTACCATCACCCTTGCATGGCTTATAGCTCCTCGTGTTGGAAAGGTATGTGAATATCAATTGAGATATTTGACAAAACATGCTAATATGTTTATATGAAAGGTTTTGCTTTGATGTTCTTTCTTTGCCTAAATGTGCCCTTATATGCATGCATGGACCCCTAACATCTTAAATTTTTAGAACATTATGGTAGTGATAAAGACATTGAGCTAGGCATGATGTTTTAAATGACAATCCTTCATTTTCCTACTCATTATAATAAATTTCTTTACAAGGGTCACATTAACTCAACATTTTCCTCCATCTAACCATAACCTTATGATTTAGCTGAGAATCTCATTTTTGTATACTATGAAAATGTTGACCGTATTGAAATTGAACGGACCTATTATGGTTGTGGTGTATATTATGAAATATGTTCCTTTTTATACTTGCCACTCTAAGCCATTCATTTACATACAGTCCGTTTGATATCTACTAAAATAGGTCTTGATTTCTGCTCTGTAACTTGAAAGAATGTGCTAGTGTAAATCGGTGTAATGCCAACTCAACAATCGTTAGCTAACTCTAATTCTTGAATATTTATTTCTTTTGGATTGGGTGATAATGGATTACTCTTCGGGAGAACATTTGGGCGGGAAATGTTTATTCTTTACAGGCCTTTCCTATTCCTCTACTTTGCATAACTTGCCTTTAGCCGCTTCTGTTCTACTCAGGGTATGGACAGAGGTAGAGGTATAGGCTTCTAGGGGCTTGGGCCCCTGCCAGACTTTTTTAAGACCTTTTTATCTCCACTATAAATCATGTGCACGTGCAATGGAAAGATGAAATGGCTGATCAATATAAGTAGTAGTGGAATGAGAATAAGTACTAAATCTACAAAAGCCAACTCTGTAAATCCATGATTTTTCTTATCATTTACACTCAACAGCTCCTCCAAACCCTTCCAATCATTTAGTCCATAAGCCTCGACCACCATCTCTTAAATTGAACACATGAAGTCCCTTAAAGTCCCAGTGGCCATGCTAATGGCCCTTACCACTGCTGAATCCTGGCTCTGCCCTGATAAGGGGTATGCTTTTCTAAGGATATTTGAATGACAGGGAAACTCGTGAACTACAATCTTTTATGTTCCTACTAGATTTATGTCTATCTGTCAATAATGATAGGAGAGTTAGAATTTGGACTTCTATGCGGAGTTACTTTTCCAAGAGATACACACTTCTAGTCTTCAAAGTTTCCTTCTTGACAAACCTATTTGGAAGCCCAAATCTTCCTCAAAGATAAGTCTTTAGATTGGAGGATTGTTCTTTTTAAAATTAATACAAAGCACTTTTGCAATTTTTTAAGCATCACTTCTCGTTTTTTACGTGTGATGATATGTCCAAATCTAGCTAAGAAAAAGAATGTTTTCTGTTTCTGCAATGGAAGCTTGTTACTTTCCTTTGGGTTTTTTTTAAGCTTTGCGAAGCAGCGAATGTGTTGCTTCTACCCCAGAAGGAGGCAGGAATAATCATATATACATTTGTGTGTGTGTGTGTGTGTGTGTGTGTGTGTGATTAACAGTGAAGTTTGTCATAATTTTAAAAAAACAATAAATTTTATCACTTATAATTAACTAAAAAGGTTTTGGCAAGACTTCAAACGCTAAAATCTTATGTGTGGCTTTTTTGGCTATCGTTCAGTTTGTGTTGTTGGAGCATAATGCTTGTATGTTTAAGAGTGCTTATTGCCCTAGAACTTCTTTGGCGACTCACTGAGTCATTAGTACTTCAAGAGAGTTGCTATTTTGGACTTGCTTAAGTGACGACACACCCTTATCACATTCCTTGTTATTTCTTACACTTGTATATCATTATTATTTCTTACACTTGTATATTTTTGTTTTTTTAGGTATTTTCTTAAAATACAGTGGTATTGTTTGTATTACAGATTTTTTGTTATATGTACTTGCTTCTTATTCCCTATAAATTTTGATTAGAAGCGTGTTCCTAATACTTACTGCCTACAATTTTTTTGTCTAGAAAACTGCAGGAAGTGGTCTTCATATTCTTCTCGGCGGTGTTTGTGCTTTAACAGTGGTGATTTTTTTCCGATTTGTAAGTACTTCATGTACCTTCCTACTTTCGGACCGGTTGTATTTTTTGAAAGAAATTTGGTTCAGATTGTTATCGTTTGGCTGGATTAAATAAAACTTTACTATGTTTATAAAAATAATTGATAAAAGACGACCATGATTATATATGTTGGTTCGTTGTTCAATTTCAACCCGCACGGAACTTTTAATAATTGAATGAATCATTTTCAAAGTGATGACAGCAGGAACTAGGAAAACAAATACAATGCTTGATCTTAATGGCATTTGCATAACTGATTAGCAATATTTTTTTCCTTTCAATTTGGTGCCAATCAAAATCTAATTGTTTCTCTTGTGTAATTGGTTATTGCAGTTTGTGCTTACAAGAATCAGGTATGGACCTGCACGTTATTGGGCAATATTATTTGTTTTTTGGTTTCTTGTCTTTGGAATATGGGCTTCGCGGACGCACAGTGCTCATACAACGTGATCCCTTGTTACAGACTACAAAGCTTTACCATGTCTGTTTAGTCCTATCTACCTATCTTCCCTCGGCCCTTCTGGCCCCTCCTATCTTTTTTTAACTCTTGTTTTATTTCCTTGCCATCTTAAATTTTGTGATTATAGGCATCCACTATGAAACTACCTAAGAGTATATTTGGTAGATTATAATATTTGTACGATGTAAAATAGCAATTATGCGTTCCTTAGCTAGATTTCAGGACGTACACACACTCAAAAATGACTGAACATGTTTATACTCGTAATTACGATCTTGAAAAATATCCAGACCGAATTAATTGTTAACTATTGGTCAAATGGAACAACCATTATGATACTGTGGCTGGGGTCAGTGGGTTATGGATAAATTTGATGGCATTCGATGATATCTGATATCCAATGGAAGGAAACTAAAGTGTAATTTGATAAGAGTTGTTTTGAATATTGATGTACGAATGTACAAAATTTATATAAATAACATGGTGAAAATGAGTGCAAATCATGAATATTCTCATCATATATAGGCACATGTCTAAAGTATTTGCCCTTGCTTATGCTATGGCGTGTGCGAAATCAATAGTCTTCCAAGTTACTGGAAGTGATATACTTTGATATGATGCAGAGGTAGTTGGTGTGATACACCATGCACAATGAACATAGAATAAATTCAAAGAAGGTATAATTTCAGAAGATGAGAGAAGTTTCTGAATTTTGATTAGTGATTAGTTCGTTCATAACTTGCATTTCCCACAACGAGTGCTGTTCCTTCTCACGGCACAACACACAATCCGAAAGCAATCTCTTCGAGTCACAAATTGACACCAGGAAATTGACATTGAAATAAAGATTAATGAGAAATACTGAAATAGAATAAAGGTAAAATTGCTTATGTGATCCTTCAGGTTATTTTATTGTATTCATATATTTATATTAGTCTTTGTGCAGGCTGCTAACATTTTCTTGAGTTTCCGTTAAAAAGTCTTTTGTGATCGTTACGGTGATGATGTGGATGTTATGATGCTTTATGACAAGTCCAACTAAACTTTTTGTTAGAAAATCAATTTTTTTAATTAACTTTATGAATCACTTGATTAACCGTGAAATTGATTTGTTTTTTTATAAAGAAAACATGGGTGAGATACATTCTTGAGACTCATGAAGACCAGTGAATGCCTCCCTGCTCAAAAAGCAAATATGAACCAACTAAGTCTTCAAATCCATAACAGGATTTTATTCATGCTCTTGTGAAATACAAGCTGCATATTTTATTAGAGGACAAAGAATTAATACAATAGATTGGTCTAAATGGTAAGAGATTTGATCCCTAAAACAAGTGATACGGAAATAAATATTTTTTTATTTATTTTATAGTATTATAAAATGAAGAAAAAAAGAGAGTAGTGCAGAATGAATATAAAAATAGACTTTTTTTTTGAGAGCATATAATAAATAGACTATCCATTTTTTTTTTTGGGCAACATCCATTTTTCTTATATTACTATATAATGTGGGAAAAATACTTATGAAAAGGGAGGGAAAGGGAGTATCTTTTTGACGACCGGTAAAATGAGTAGATGTGAAGCACATACAAACATACAAGACGAGTATGTATGTATGTTAGCTGAATATGATTGGCAAAAGAAACAAAGTCACTTTACCTTATTGACATTGTCTTTTTGTTAACAATCTTGTCTTCGGCTAACACACACAGTGTCCATTATTACACAATGCTTTGTAATGAGCCGTCCCTCTCTTTAAGATATTTTATCAACTCACGTATCACAACAATTGTAGCCACTCCTTTCCATTACCCAAACTTCACCAACCATATACTTTTTGTCCTTAAATCAAAACCCTCCTCGTATATTAAAAAAATGTTTAGATTATGCAACATAGTCCATGGACTCACTTTAAGTTAGGTACCTCTCAAAAAACAAAACAAAAAATTTGGTAGTCAAGGCTTTACCTCATTATCACCAACAACCTTGAATTCTATTTCTAGTTGAATTGAAGACAACAATTTTGTGACCACCAAAGTTCTTCCTCAAACCTTGTTTTACTATGAAAAGCCTCTGTCTTCCGCCATTGCTTGCTCCTAGGTACATCTTTTTCCATTTACTTTTTGTTTCTTTACATTTACCACAAATATGTTGCCAAGAAAATTGTAATTTCATCATAATTGGATTGTATCTTATCCTAGTTCTTCATAACAGTGCCCTGGTTGGTAGCAGAGCCTTTGCAAACAATTTAACAACAAAGTGCTTTCCCAAGCAACTTCATTTCAACTCTCGCTCTGTTGTTTTTTCTTCACACTTGTAAACTCTCTATCTTTCTCTTTGCATTTTGATCACGATGCATTAATTCTATTTGCTTAAGAAGGAACAATAATGTTCTTTTTATGTGGTTTATATTGTGAAGGTGTTATGCAACTCTATCTGTGGAATCAGAAGTAGAAAATAAACAAGTATTTGATGGAGAGAAAGCTTCTTTGCTTGTTAGAGAGCTCAGGAAGAATTTTGACACTGGCAAGACAAAGAGCTACGAATGGCGGATTTCCCAATTGGAGGCCATAGTGAAGATGTTAGAAGAGAGAGAGAAGGAAATTATTGATGCTCTTCATTCAGACCTTTCTAAACCTAGACTAGAAGCATATATAACCGAGGTCTTCAATCAATTTCCTCTTTTGTTTCTATTGTTTATTTCTCTCTAAATTGCAGTCTGCAACCGCAATGCGACAACTGAAATACGTTTTTTTGAGATCTTCACAAAAACATCACAACCACAATTGCGGCCGCATCAGCCACAATTGCTCTTATTTTACCACAATATAAAGATTCACATCGTAATTGCTTCAGAACCAGCCTATATAAAAGGATAAATTAAGCTCTTCAAGGTTCACAAACTTGAACCAAGACCTTGCTTAAGAGAAACCAAACTTATTGCCAATAAATGGGTCCATTTATAATTGTTATTTTGTGGAATTCTTTCCATTCCCTCTTGTTATGATGGCATTTAGTTAATGTTTCCATTAGCATTGTAAATATCTTAGCCTTACCATCAATTTAATTACCTCCGTTTCTATGTGTGTACATTTTAAATGCAGATTGTCCAGGCGAAATCTTCATGTGATGAAGCACTTCAAGAACTGAAACACTGGATGAAACCTGAAAAGGTAATTACAAAGAATGAGAATGTCTGTGACTCAACTTAGCTTCATTAGTAATACATTTCTTTTTCTCCTTCTTTTAGGTGAGTACTTCAATCACAGCATTTCCATCATCAGCAGAGATTGTGTCCGAACCACTAGGAGTTGTGTTGATCATATCAACATGGAACTTTCCTATGTGTATGTAGAACATGTTCATCTTTCAGACATTCTAAATTGCATTTGGTTATAACGGAGAACAACTTTTCTCCATATCATTCACCACTGTCATGTAGTATATATATATTAATGTCCGAAAACTTGGAACTATAGTTCACTCCACTCAAATATAATTTCACAAAAAAAAAAATCGATGTTTGATTGCTCTGAATCAAAATTGATTTTGAGTTCTCAGTTTTTATCTTTTCTTTTTGGGAATTATGCTATCTAATTTATTGATTTTTTCATCTTCTCTGTATCCTTTCCTTTCCATTGATAAAGATTTTATCTCCTACCTGCAGTGTTATCATTGGATCCAGTCATTGGAGCCATTTCCGCGGGCAACGCAGTGGTTTTGAAACCATCAGAAGTTTCTCCTGCAACATCATCCCTGCTTGCAAATTTGCTAGAAAGTTATCTAGACAACTCTGCAGTAAGAGTTGTTGAAGGGGCTGTTCCTGAAACAACTGCACTCCTGGACCAGAAGTGGGATAAGATACTTTACACAGGTAATTCAAATTTGTCCTATATTATCACATCAATACCCTATGAAATCATTGCATATCTAAAAGATTCATCAAACCGTGCGGATAATAATGTGATTGAGTTAGAGTGGTTAATAAGCTCCAAATAAGGACGAATCGTTCAAGAGAATCCGAGTTTGAATCGTAGCTGGAATAATCATTGGTCAAACTTTACTTATCTCCTACTTAAATTCTCGATTACCAGGACCCGTTCTCTTGGGAACCGGAGTGTTAAAAGACCAAATATCAGTCTTTGCGACTATACAGAATTTGAAAAGTAGAATTATTAATGTTAATAATTGTTGGATAGCCCCTCCTCTAAAGTCTTAACTCTTAAGGTGTTTCACTGAAATTTGAGTTGATATCAGTGAGTTGTCATTCATTAGAAACTAATTTAAAATAAAAAAGTTACATATATTTGGTCCAATTAGCATGCCAATTCTGCTATAAGGTTTTATGCATAATAGACCAATTTTACTCAGGTAGTGCTAGAGTAGGTCGCATTGTTATGGCTGCTGCTGCGAAGCATCTTACTCCAGTGATTCTTGAGCTTGGAGGAAAGTGTCCAGCTGTTGTTGATTCAAATGTCAACTTACAAGTAACATGATCCCTTGAACTTGTTGTTTATATTTTATTTACACATCCAGTAACATATTTTCATCTATAACGATCATTGAAATTTCAGTTCACTGCGAGGAGGATAATAGCTGGCAAATGGGCATGCAATAGTGGACAAACATGCATTTCTGTTGATTATATCATCACAACAAAAGACTTCGCTCCAACGCTTGTAAGATTGGCTCTATAATACAAAATTCAGTCTGCTGTTACAATGTATTACTTATAATGTATTATCATTACACAGATAGCAGCTTTAAAGGAAGAATTGGAGCAATTTTTTGGGAAAGATCTGATGGAATCGAAAGACATGTCTCGTATTGTGTCTCCAACTCAATATGCACGACTCGTGAAACTCTTGAATGAGGATAAGGTATCAGACAAAATTGTTTTAGGAGGTCAGAGGGATGAGAAGAAATTGTGAGTTTGCATTTCCATCTTGGTTATAAAGATTGGAATTAATCATTTGTAACAATACCATAACATCAATTCTCCCTCTTTATTGCAGAAGGATTGCTCCAACTATCTTATTGGATGTTCCACAAGAAGCTATGGTTATGCAAGAGGAGATATTTGGGCCAATTTTGCCAATTATTACTGTGAGTACCATAAAGGGAAAAGTAAATGTTATGTTTTTTATATTTCGCATAAATCTAAGTCTTTGTATCTTTTCCTCACATTTTTGCAGGTAGACAACATTGAAGATAGCTTTAGTATAATAAAATCAAGGCCAAAGCCTTTGGCTGCATATCTCTTCACAAACAATGAGCAACTGAAGAAGGATTATGTGGACAAGATATCTTCTGGAGGGATGCTCATCAACGACGCTGTCATACATGTAGTTATTCTCTTTCTCAAATTTATTGAATTCTAACATTCTCTTTTATTTTATAAATATGAAATCTATTGTTCTCGGATAGTTGCATCAGTAGACAGAAAGGGAAAGGCTATATTCTCTTCATATATTTTCTGATATAATGTTGACTTGAATCAATAAAGTAATGACATCGATTTTCTTATTCTAGCACAGATAATCCCTTAATTTCATCAAAGGTAGAAACATATGCAGGTACAGTGTGAATCTTAGATGCTCAAGACTTTACGATCTAAATTTTGTACAGGAAAACAAAATGAAATTTGAAAACTAACTACCTATGAAACACAGTCACTCGACACGGAAGTGACACAAACACATCCACAACAATAATAATTTGAGAAAATAGATGTAATTGAAAATATCACATTGACACATTTGGACACGACTTCATTATGAAGTTTCATAACTGTATAGTGTATACCTCTCATTCATCAAATGTAGTACATATCTATGTATGGCTCATCCAAATGTAAGATATAGACATGATGATGGCATTATACTGACTTGTTTGTACGACAATGTTGGTGCAGGTTGCAACTCGTGGTTTGCCTTTTGGAGGAGTTGGAGAAAGTGGAATGGGTTGCTACCATGGAAAGTTCTCTTTTGATAGTTTCAGCCATAAGAAATCAGTTTTATATAAAACTTTTGATTCCGATCCATCCATAAGGTACCCTCCATATACACCTGAGAAGGAAAAAATTTTGAGGGCCATTTTTGGTGGCAATATTTTTCAGATAATTCTTGCTTTGCTTGGATGGTCTAAATGATGATGTGCAAGGGACATGTAAATGTATCAGTCTCTGATCTCTGATGGGGTGTGTTTTTCTATAGGCATTTATTCACATGTGTCCTGCTCCTACATTTTTTTTTGTAAGGTTGAGGACCAGAGGCCCAATCACTGTGAATAAATTTATGAACAATTACTTGTAAAAAAATTAAAAGAACTTTACAATATAATTACATGTTTTTTTTTTTGTATGATCAATATTAGCTAATGCATCTTAATATTTTTATAATACAACTTATAAGGATATATTTTTGTAAGTATAAATTGACCCCAAAGAAGGCTACAAATTATACAACCCAAAACTAGCCAAGCAGCCAGCACACCCACTGACCTCTCATAAACCACTTGTGGAAATTTACATTATATAATAAAGTCACCGAAGGTCATTTGAATCCTAACACTATATCAATCAATCTATCACAATTCACTATGTAAGTTATGCAACAACATAACATTATAATTTCAACATTAAAAAAATCAATTTTAAAAGGTGCAAAATACATGAACTAGGATGCAAGCATACATCCTCTTCCTCCTAAATTGGAGGGGAAACAAAATGAGTGTAAGTAATGGAATATGATGGAGTGGAGTGTATACAATTGAATTTCATTCCGTTCTATATTTTTAATGACTATCCAAACAATGAGAATTTTAACTCGTTCTATTTCATTTCATCATATTTCATCTTACTTAATCTATCGAAACAATAAAATTTAAGAAGAAAAATGTGCTCAATTTTTTTTGGTATAAAAATGTGTTCAAGAATATAAAACCAGAAACTGACAGTAACAAAAGTCAAAGACAACATAAATTCATTAAACTTTTTCCATTTTTTATTACTTTATTGTTGTCTTTTACGGCAATCATTGTCACAGGGGGTCATAGAAGGAGCAGGAAAGAAGTTTCCAGGAAATAATCTAATACAAAAACCTTAACACTTGCTCATTCACCATTCATTCACACGCTCTCCCATTTATTATTATTATTATTATATTTTTCTTTTCCTTTTCTATAACTTTTCAACTTCAAAGAGTGTTCATAGCATACAGAATCTTTGCAAGATTCATGTGTGGACATACCTTGTGAGTAAGAAAAGGATAAAAAAAAAACACAGCATAAGAAGCAATACCACTTTCTAATGTTGAGTTTATTCTTCTCCTTTTCTTCATGAACTAGTACAACCAACTCTTTCCAACAAGAATCAATAATTTAAATACTTAAACTCAACCCCACCATTATCCTTCAATTTCTTTCATCCATACATTATAGTAAAAATAAAACAAAATTAAAAAAAATAGTTTTTTCTTCTCCATTACTATAGATCATAGAGGAAAAACAAGAAGAAGATGAAGATAGGTAGGGTGGGATTAAGGGTGATGATGGTTGCATTGATGATGATGATGATGTTAAACTTGTCTTCTTGTTCAGCTTGGTTTGGTAATAAACGCAAAAGTGGAAGAAACTCAATTTTACCAGGTGAAGCCATGTCTTCAAGACCAAGTCTCATGAACCATGCTGCTGGTTCCTCAATTGTGTTCCCTATTTATGGCAACGTTTATCCTGTTGGGTATGATATTTCATTTCTTTCTAGGTTGCTTATTTTGTTTCATCTTTTGTAATTCATTTTTATAATAATGTTTTTCTTTTTTAAGGTATATAACTTTTCTCAAGTGTTCTGTTTTTTTAATAATTTCTTTAAGACCCTTTTATGAATTGAATTTTAATTTTTTGGTTCTTAGCAAAAATAATATTTTGTGACATTTTCATTTTTTTTGAAAGATGTGAGTATCCAAATTCATACCAGGACTGGAATATTACTTTCTTGTTTATCAATTCTTAGGCCCTTTTCTGTTGCTTTGAAATTTAACTTATTTAAAGAACATAAAGAAGATGAAACAGAAAGAAAGATACTATTTTTTTCCACAATTAAATAAAAGAAAACCTCTTCTTACATTGATGGGGGAAGGAAATTGATATTCATTTTTATTGGACAGACAAATGTATTTTTTTTTGGGACATTTCGGACATACAAATGTTAGTTATGTTAGTATTTTCTCTTTAACGAGAGATTGACTCCGATCTTTTAACCCCTTAAACTCAAACCGGTTGAAGTAGAGAACCTCATGAAATTGATATTCTAATATTAGCCGCCCGTAAATTTCAACTTTTGCAGGTTCTATAATGTTACTCTCAACATAGGCCAACCACCAAGGCCCTATTTTCTTGATGTTGACACTGGTAGCGAACTCACATGGCTCCAATGTGATGCTCCTTGTACCCGATGTTCTGAGGTAATATTACACTAACTGAAAAATCTCACAGCAGTTACAAATTTTTTATACTCTTAATTGACAAAGAAAATGAAGTACAGAATCAGATTGAAAAACCCATCCTTGCCTATAGATACATAACGCGTTGACAACAAATCACAACTAATCACATGCGTAACTTTGAAAATAGTTATCAGTAAATGATGTGCTGATTATAATTGATTGGTGCATATCAGCAAAAAAAAATTACTCTGGTGGTGTATATCAATTAATTCCTACATAAATTGCATATAATATATGTCATATTGATTTGAATTTGCTGATAAAAAAATTTCAGACACCCCATCCACTCTACAAGCCTAGCAATGATTTTATACCCTGCAAAGATCCACTTTGTGCGTCCTTGCAGCCCACCGATGACTACACATGTGAAGACCCTAATCAATGTGACTATGAAATTAAGTATGCTGATCAATACTCAACCCTTGGTGTACTTCTAAATGATGTTTACCTTCTCAACTTCACCAATGGAGTCCAACTTAAAGTTAGAATGGCACTTGGGTTAGTTTACTGTCCTTGCATGTTCTCTTGAAATATTAGTGGTTCTGATAGCAAGCTTTTATAAAAGACTTTCAGCTAAAATAGTCTTAGCAAAGTTGTTTATGCTTCTTAATTTACAATACGAAATACAAATACAAACCAGAATGATTTATATAAGTGAATTAGGCTATTTTTGAACATATTCTCTCATTAGAAATTACACTTGAAGTCAATTTCTAGACGACTACACAATGGTCGAAACTTAGATGCAGTACTACAAGTACAGTTCTTATCCTCACACATAGAGACAATAGCACTGTACCTAAGTTTTACCATTCCACAAACGCCAATGCATGATCTACTATTTGACACATTAAGAATATATTTGATCCTTTCAACAATGACATGTTTGACATATCCACAATGACCACAATTTATGTCATATCTATTTTTGTTGAGATGTTCTTAGAATTTATCTAATGCACTTGATTCCAATATACAGATGTGGATATGACCAGATATTTTCACCTTCAACTTACCACCCTTTAGATGGAATACTTGGACTTGGAAGGGGAAAGGCCAGCTTGATATCACAGTTGAATAGTCAGGGCTTGGTGCGAAATGTGATGGGACATTGTTTAAGCTCGCGAGGAGGGGGATACATCTTCTTTGGAAATGCTTATGATTCTTCTCGAATGAGTTGGACTCCAATTTCATCAATCGATTCGTTAGTACACTATTCTCATTTTACACGATCCACATGAATTATACTAGTGACTCATAATTTTATGAGATCTCTCGATTTAAATCTTTTATGTTGTTTGTGTCAGGGGAAAACATTACTCTGCAGGACCAGCTGAACTTGTTTTTGGAGGAAGGAAGACCGGGGTTGGAAGTTTAAATATTATCTTTGACACTGGAAGTTCCTATACATACTTCAACTCTCAGGCTTACCAAGCAATGATTTCTTTGGTCAGTTAAAAACATTTTTCATTATACCCCCTCTTAGAAGTAATGTAATCAAGTAGTTATGGTTATTATGGTTTACATAGTAAATAGTCATTTTGATCCTTGAAAGTGTTAAGCATCAGCACTGTCACGAAAATTCTCAAGTGTGTTTCTCGTTAGTTAGTTTGGTCTTCGAAGTATTTTTAGTTAACTAGTTTGGTCATTGAATGTGCCTTTCGTTAGTCAGTTTGGCGCATCAAAATATTAACATAAGATATAATTTTTTTTCAGTTTCAGTATATCCAAGGACTATAGTGTCCATTCTAGAAAATAATATAAATAGAAAAATATTTTGTGATTTCAAAATGGTAGTACTGTATCATAACCCTGTTGTGTAATACACATAATTTTTCTCATCTGCTTTCTCATTTGCTCAATCAACTCGAGGCATATTTTCAGAAGATCATTCATGCCAATTTCATCATTAAATACTTAAATTGTACGATGACAGAAATAAATAAACAAAGTAATTTCTTCCTTTATACTAGAAATTATTAATTGGCAGGTTAGTTAAGATGACCTTTTGTTAATTTTCTAAATGCAGCTGAATAAGGAATTACATAGAAAGCCAATAAAAGCAGCACCTGATGACCAGACTTTACCTATGTGCTGGCATGGTAAAAGACCTTTCAGAAGCATAAATGAAGTGAAGAAATACTTCAAGCCACTAACACTTAGTTTCACCAATGGTGGAAGAGTTAAACCTCAGTTTGAGATCCCTCCTGAAGCTTATCTTATAATATCAGTGAGTTCTAACTTATCAAACTCTTCTACGTTTGTTAACTGTTATAATAAATGGTACACACATTTCAATATGTGTGAATGTTAACAATGTGTTATTTGTTGCAAGAATATGGGAAATGTTTGTCTAGGCATTCTGAACGGCCCTGAAGTAGGATTGGGTGAACTGAACCTAATTGGAGGTGAGAATTTAGCTACATTGTCGTATTTTGGATGATAATCTATGAAGCATCGACACAAATACAAACACGACATGAAAGTAATGAATATATTCACTTGTGTCAGTCTTGTGCCAGACATGTCTCGCACACCAGACACACCTTCAGTTTGAAGTGTTGGTGCTACATAGATAGTAATGGATATCATCATTACTTTGTTCAGCAGTTTATCAAAAAAAAGATTCATGAACTCTATATTATGTTATGTAAGTGTTGGTATTATTGTTTATGCAGACATATCCATGCTAGACAAAGTGATGGTATTCGACAACGAGAAGCAGTTGATTGGATGGGGACCTGCAGATTGCAATAGTATTCCAAAATCCAGAGATTTCAGTTTATGATCTTTAAAAGTACCTAATTAAGGCATGCATATGACTGATATCATCAGAGAGTAGAAAATAGATTAATGCATATTATAGAGCAGGGTGATGGTAAACTAATGTTTTATTACTTTATCTTCATGGTTTAGTGCTTATGATTTATGAATACAAGCATTGTGTAGAGTATATTGGGGTAAGCTATTATGCAGGGTGAATAGTATTAGCAATTGATAATTACATAAGTTATTATGTTAGTCATCGTATCACGTTAATTTGACGGCATTAGCACGAGGAACTTATCTATAATTTAAGTGGTAAGAGTAACACAAAGCAAGTTGATACAAGATAGATTCACACTCATTTATGATCTATCCCTAAAGATAAGAATATCCATGTTATAAAAGATAGTAAATAAGAAAAAATAAAAAAATAAAAAAGTTAAAATCCCATAAGTTGAAAAATACTATAATATGTTGGAGTCACACTTTAGATGCAGAGTATTTTTGGATGCGAGGGATGTGTGTTAAAACTTAAAAGTATCTTATTTGATGAGATGTGGTCTAAAGATTGTTTATAAGCGGGACGCTCTACATCTTACAAATCAATTTTGTAAGGTTGAGATAGACTAAGCTCAATCCAAATTCTAATACCGACCATGTCGACAAAGCCATGCGACGTTTATATTGGTACCATGGTATCCCTGCCACGTGAAATTTGTTTCCACATCAGTATCCATTTAGGTACTTGCCACATGATAGTTCTTACATGGCAAGTTGATATGTGCCACATGGCACTGCAGACCAATGATGTATTGACACATGGCTCCACTATCCTATACATGACAAATTATGATGCACCCCTCCGTCTTCCATTTAAGTTAAGTTTACTATATTTGAATGAACTAAATATAAAAGTTCATCTCAGATAGGTTTTATATTAATTTATTCTCAAAATTTGTTCATGTTTTTTCTATTTTTGTGAACAAAAACACAAACCAAATTTGTAAGGGTGGGGCAGGTGGATTAATGTTCAATTTCTTAACTAAGTAACATGAATGACTTCAATTTATTTCGACTCTTTAGAGAGTTTGATCATTTGTGTGTTATGTTGTTTCTGAGTAGCTCACCTGTGAAAATTATCAAACATATACTGCGGTGATATGAGAAATTAAGTTAATGGATAACACACATATGGAGATTTTGAGCAGAATAAATTTTGAAGCGTGTTGGCAACTAGTGAATATGGTTTGTAACTGATTTAATTAATGCTTTTTGATGAGCATGGTACATGCTTTTGTAACTACTGAAGACTATAAGACCAGATAAATAAAATGACCAAATAAAATTTAGAATTAATAGCAACGAATATTCTTTCCAATGCTTTGCCATTTCATTTTTCTTTCACTGTTCCAACTTCCAAAGCCTTCATTATTTTTTTTCTTCACTATTTCATTAATTTGCTAAAAAGAAAAAATGTGATAAACCTAAATGAACTAATGTAAACTCTTTGAAATGTCCAAAGTCCCAAGAATAATATTTGTTTGATTGTTATTTTTTAGGCAAGCACTCATTTTTTTTTGACAAAAAACACTCATTTAGTTGTTGTCTACTTTTTGAGTGTGGATTGAAGAATTATATATATACACACATACACACGAGAATTAGTGGTTAATGCGTTCCAATTAAATACAAATTATTTTATTTGGAAGAATCTAAACAAGTTTTAATGTTGGTCGGAATAATCATAATTTACGATACTTTACTTACTTTATAGACGAATTTCGAAACGAATTTCGAATTATTACGACTCATTACCATGAAAATCACAAGTATATTCTAACTTATTTTAGAAGAATGTAGCAATGAATTAGGTTTTTTTGGTTGCATACCACCAATGAATCAGTTTATCTTCATTTCTTTAACTTCAAAACATAATTGAAAATGCACTGTTATAAATATAAATGTTAAATTGCAAACATATTAAAAAATTCTACTCAAATAATAGAAATGGAACAAGAATTTTCTAAATAATCCTTACATGTTAACAGTAACACTAGCTACCATATACCCCTAATAACATGCCTAATTGAATCTACACCTCGTTGAGAATCGAGATCATTTTGCTTATTGTTTTAGTTACAAATAAATGACCCCACTTTTCTTAAATTTCAACCATACTAATGAAAAATCAATATCAGCCCAAATTCAACAAACCCTAGTAATCACCTACCCAAGATCACACATGCACCATTAGAAGCTCCACTTGTAGTTGCAGTTAGTATTTGTTTGGTAGGTACATGTGAATGTGACTTTTGTCTACAACCAATTTAAAATATCCATGGGACCCTCCAATTTTAGGATCCCTAATCTTCCCAAATGGTCATTTTCAATTTTCAAACCCCATGACCATGACCTAACGAAAATAACAAATTAAATTTACTTGGGCAGGTACATAAACACATCTTGCCAACCCGAAAATTGATTCATTTGGTACTGATCCTGAGGGGCAAAAGGGTCATCTTCACCATCATCCATAAGATTCAACTGAAAATCAAAGGCTGAAACTGGGTCTGGGCCCAATACAAATTCATTCCACTTGGGCTCACTTTGAACTTCCTTATCGCACGGTGAAACCACGTGCTCAGAACCGCTTGAGTCGGTGTGAAACCGTGGCACCGAATCTGATGTGTCAGTGTACAATTGATCACTGTTCCTAAAATCATCCTGGCCGTTCATCTTGATCTGAGGTTTTGTCTCATTCTCAAATTGAGCTTCCTCAGAAAACAGTGGTGGTTTAGTGTCATTGTATTTCTCAATCTTCCCTTTCTTGTTGTAAATTCGACACAAGACCCAATCATCAAGCTGCAATTAATCGTAATTGTTAGATAAATACAGATCGACAATGTATGTAAAAATTAAACTCGTAAAAAATAAAATAAAAGAATTGGTTTGGTGGAATGTACGTACTCTTAAATTGTGGTTATTTTTTGAAGCGGATCTATCAACATTAGCAAGACGATACTCATGCATGATCCAATTGGTTTTAATTCCTTTGGGAGCTTTGCCAGCATAGAAAACAAGTGCTTTCTTTATCCCAAGTGCCTTCGGCTTTCCAATCGGCTTATCAGCTCCGGTCGCCTTCCAATATCCGGTTCCCGCAGCCCGGTTCGGCCTTGAACCGTTTGGATATTTACGATCCCTTGGAGAGAAAAAATACCACTCTTTCTCACCGTAAAGAGCCATTTCTGTAAATACATACAACAAACCACATAATTAGCATTAAAATATAAGACACGTCTTCCATCAGATCAGAAGTGTATGTTGTCTGAGAAAATAAAGAGTAAGTACCTGGAAGATGCCATGGATCAAACTTATACAAATCAATTTCTTTGATAATAGGAACAGCTACAGGGAGGGAAGCACACTTTCTACACAAGTAGTGATTGACAAGCTCATCATCAGTCGGGTGAAATCTGAAGCCAGGTGGTAATTCTAATGCTCCTTGCATTCGCGTATATTCAATTAATTTCTTGATACTATACGTACTATTGTTCTTTTTCTTCTTCTTCAGTGTTGGTTGGTGGCTGCTAGGGTAGTTAGTATTGGATATGATATTGAAGTGAGTTCGAAGTTGTGAGAAAGGAAGAAGTTGTGGTTTTATAGGGGATAGGAGGAGGGATGAGTCAAAAAGGGTTATACACGTGGGATAAGTGAAGTCGGGGAAGGTGTAAGTCACAAGAGAAAGTCCTCGAATTTCGAACATTGTTTTTTTTCGTGAACGCAGTCAGCACGTGGCAGTACGTGAATGGAGGGTTGAACACGTGTGAGGGACCATTTTTGGTGTCACTGCTTGCGTCACAAGCATAGACGGTTTTGGTAAAAGGGTTGACTGTTGTCGTAGCGGCTCTGTTTTAGCCTTTAGGGTCGACATATCACTGTACCTTATTTATTTCTTCTAAATGCTTTGCATCTCGTGCCTTGCCCAGATATTCTCTTTTCATTAGGCTCCACATATGTAACACACTTCACCCTTCATACAAAAAATGATACTTTAAAGTTTAATGTTTTTACGCATTTAATTAATGTTTTTACGCATTTAATTAATGTTTTTACACATAAATCCTTATTTATTAGCTTTGTTATGTCTGCATCAATTTAACCTAATATTTTCCTGCTCATTTGCTGTATTAGGTTAGCGGCAATTTAACCTAACAAATTTCATCTAGAAAAATGCATCGCACCAATTTCATTTCTATCCTCTTGCCTTTTTTTTACACGTATTTAATACTTAAAAAAATGCATCGCACCAATTTTATTCCTATCCTGTTGGCTATATCTTTATTCGTATGTCAATCCCTTTACAATAAACCTGTGCTGAGCACGGGTCAAATATCTAGTTAAGATTGTAATAATGATGTCAAAAAACATAAAAAAATTATTAAATTAATCTCATTTACTATTGATGAAATATTTCGAAAGTAACTTATACAATGAACCTAAAAAGTCATTTGTTTCTTATAATAAGGACCGGAGGAAGTATCATATAAGATGTTATTTGATTTATCTCGATGAATATTTTTAAAAGGGTCTTCCTAACGAGTGTCCTCAATGCGCTTATTAAGGATTTCAAATTTAGAAATTATTCTTTTAAAAAAAATCAACTATTACAAATATTCAATGCATTGATTGCATAGATTTTCATAAAAAGTTATCATTTAAGATTTTTAAAGAGTGTCCTTCATTAACATTTTCCTTTCCTTCCTATCCTTTCCTTTTTTATTTAAAAAAAAACATTTTCCTTTTTAAAATATTAAATTTTCATAATTTTTTCTAATAGATAATTAAAGATATTGAAGAAAAAAATATGTATTGGTATGTGTGACAAATTCAACTGTGTCACTTAATATTGGACTGATGGAGTAATAATTTTGTATTGAAAAATGCAAGTGACATTCATTTTGAAACAATTTTTTGGCTAAAATGACACTCATTTTAAAACGGATGAAACATTACTTTTTTTTTAATAAAAAAAAATGATACTTTCTATATCATTGTTTTTTTAATGATAAATAATAGTATGTTAATTGTTTTTTTAAGGAGTGTGTTAATTGCTATTTTTTCTTCTTCTTGTCAAAACTTGAATTCTAGACCTACAACTCCGTAACCCTTAGTTTAAACTAATTGAGCTATTCAACAACCCTATTTCTTTATTGCGATGTCAAACAAAATAATCTGATATCCTGAATAACTTTTTACCATATAATTGTATTATAAAATTTACTGTTAAATTAAAAGTTATAATCACATAGATTTTGTCTACAAATTTTGACATTAATCATATATTATTTGATAGGTTATCAACATACATAAAGATTTATAGATTTGTCTAAGTTTTGTAAACATAATTTATGCGCAGCCACATATCTAGGTATAGTACATTGGGGAAAGTGCCCCCACTCTATTAATTAGTCCATCTGTTTCAAAATATAAGCAAAATCAACTTTTTAGGTTCATTCATTTAATGACGTATGTGATCCGTATTATGAACCATATACATCATCAAATGACTGAACCTAAAAACTAAATTTTGCTTATATTTAAAAACGGAGGGAGTATTTTGTTATAAAGTTTTCAATAATTTGATTTTTGTTTTATTAAATATTGGCCCCACATAAAAGATATTGAAAATTTTATTTATAAAAAACTGCATATACAATGGTATCAGAGATAAATTGTTCAATGATTATTTGGTCGTCTACATACAATATTTTTTAAAATATATTTAATTTTTTAGATATAAAATAAGATAACTTATTTTTTGAAAGGATAAAATAACATAACTTTCTTAATCTAATTTATTTTTTGTAATAATTATATTATTATTTTTTATCACTCATACATTGATATAATTTTTTATATATAAAAATAAAAGAATGGTATAAAATCTTTCCCCTAACGATTGAAATTTCTGGGATCCATCACTGTGTGATAATAGATTTCATTCCAACAATGAATTTCGTAATACGGTTAGTAGGAAATGCTACTGTTTAATGATCTTAAATTTAAAAATTATTCTTTAAAAAAGTTAAACATTTCAAATTTAGAAATTTATATATATACTCACCTAGTTTTAATGTCATCTTTTTTTATTTACAAAAACAAAACGATATTCTTTCATTCAAATTGATAGAGTATATTAAATAAAACAACGAATTCAACATCACTAAAAATAAAAATGATGAATCTATAAATAACAACAAAATATTTACAAATAATATGATCAAAGCAAAGTGATTAATGAATATACATCCCTCTAAATCTATAATGTTTATGCTTGAATCATTGATTGATTAAAGTTGATATTTTAATATGAACAAAACAAACAGTCATAAAAAAGAAATATAAAATAACACTACATCAAAACGATGAACAATACAACACCAGACTAGACTAGTTTTCATGTCATGCTATAATTTAGTGGTAAATTTACAATAATAAAGTGCCATAAGCACTAATACTAGGAGTTATTCAGTAAAATGTTTAGTCAGTGGCATGATGGGGGCTCCAGTTCATAAAGAAACTATTTAGTAAAAATATTGGATAAGTTTAAGGAGTACACAGTCTTTTTTTTTTATTTTTTATTGTAAATCAGGTATCCTCCGCGTGCAATTGCGGAGAAGGGTTCTTTGAGCATTTGGAATTTAAATGGATGACTAAATCTCCTTAAGAGTTTTAACGCTGCTGCATGCCCAAGACTGAATTTGAACCTAAGACCTTGGTTAAACTAGAAGTGACATATGTCATCTCATTTAAGCGCTCTTGAGTAGTTATCTTTTTAATTTATAAAGGTGCCTGTTTACAAAATTAAGTAGGTTTTGCATTTTACCAAATTACCTATTTTTTCCTCAACTTTTTGTACAATTGCGAACATTCTTAATTGTCTCATCCATGCTAGGGGATTAGAAAATGGATTCAGAAAATAGTAAGGTGGATTAGAAACCTATAAACTATTGTTCATATATATGTGTGTGTGACGTGGAGCGTGACATAGAGGTACTCTGGCTCAGTGTGGAAGCTACCTGGATGTTACCTTGCAAAAGGATTAATCTAGGCCAGTTGAGAAATGTTTTTCCAGCAGGACCAAAGGTTAAGGTTAGGTATGATATTTCAAATATTTTGCTATTGAATTGTAACCTTTTGGCTTCCCTTTGGTCAAGTTCTTTTCTCTTCTTTTTCAACTTGGCCAACTTGGATATCCATTATTTCCCTTTTGAAACTCCTTTGACTTCTAATTAATTTTTTTTATTTATCAGATTAAGAGCTAGGAAATTGATTAAAGTTTACCACACTACTAGTACTTTACAACGATTTTATTTTGTTTTTAAAAATGGATATTGCGTGTGTGTGAAAGAGGGACTGAGTTAAACACACTATTGACTAAAACGTAAATGTAGTAATAAAAAATGATCAAATGCTATGTTCCTGAACGTAATTTGTCAAGTCATGAATAATTTTACAATCTTGACCAAAAATATACGATTTTATGATGATTTTTCTACGTGTCTGGTCAATTAAGTTTATGATGTTTTTTCAAATTATTAGTATAAAATGGAATGTGAGCCTTGAGCACCAAGTTTATTAGCTGCTTCTACCTACACCGTATACATTATACAAATGCTCGCCGCCATCTTTCATTTCATTATCTAATCAAATCTAATAAATATTTGTTTAATCTGAAGACTAAAAAAAAATCTTTATCCTTCAAAATAAAAATTGCTTAAGATTTAAAAGAAAAACATATTATTATTGACTAGTGCTCTAAGAATATTGGTTAATAATTTTTAAAAACAAGTTGTCTTAAAAATAAAAGCTAAACATTAATAAAGATATGTACATAATTTTTATACTAAATTTATCACTAATTTTAACTTTTTAAACAATGTCTTAAAAACACTTATTAACATTTTTCTTAAAAAAAACATAGTGTAATGAACATGGATACAAAACATCTTTGTCAATGAGCAGTGAACCCATTTGGATGTAGCAACAGCCAACAGGTCCAAGAGGAATGAATATTTGTCGTTCAAGTGATATTGCCACCTTCTGGGAAGTTTCTTCGCCTTACTCACTAGCTGCCAATATTGACTTCACCTAATTACTGTCTCGCTTTAACATTAATTATTCAGTGAGTTTTTTCTGATCAAAAACAATAAGGGCTATTGACCCAAAAAAAAAAAAAAAGAGGAAGAAAAGTTGAGTGTATCAAAAGGAGAGAAATATGCAAATATAGCTTAAAACAATTTTTATCCAAACTTTGGCTCTGTTTGTTGATCAATAACAGATAAATTAGTTGCTAAATTTTCAATAAAAAAAATCAATAACCGATAAATTAGTTGCTAAATTTTCAATAAAAGATAAATTACAAATTTGGACCAATCGTTTGTATTTCAAGCTCATCGTCGCTTCTTTAAATTTTTACTGGTTTTAATGGTGTAACCGGAAGTGAAAGCGTCAGAGTTATGACGTGTGATAGACGGTGTATTTGATTCGTTTCAGCATCATTTGTCTATTTTGAGTTCCTTAATGGTGGTAGGGACGATCATACCTAAGGATCGTAGGAATGTTATCACCAGCAAGAGTCAAAATGAGTAAGGAGGGAAGGAAGTTTGGGAGAGAAGGTGGCTCATCTTGTCTTTTTTTGGTGTCAAAGTGCCTCCGAATAAGGCTTCCTCGTTTCATTGTGGTTGTCTAAAATATAATTGTGTGTTCAATGTCTAGGTTGCTCCACTGTTATTCTGTTCTTCGATTTGATTTCATTGGTAAAGATTGGGCCCTTGTTCTCCTATTGCACCATCTAGAGTTATCGTTGTGTAACTATTGTTCAAGGTTTTTGGAACGTTGTCAGTCATGGGTCGTTCTAGGGTTACGACTGCATCAACCTGGTAAAGTTTTCCAATCTATAACGACCATACCTAAGGATTTTAGGAACGTTATCATCACTAAGAGTCAAGATGAGCAAGGAGGAAAGGGACTTTGGGGGAGAAGGTGGCTCATCTTGTCTTTTTTCGTGTCAATGTTTCTCTGGATAGGGCTTCCTCGTTTCATTGCGGTTATCTAAAGTCTAATTGTGTTTCAATGTCTAGGTTGCTACAATGTTATTATGTTCTTAAATTTGATTTCATTTGTAAAGATTGGGCCCTTTCCCTCAAATGATTGCACCGTCTAGAGTTCTCGTTGCGTAATTATTGTTCATGGTTTGTGGAACGTTGGCAGTCATGGGTCGTTCTAGGGTTACGACTGCATCAACCTGGTAAAGTTTTCCAATCTATAAGGAAAACTTTGGTATTTCATGCAATGGTTTAATTTCTTATTTGGCAAAGTCTTGGGATTACTCGGTACCACAATTATTTATTTTGCTTTTACGAGTTTGGATGAGTAAATAAGTTTTTTGCTTGCAACAATAAATTTATTTGTTCTGAAAATAAGTTTATTGTCTGTCCTCATAGATTTATTTGTTCTGAAAATAAGTTTATTGTCTGCCAAAATAGATTTGTTGCAATCCAAGTTGTGTTTGTTGGACACTCCCTCTGGTCTAGTATATAAGAAAAGATTCTTTTTTTTAGGTTCATTGAATAATTAATGTATCTGCTTCACAATGTAGACCAGATACATTAATTATTCAATGAAGGTAAAAAAAAAACTTATATATGAGACCGGAGGAAAGACATACTTATACTTCTGGATAGTGCATCGCACAAAAATTATAATATATGCAATATTATCATTATTGTTATACTTCTGGACAGTGCATCGCACAAAAATTATATTATATGCAATATTATCATTATTGGGTTCAAAAATATGCACGGTGATGGGTAAAAAAGTTTATTGCTTGCAATAATAAATTAGCATAGATTTAATTGTTCTGAAAATAAGATTATTGCTTGCAATAGTAAATTTATTTGTTCTGAAAATAAGTTCATTGTCTCCCATAATAGAATTATTGTATTTCTTTAAAAGTCGTAAATACACATTATTTTTTGTTGCAACTCACTTTTTTCAAGGGCTCTCACTTAATGCAATTCATCCTGATGTTCACATGCTCCTCTTTATTCCAATTTTGACCCTTTTTAAAAGGGTTCTTTTAGACGCATTTTTTTTCGGATAAAATTTATGTGCATTTTGTTAGATGTTTTTAATGTGATTCTTAACTAAAATATTAATGATTTTCTTGAATACACTTTTCTAATGTTTATTATAACCACACAAAAATATTTAGTTGAGAATCATGCCAAAAACACATAAAGAAATACAATCAATAGTATATATATAAAGTAAGGTTTTTTATGCCACGTGTCACTTCCACGTTTATTCTCAATATTTTTATTATTTTTTTATATTTTATTTGACATAAATATCTCAACAAACTTTTGATCTTATCCACTAAATATTTTATTTAATTTTATATTTAATTTCTAATATTTTATGTAGCCAAAATATCTCAACAAACTATATATAATACTTTCAATATTATCCATTAAGGGCCCGTTTGTTACGGATTAAAATAAAAGTGATTTTGACATAAAATAATTTAGAGATTATATTTTAGAGATTTTGTGAAAAATCAGAATCTATTTTGCGTTTGTTTACCGTAATAAAAATCACTTTTTTTAAACAAATAATCTAGTTTGTTTTGATACAACTATATAAAAGGGATTTTTTGTTACAAAATTAGTTCAATCTTTTAAATCATATTTTCTCTCTCCTCTAAAAAAAATCTATTTTTTGAGAAGCTGCTCTTAACAGCTTCTCATTTGAAGTTGTTTTTAGATTCTGATTTTTTTTTTAAATCTGTAACAAACGGATGCAAAACTCTTAAATGTGATTATTTTTTTTTAAAAAGTGATTTTTTTCTTAAAAAAGCTATAACAAACGGGCTCTAAATCTTCCTTTTTTCTTCTTCTTTTTTTTAGGAAAAGAAGTTTCAATTATTTATTATATAATCTTTTAGCACCTTATTATTCAATTAGTTTTTTCATTGAGGAGAAAAAGGCTTCGGTTTGTTTTTTTTTAAACTATAAATAATTGAGACTTTGTTAATCACCAAAATCACATATTTTGAGCAGAAATCGAAACTCAAACTTTCTTTGTTTCATATACTATTATCTCACACTGGGTCTATTTGATACAATAGAAATACCTTCCTATGAGTTTTTGACAGTTGTTCATGTGCACGTTTACTTTCATATATTAACTTTTATATTTTTGTTTACTAAACTCATTTCTCTATATAGCATAGACACCTCAAGTTCTCAACAAATAATCCACATCTACTTTGATTTTATCGTCCTAATATTTTATTTGTTTTTTTTATTTTCTAATTTTATTTTAACATCATTTATTTCGTTAAATTCTTATATTTCTATGGAACAACCACCTGTAATTTCTCTATAAATATCTAACCGCTTATATTTTTTCCATAGAAACTAATCAATTATATTATTCTCACACTTTTTTATGTGTTTTATTCATGATGTGATATATGTTATTATATGTTATTACTTTGATATATATATATATATATATATATATATATATATATATATATATATATAATATTTATATTTCAACCACTTTCTTCCCTTTCAATCGATTCTTCTCTCTCATACGCATGGGCCACGAAACAAACCCATGACCACATGTTTAAAGGGACCCAAAACTCTTACCACTTGGACTAATTCATTATTGATTTTGTTACACGTTTATTCTTGCATTGGACATTCATCTCATCATTTATATTTATTTTTATGATATTATTATAATTTTAAATTTAAATAAATTCAATCTAATATACTGACACGTGTATTCGTGTACACAAACTTATAAAACTTATTTAATATCTAACCCAGGCAACGCCGGGTCTCTAAACTAGTAATTTAAAAAGAGAAAAATTCTTTTTCTTAGCATTCCCTTTGAAGAATGTATATTTGAAGCCCAATCTAGACCAACCTCATTATACAGTTAAAACTCTATGAATTAATAATGTCAGGACCAGAGAAATTTATTAATTTTGAGAGTTATTAATTTATCGATAAATTAATAATTATTAATTTAAAGAGTTTTTAAGTAATTTTTTTTTGAATCGGCAAATATTATTAAACGTCATCCCCGCAAGACGCAGGGTATGAACGAAACAAGATACAAATGGTGCCGCATATAGACGGTACACCATACCCACCTAAGAACACCCCTGAAAATAAACCCACCAAAACAAAACAACACCTAAAACAGACTCCAAAAGAACAAGCACTGTAAACACGGTATACACCACCGCCCATCGTCACTACTCACCCCCAAAGAACACCCTAAAAAAAAAACACGAATACCCCAACACCCAAGCTAAGCCACATTTCGAAAAGCAATTATACTGTACATACCAAACAAAAAGGCAAATTAGTCTATGCCTCTTAGAATTACGTTGCAGCGAACCTTGGGACTCAACGTAAATTAGTAACTACTGTGTTCATATGCATTGGAAATCAATAATGACTTTTGAAGTACAGTAAACGTAAACAAGAGGAACAAATGTGTTCAATGTATTCTTAATATTTTTTTTTTAGTTTCTATGAATTATTAATTTATGATTTTCTTGAGACCAAAAATTATAAAGGGATCTCCCGAAAAAATTATTATCTTATTATTTTATCGAGTTTTTCAATTTTTTACATTGGCCCAAGTCGGGACCGGACAAATTTATTATTTTAGAGAGTTTATTAATTTACCGAGTATTAAATTAAAGAGTTTCTACTGTAGTAAGCCTCGATTGTTGAACCTTGGGTACACTTACTCTTGGAGTCAAAACATCTTCCCTCATATAAATTAATTAATTAATTAATGGGTTTTTCTAACCTGTGCAATATTGCACAACTTAACCAATAAATGCATAATTTTTTGGGTTTTTCTTAGTCATATTAATTAGTCATTTAATTACCATTTTCTTAAAGGGTTATGTTACAAGCCACCCTTTGGTGGTGTCTTTTATCAAGTCACACCTTAAGGTGTGATTTTCACTTTTTAGTTATAACTTTGATAAAAGACACCTTCCTAAAAGTAAGTTGGTGTCTTTTCGCAAATGCTCATAGAGTAACTTGATAAAAGACACCTTCATAAAAGGTGTCTTCTATCATAACCCTTTCTTAAAAACTGTTTTTGTTCTTTCTATTTATGAAAGCCACAGATAAACACGCGAACAACCTTCAACACCTTCACCCTGCGTTCTTCCTCTTCTGCGATCCCCTTTCCACTTGAATCAAAATGGAATATGTTTCAAACAATCATATTCATAGCTTCCATCGTCCAAACACTGCTGTTAATAAAATGAAAGACGGTTGTGAGTTGGAGAAGAGGATTAAGTTTACGGAGAAGGGAGATGAGATTTGTTAGATATGGGATTAGCGATGGAATCCTGTTTCTGAACAGTGTTTCTCTGTAGCTTTCATAAATTGATGTATTTAATTAATCACCACCGCTGAATTTTTAATAGCCATGCCTTAGTCATAAGTGAAGAGAACTGGGTAAATGGACAATAGCATAAATGGAGCAGATCAGAACTCCATATCACAGTACCCTTACCATACATAGTTACATACAGCTCGTTGAAATTTCAATTTTAGTCACTGATTCATGCAGGTTCCCATTAATTAATATATTACCCTACAATCAAATTCTAGACATTGTTTAGTGGGAAAAAGAAACACTGATGGAGATTAAGGGGAAAGAGGTGAATCATAATTCATGGGGTGCTTAATTGAAATTAATTAACGAAGATTTTAATACGAGAGAGAATTAAAATAGGCCAGAGAATGAAAAAGAACCGTTTTTAAGAATGGGTCATGCTAACCGGTGCCCCGGACACGCTAACCGGTGCCCCGGACACTGGTTAAGTATGCAAAAAAAAGGAAATTTTTACCATAAAAAGAAGATTTGTTGACTTATTTATGAATTAATTAAACAATTTTCAATGCAATAATTAACATATAATTTCCCTTTTTAGTATCCTTAACCAGTGGTCCGGGGGCACCGGTTAGCATTTCCCTTTAAGAAAAACCAGTTAATTGACTCATTAATATGACTCAGAAAAATCCAAAAAATTATGCATTTATTACTGCTTAAGCTGTGCAATCTTGCACAGGTTAGAAAAACCCTTAATTAATTTATATGAGGGAAGATGATTTGACCCCAAGAGTAAGTGTATTAAATTACTCCAAATCATGACCTTTAATTCTAATATTGATTAATGACTTAAATTAATTGATATATTGTAGACTTTAATTTCATTTTCTATTGAATTCAACATTCATCACCACAAAATAACAAAACAATTAATGTATTTTAATTTATTGATTTTTGTTTGGGTTGACATCAAATGAATCTTGATCCCATTGGATTGATTATAACGAAGAAACCAAATAAAATGTCACATAAAAAATAGTGAAGGACTGAAGGGAGAAGAATAAATATGCAATTCTTTAAATTTTACAATATTTTTCTTTAAAAAAAAAATGCAATTTTTTTAGCGTAAAAAAGTAAAGGGAGAAGAATAAAAAAAAATTGTGGTCAAATAAAAAACTTTGATCCTTATTTTACCATCGTGGTATTAGAGTTTTAAAATCTTGAATAACTTTTTGGTCAAAAAAAAATCTTTAGCGTAAAAAAAAGTAAAGGGAGAAGAATAAAAAAAATTGTGTTCAAATAAAAAACTTTGATGCTTATTTTACCATCGTGGTATTAGAGTTTTAAAATCTTGAATAACTTTTTGGTCAATAAAAAATCTTGAATAATTTAAGTATATGGAATGATTGAATCTTGAAATTTTTTAAAAGGACATTTTGAATATTATTATGATTTTCCATGTTTTTAAGTTTTGATGTTATACCCTTTTACAATTTGTTTTAGCGTGAAAAAAAAAAATCAAAGAGAGAAGAATAAAAAAAAAAATCAAACAATTAAAAGACATAAATTGTTTTGTTATTTCATTTGCCGCCGCTCCACAAATATATTAATTAGGGTTACAAACTGCAACCCTCATTCACTCCTATTTATATACGCTCTCACTTTCTCACATAGGGTAAGAACTGCAACCCTTTCAGTATGCAAATATTCACGTTCCTTTCCTCCCTCAACCTTACTCAATCCAATCCTTCAACTTCCATGTAGCCAAAAACAATCCTTATGTTTGAATCTATGAGCCTAGCTAGCAATAACTCGATGCAGCATCACTGCATATGTTGGAGTTCTGATGCAGCACAAATCGTTGTTGTTGATTTATATTCCCTTGACATATCCTATGGATCTCATGGATCCATCAACTATATTTTTGTTTTTTCAGCAAGTGTAATTTCCTCGATTAAATATGTCACAAAGTCTTTGTCTTAACGGTGACATCAGTTCATCCTCGGAGGGTGAAATTTGAAAGACGTTGTGGTTTTAATGGTAAACTAAATCTACAATTAGAAGAAAAAGTTGCGGCAAAGAGAATGTCTTCAATGATTTGGATGACAATTTAGTTTTTTTGTTATTGTTTGGTACAAAGAGAGGGCAAAGGCCAGACGTTTTAGTTTTATATTATTGAATTGTTATTTAAATTGTGATTTCCTTGATTAATAAAATGTAACAAAGTTTTAATTTTTATGTGGCTTTTGTTTTATGTATTCATATTTCTTACAACATGAATAAATTAGGCTAGTAGTAGCTCCATATTTGTACTTGTATGATAGCAACTTCACCGTCTGTTTGGCTTATTGTAATGATGTTATTATCTGTACATGAGGTAATGCAACAATCTATTCGTTACTGATTACCCATTTTTTCATTTCTTTTTAGTGATCTGTCTTTAATTTTCTAGAGCCTTTAATTTCATGTACTCAATATCCACATTTTAACAAACTATTATAAGTAAATAAATAAATAACATAGTATTATTGCAATTGAATTGAAATAAAAATTACACAATTAAATAAGTAAATGGCCCCTCTAAATAACCAAACTTTTGGTTTTGGTCCCTTAAAATATTCATTAGGTTTTTGGTCTTTCAAAAGAATTTCATCTATGCAATTAGTCTATGTTGTTAACTCTTCATTGACAGCTGTGCTGCAATGTCACATGTATATTTCCAGTGACGTGGCAAAATACTTTAGAGGGACCAAAATCAAAAAAATTTAACCTTCAAAATTTAAAGACCAATATCCCAAAAATTTAAATTGGTGAAATCTAGTATTTCCATTCAATTAATATTAGACACAAAGATATTTTGTAAATATTAAGCTTAAATACATTTTATGTACCCCTTTAAGTTTTCTCAATTTTACAATTTCTGAATACTTTACGTTTCTCAATTTTGCACTTTTTGACCCTTTAGATTTTGGGTTATGCTAACTTGTATCTTTAGAGTCCCAAGTTAACGAATAAAAAGGAATTAAAAAATAAAATTGTGTATTGGAAATAAAATTTTAAGTTTTTAAGAAATTGAATATGTAAGTTTATATTTTTATATTTGATTTTTTAACTTGTGCAAAAGTTATAGGATTTCCTTTGGTTTTTTTGAGCAATTTGATTTGGCAATACATGGGTGTTTGTAACTGGCTACAGAAATTAATGAATTGATTCTATAATATTTGATTTTTTAACTTGTGCAAAAGTTATAGGATTTCCCTTGGTTTTTTTGAGCAATTTGATTTGGCAATACATGGGTGTTTGTAACTGGCTACAGAAATTAATGAATTGATTCTATAAGGAAAAAAATGTTCACACTGCAATTGAAAATGTTGGACTGTGATAGATAATGTTGCTGGCTCCTTGGGCTCTTGCCTCTGGTCTCAGACTCAAGATGCTGCCTCTGGTCCTATCAAGTTGATTGGTTATTTTATGTTTGGGTCATGTTAACTTGTGCCCTAAGGGCACAAGTTAAGGAACTTAAAATAGAATTAATTAATAAATTTTATGTTGAAAAAATAACTTTTGAAACTTTCAAGACATTGAATGCACACTTTCCAGGAAAAAACTTCTACTTTTGGTTACTTAACTTATGCCCCAAGGGCACAAGTTAACATTTCCCTTTATGTTTTGATGGTTTGTTAATAACTTACTCTTGGTGGCTATAAATATAGAGCCTTAGGAGGATCACAAAATAACATGAAAATATTATTTTCTAGAGATAAAAGCATTAGAGGGGAAAAAAAAAAAGAACTATGAGAGAGTATCGTTGAGAGGCTCTTGATGATTCATTGTTAAATCATGCTTGAAGTTTAAGGTGTAACTCTCACATTCATGTAGTCAGAGGAATTCTTCAAATTTCAAACATTATGTTCAGCTTGTTTTCATAAGCTCTCTAAGATAACTCAGAAAAACTACGTTCATTTACGAAGACATATGTAAGAAATATATGGTGGCGAGCATTGGGGGAATAAGTATGTTAGTTTTGGGGGAAGAATTGTGTTTATAAATTCGGTGTTAAATAGGTGTGTAGAGAGGTGATACAAATTCAAAGGGAGTTTCTTTGGAGATAAAAAGAGATGTTTGTTGGGTGAAGTGGGAGGATTTTTGCAAGTCGAAAGGGGAGGGTGGTTTGAGGTGCGAGACATGAGAATGGTTAATATTAGCCTACTAGCTAAATGAAAATGGAGCCTTTTATCTCAGGATATGGAAGTTTGGAAAGAGGTGCTTGTTGCGAAATATAATGATCACATTGTTGGGAAGGTTTCACTGGAGGACTCTTCAGATTGGTTCTCGGGTTCGTTATAAGAAAGTGAAAAAATGGGTTAGCTACATTTTTCTAGAAATATATCTGGGCGGGAAATCAATCATTGTGTAACTATTTTCCCTGATTGTTCAACATTTCCACACAGAAAAGTGGAAGGGTGAGGAAGGTGCGCAATTTGGTGGGAAACCGGCGGGAGCTGGCTTTTATGTGGCAGCAGAATTTTTTCAACTGGGAAGGGACTTTGTCTTTAACTCAAGAACAAGAACTATTGTTGCTTGCAGTGGGTGGTTTTGACGGATCACATGGATACATCAAACACAGGTATGGGGGGCGGAGAATGGTGGAGCTTTTATGGTAAAATCCACATATTTATTACTCTTAATTTAGGGCTTGCAGCCAAGATCGATTTTAAAGCGAATTTTTTCCAGAAATTATGGAAGAGTGACACGCCGTCCAAAGTACTTGCTCTATCGTGGCAACTTCTTTTTAATCGGATTCCGTCAAAGAAAAATCTGTACACAATATGGAAGAGTGATGCTTTTATGGTGACTTCTTTATGTGTTTTTTCACTAGATTAGGTTAGACATGTCTCAGTTTTTTATTAGCACATAATTAGTTGTGTGAACTGAGTTAAGCTGCTTCGGTTTTGATTTTTTAGGTTATGATAGAGAGTTTTTTCGACTTGTTTTAAGTGTATAAGGCTGATTGCTGTTGTTCTGTATTAGGAATTTGCAGCCTTGCAGGAGTATGTTTTCTAAGTCATTTGCTTTGGGATGTCAATGAAATTTGTCAATTAATTTAGCTATTAAAAAGTATATGAAGAAGCAAATAGAAGTTTTATTCAATATTGGTGTTAAGTTTTAACTATTCAGATTAGATGACAGCTTTTCTAAGTAGTAATCATTTTTCAGCCGCACCTTCATGTTACAAGCCAAAGAATAACACAATCAAGGCATGATGAATGTACATAAACTAACAAAATGGATATTCTTCAAAGCACTTGTGATTACTTTTTTGAAATAGAAATCCAAATACTCTTTGGCGTTTGTTAAGTTAAACTAATTCACATCTTCCTCTTCTTCAAGTGCTACAAACCAAAATAGTATTTGTTGTTTTATAAAATCAATCATAAATATAAACTTAATCTTTGGACAAATAGTTAGAGTTGGTGTATTCTTATTCATCATGTAAAAATAACAATGGAAATTAACAATTGTTCGTTCTAAAAACTTCATCATGTAAAAATAACAATGGAAATTAACAATTGCTTATAATTGTTCTCTCCAACAGTTCTCGTCACATATTGGGCATCTTCTTACATAATATTTGATCATTTCTCTATATTAGATGATTTCTTCCATCCATACGCTTTTTATATTCGATGATTTCTTCCGTCCATAGGCTCTCGCTTGTCAAGGCTTCAGAGTTTGTTCACATCTTCCTCTACACACCACAAACCATGCTACAAACCTCTTCCTCTTCTCACTACAAACCACAAACCATGCTGCAAACCAGAATCATGCTTCACTAATCCGTAAAACATTTATATCCTGCACAATGAGTAATTCAAACATTTAGACATAATTAACAAACAAGTAAAATTTAAATGACAAAGTAGCATATATGTAATGTAACACACTCTTAGATTGGCTTGGGAGCATTGCAGAAGGAAAAATTCAAATCATCCTTCACAAATTGGGGGTAATTTGATACACATTTTCCCCTTCGTTATAATACTTAATCAAGGAAATTACACTTGTAACGCTAAAACTCCCACCAAAGAGAGCAATCATAGCACATAGTAGACCATATGCACTCGCTCGCCTCAAATATCAACTGTTATACTGGAAGGAAAAAAAAAATTAACGCATGTCAGTGTTACGGAACAATATTATTAAAAAGAAAAAATCATTCTATCACAAAAAAAAAAAAAACATGACAGATTCAAAATTATGTGATCACAAAAGTACAAACCGATTGATTATAAACAAAAATAAAACATTTGAAGAGATAGATAGCAAAGCATAAACATAAAGATTACAAAACAAAAACATATACCTATTAATTTGCAGCCAAGGCTGCGGCGGGTAACAGAAAGTGAACCCTATAGTAGGGTAAAACCCTAGCGGGGTAAAGGATTAAAAAGAGACTGAGATTGGGGTGAGAGGTGGAAAGTTAAGTGGCAGACTTGTGAATATAAATAGAGAGAAGTAAGACGTGCGTCGGTGAGTGATGATGAGATTAGGTTTGCCTTAGAAGATTCTAGGTCTAGCAGTCAACCAACATTACGATTTTCTTTTATGATTTACCTTTTTTGTGTGATTAACTTATAAACCTATTTTTCCTTCAAAAAAAAAAACTTAATAAACCTATTTTGTGTACCAAACAACAAAACTTATTTTAGGTTTTATTAATAATTGCAAAACATACATTTTAGAATTTATCAATAGGTCGAGTAAGGCGGTAAATGGAATTCCTTCGACCAAATTTGTACTATTCTTAGTGTTGATGAGAGCTGTTTTGGTAATGCTATTAGAGTTGGATCTCTAGCTTTTCTAGACTCTTTTAAGGATCCTCTTGTATTCTTCATTTTCATGTCGAGTTTCATGTTACCCATCAGGGTCTTATTCTGACTAAGCAGTTGAATTACCGTGACATAATTTGTTTCAAATATTCTCTTCATTGCGTTGACATCCTTTATGACCAAACTCACATGTTTCATAAGTATGTTACTTTGATCTAAAACATCAAAGACCTTCATCAAATTGACATGTTTGCATCGCTCAACCCTCTAAAAAAAAATTGCATCGCTCAACCCTCTTAAAAAAATTATGGTGCTCACTTTCTTGCGAAGTTAGGTGTTTCTTCTATTGTTGATCTCGTGGTTCATCTCTTCACTGCCCATCCTTTTGGACCTCACTTCAAGCTCAATGGGAACTTAGTTACATATAATTTATTTTTTCTTTTCCTTTTTCTCTGTAGGATTTTTTCATTCTTTTTTAGCTTTGCAAGCAAAAAACAATATAGGTGGAGAGACAAAAAAAAGTTTATTGATAGATTTAATATTTGTTAAAATATTTAATTAAATCTTTCAACTTATACTTTTTTTAATCTAAACCATGAACTTTTAAATAATTTTTTATTTGATCCCTCATCAACTTTTTTTTAAAAATAAAATAGAATTTTTTGTCCTTAAATCTATAAGGACCCATAAATTTTGTTTTTAGCATCTATAATTTTTTTTTTCCCACTTTTGTTTCAGACAATGATTTTCTTATCAGTTTTAGTCTATGTTGTTATACAACTTATATGCAACCTTCCAATTTTTCAATATAAAATCAAGTTGTCAACTCATCTTTTACATAGACTTCTATCATAACATATATTGTGTACCTGCAAAGTTTGGCAACATTTCTATAAGCATGAAGTTATTTTAATGTTTATCGGGATAAAAACGATATATAGAAAAAAGACATCAACAGTCTAATCAATTTTTTTAGGGATAAATAAGTAAATGGTCCCCTTAAATATATCAACATTTGATTTTAGTCTCCCTAAAATATTCTTAGTATTTTGGTCCCTCTAAAATTTTCATCCATAAAATTGGTCCTTACTAATCATGTCTAACCTTCATATTTTTTAATCAAATTTTCCATAAATGGGTGTAAAATTATGCCAATATTTTCAAAAATGGTGATTACATTACCCTCTTATTCTTAAGCAAAGTTGCTAATTATATCTACTAGTAATTAGATAAGAAAAGAAAGGGGCATTTTAATTTAGTAAATAGGGATGGCAAGTATGTAATGCAAAGAATAAGACTTTTGGAGTGAAAAATCAGTTTCAATATACCCTTCCTTCTCTCTTCTCCTCACCGAGTCAGCACCCCTACCAAACTCCCAATTCTCTTCCATTTACATTCATATATCATCAAGCTTGCATGCATGATCAAGTTAGAATTTAAGGTTGCCTTGCCAGTTTGAGAGCTTATCGAGGAAGGATAAGAGATCATAAATCAAGAAACAAGTCAAGGGGATTACAAGAGAACTGTCATCACTTCATCTTCTTATGACTCAACTCCCTCTAGAGTGTTAATTAGGTGAGTTCATTACTAGGTTTTGATTAGTTAGGACTAAGTTCGTTTTAGGAACTCTAGGTTACCTAGTGATTTAAGGTCAAGACCATAATGTATGGTAAGTTAAATGAACTGTGATCATTGTGCTTGTATTGTACTGGATTGAGCTGAGTTTTTTCAGGTTTGTTGACTTTCTGAAGTTGCAGAGTTGAGCAAATTTGCTATGCGAATCCGCATTCTATGGTATTTTATAGTTTTTGTTCAGAGCATCCTATGAAATTTCAAGTTGTTCTATGCTTTGATTTGAAAAATGAAATAAAACTCCATACATAAAAACAAGAAGGTTGTAGACTTGATCTCCAAGCCACTCAAAACTATCCTACCAATTACATGCATGATTCCATCAAATGGCATTGTTGCCCTCCAAGTTTCTAATTTAAATTTGTCTCATTTTGCTTGCAAGATGAATTTTACGTTAATTAAAGATAGTTAAAATAATTTTATGCATGTCCTTACCAACTGAGCTACGCTCACGGGGACGTAGTTAAAATAATTTTGTCGATCATACTTTTCGTCAATTCGTGAATAAATTATTATTACCCGAAAAATATTTCATTCCACCAGTTGGAAAAACATAACGAGCATTAATTCTTGCTACAGTCGGCATATATTTAGCGAAGAACCATAGGAAAAGCATTTATCAAAACTAGACTCTTGACCCGTGCTACCGCACGGGTCTTTCCAAGAAGAAGTTAAACGAATAAGTCGCAACAATGTAAACATATATAGTTTAATAGAAGTCATATAAAAATTAAAAAATAAAATGAATTGAAAATTGATTTCATCGGTTATGGCCATTATTTGATGGTGAAATGTCAAAAATTTAAAATTACAAAACAGGTTGACACTATTAAAAATTACAAAAGAAATTAACAGAGATAAATGTTGCAATAAAAATAAAAATCTTCATAACATTTGAATCTTACCAAAACATCTATTTACTTTTAGCAGATCCAAAAACATACTCTCTCCGGTCACATTTATAAGCAAAAATGCACTTTTTAGGTTCATTGAATAAATAATGAATTTGGTCTATGTATTGACCAAATACATTAAGTATTGAATGAATCTAAAAAGTGATTTTTTGCTTATAAATGTAACCGGAGGGAGTAATTTATTAAGCTTATTTGTTTGCTTTTTGATAACAAAAGTTAGGAAAATATTTTTTTTAAAAGGAAAATTAACACACATGTTAGCATGATCTCGAAAATCAAAATAAGTAGAACTATAACTAATAATTAAGACCCGTTAACTATAAAAAACCACATATTTTACTGATATTAACTAAAATTTGAAGTAAAATTGGTGATGTCCTTTTTTCAGTTTACAATAGGTGGTATGGCACCCATGTACTTTTTTGGATGATGACTAAACCGATTGTTAGAGATTCCACATTGAGGCTTAAAGTCAATTATATAATCCAGAAGTATAATTATTTATATATAAGTTTAAATATATGTATTAAGTTTAGAGATATATACAAAGAATTTTCCATTTCAGAATCTCAACAATAATAATGTGGAGTGACTTAAACTTTCTATTTTTTGGTCATTGCTACTATCTTTCTTCCATTGAGAATCATGCTATGAGTATCCTATTTCTTTTCTATTTCTGAAAAGCTTTTTGGTTACATTCTCTTTCTGAAATGCTACAATATGAATCTGTCAATGTGAAAGAAAAAAAATTAATACCAGTAAAAAAGAAACAACTTTAACTTGTAAGAAGCAACAACACAATGATACATGTACACATCTCATATTCCCTAACACTTAATCAACACCCTATTTTATCTTTATGATCAAAAGTTTATGCATAAAAAAAACAACAAAAGATTCATATTCATCCAATAAAACACAATTAAGCTTTTTTTGCAAAAAAAAAAAAGATTCATATATTTCAAATGAGGTGATCAAAAGTTTATGCATAAAAAAAACAACAAAAGATTCATATTCATCCAATAAAACACAATTAAGCTTTTTTTGCAAAAAAAAAAAAGATTCATATATTTCAAATGAGGATTAGTGCTATTACATATAGTTTTTTGGCTCCCCAATTCCATTATATTGGGGAAAAAATGTTGTGGAATATACAAAGAACTTAGATATCAAGGACTAAAGCTAATATTATTTCAAAAATAAAAAGGACTAAAACTAATATGCAAAATGGAGTTATATATGCCCTTCTCAATGTCAGAGTCATGAGTGATCACTCTATTCAGATGGCTTCAAATAACACAATATACCCAACCTTTTGTCTCTGCATCAAAAGGCTCTGAAGTATTATCCTCCTTATCAATCATTGTTGAAGAATTTTTTTGGTAAAAATCCCCAAAAAGATTATTAAACTGTTTCTAATCAAACCCATAAAACAAAATAAAAAATGAAAATGAAAGATGATTCAACTTACATAATTTATAGAGGAGGGAATTTGGATGAATATTAAAGACAATACACACTTGAAACTGCAATAGTGAGGAGGGACAACATCAATGTAATTGTAGCCCAAACCATGTTGTCGATGAAGAACAGTCCTAAAACTCACTATTCCAAAGCAAATTAAGAAAACAATTTGTACCTCGAATGAATCAATAATCCATTTTAGCCATTCAGATACACATTAAGAAAAAGGTCAACAATTCAAGATAAACCAACTATCCTCGAAAGAAAAGGAATTGCACATGAATAAAAATGATGAGAGAAAATTACCTCAACGACAAAATATTCATGATTAGATTGATTAGAACAGAAATTGTATGGAAATCCATTAAGATTAACTGTACCACAAAGGTATGTGCACGCCACTATTTAAACCGGACTCATAGACAAAATGAATTTGAATCATGGTGACATGTGTACACAATGAATTGGGGAGTTGGAGAGACTTCTCGTGGAATACAAATTCACTTGCTGCATGGAGAGATATGGAAGGCCACATTAAATGTTTAATGGATCAGTGGGTAGTTGGCAGGAATGACCGAAATTAATGCAAGAAAATTTTGTTAATTTTGTTAACAAAGGTTGGAGCGATCTGTATTGTCAAAAAAATAGGAGTGGATATGCAACAGATAAATGGGAGTGGAATTTGTTAAGAAGGACTGTAGCGACAGATAAGAGTGGATATGCAACAGATTTGTTGTTTTTATTGTTAATAATATTTTGTTAATAGGAGTGGATAGGAACAATTTGTTAATAGGAGTGATTTTTTTTATGTTTATCTGTTTAGTAGGAAACGATTAGGAACAATACGATTTTTGGCTTGCAAAAAAATAGGGTTAATAGGGTTAAACAAATCGGAATTAAGCTTTAGGGTTAAAACAGTAAATTTTAGCAATAGGGTTTAGGTTTAAATTAGAGCTAAAATAAGCTTTCGGGTTAACTTTTATAGATAAATAGATTAGGGTAGAAAATATTTGCTTCATAAAAAAAAAGGCAGGAGGATAGGAATAAAATTGGTGCGATGAATTTTTTTAGATGGAATTTGTTATGTTAAATAATTGCAAACTTAAAAGTGTAGAAAATATGTGCTTAAAAAAAAGAAGGATAGGAATAAAAAAAAAAAGGAGGATAGGAATTAAAAAAAATAATAAGGATTCGGTTGGCCAAAAGGAGGATAGGAATAAAAAAAAAAGGAGGATAGGAATTAAAAAAAAAATAAGGATTCGTAAAAAAAGGAGGATAGGAATAAAAAAAAGGGGGATAGGAATTCAAAAAAAAAATAAAAATAAGGATTCGGATGGCCAAAATTATAGCAAACTTGATAACAAAATTCGGCTAGCATTAATTAAGTAAGATGATCAATGGCTAAAATTGAATGGCGCCTAAATGTGCAAGATCCAATGGCTCAGAAAAGTGGAGGGAGAAATGGGGGAAAAAATATTAGGGTTAGAAATAGCTTTAGGGGTTAAGCTTTATTATATAAGATTTGTTAGGTTAATTCGGATGGCCAAATCTATAGGAAAACAAATTTTGGATTTAAGTGAATTGATAACAAATTTCGGATATGACCAAAATTATAATTAGAGATAAATATGAAATAGTTGTTTCGGAAAATAGAAGAGATAAATACGAAATAGTTGTTTCGGAAAATAGAAGAGATAAATATAATATGATCAATGACTAAAATTGAATGGCGCCTAAATGCGCAAGATCCAATGGCTTAGAAAAGTGGATGAAAAAATGGGGGGAAAAATTAGGTTTAGGGTTAGCTTTATGGATTAAGCATTTACCACGGTTTAGGGTTTATTTTTATTGAGAGAAACAGGTTTAGGGCTTCGTATATAAACAGGTTTAGGGCTTCGTATATATAACCAAAATATTTGCTTCATAAAAAAAAGGCGAGGATAAGAATAAAATTTGTGCGATGCATTTTTTTAGATGGAATTTGTTATGTTAAATTGCAATCGTAAAAGTGTAGAAAATATTTGTTTCAAAAAAAAAAAAAGGAGGATACGAATGAAATTTGTTAGGTTAATTTTTATTTTTTTTTGAAAGGGAAATTTGTTAGGTTAATTAATAAATAAGGATTCGGATGGCCAAAACTATAGGAAAACAAATTTCGGATTTAAGTGAATTGATAACAAATTTTGGATATGACCAAAATTATAATTAGAGATAAATATGAAATAGTTGTTTCGGAAAATAGAATAGATAAATACGAAATAGTTGTTTCGGAAAATAGAAGAGATAAATATAATATGATCAATGGCTAAAATTGAATGGCGCCTAAATGCGCAAGATCCAATGGCTTAGAAAAGTGGATGAAAAAATGGGGGGGAAAAATTAGGTTTAGGGTTATTTTACGGGTTAAGCTTTAGTAAATAAGATGCACATTAATAAAAGCATTTATCAAAATTAATTTTTTGCAACAAAAATTAAAAGTATATTTATGACTGTTATTTGTTAACATGTATTTTTTTATTTTATTTTTTTAAGTTAGCCTAGACCTCAACTCACAATTGCCGAACCTTGGGTGTATTACATTTTCTTTCTTTTTTTTTTTTTTTGAACACGTTTAGCATTATACTATTAATTTTTTTAGGGGAGCATTATATTATACTATTAATTAATGAGGGAGAATATTTTGACTCGAAGAGTAAGAGTAAGTGTGTTAATTTACTCCAAATCCTGACCTTTAATTCCAATATTTTTTTTTGAACAAGCCAAAATAGAATTATATAACCACAAACATAGTAATCCCAAAAGCACAAGGCGTGTCTAAGGAACCACTAAAAATATACAAAGTGTAGCAGTGTCACGATAAAACAAACTACATCAGCCTATGCCCAAACAAGCTAAAGGGCTCGACCATCAAGTCTGAGTGCCAAAAACAAAAGTGATTTTTTTAGCTTTCAACCACCCTAGAGTCATCAATTTAACTTTGTCCAACAATCGGGGAATAAGAATTGCAATATCATTAAACAGGCGATTATTACGTTCATTCCACACAACCCAAACACAAAGAAGACATATTAGTTGCATGAAAGACCGTCTACCTTTGCCACCACCTGTCGCATGAGTAAACTGCAATAAATGATCAGAAATATTATGAGAATCCACCTCGAGAACGCCAATCCACTCACGCACAAGCTGCCAAATAGAACCAAAAGTAGGACATAATAAAAAGAGATGTTGAGCCGTTTTAGGATGACTGCAACCGAATACACGCGCGGACACTTCAGAAGAGAGAACCCCCTATAGCCGCCAAGTTTGATTTCGTTGGTAAGCGATCACACAGAAGCCTCCACGCAAAAATCAATATTTTCAAGGGGACCTGGTGATGCCAAATAAACTCCATTGTTGAATCTGCAATAATTCCAATATTGATTAACGGCGTAGATTAATTGATATAGTAGACTTTAATTCAATTCTCTATTGTAGTCAACGGTCAACACTTATCACCACAAAATAACAAAACAATAAATGCCTTTAATTGTTTTTTTTTTTTTTGTTGTTCTTATCCATTTGCTTTTTTTGTTTTCACGCTAAAATAAATTTTTGAGGGTTAACAGCAAAAAGTTTTTTATTTGACCACAATTTATTTTATTTTTTTTTGGTGGAAGACCACAATTTATTTTCTTCTCCCTTTACTCTTTTTTTACGCTAAAAAAATTGCATATATTTTTTTTAAAAGAAAACAATTGTTAAATTTAAAGAATTGCATATTTATTCTTCTCCTTTTACTATTTTTTATACGACATATTTTATTTGGTTTCTTCATTATAATCCTGGTCTTTTCTTTTATTTTTTATAAACACACATTTTTGTACTAATTTGTCACGGAAAAAAAACGATAAGGGAAGTAGCCCCGGTCTTTTCTTATATTCAATTCATTTACAATAATTGCATTAAAAAAAAATTGGTGTATTTTCTTATATAAATAACGACAAATTAAAATAAAATAAAAAAGTTATGACAGATTTGGGTTTTTTTTCATTGCCTCAAGAGTAAAAATTAGATTAGGGTTACGAACTGTATCACTATTTCATTGGGTATATAGAGCTGACAATCACAATCGACTAACACAAACAACACCCTTTTATTAGCCGCTCCACAAATGTAGTAGGGTTTGCCAACTGCAACCCTAATTCACTCCTATATATATAGCCTCACTTTCTCACATAGACTAAGAACTGCAACCCTTTCATTAGCCGCCGCTGCAAATATTCACGTTCCTTCCTCAACCCTTCTCAATCCAATCCTTTAACTTCCATGTAGCCAAACCAAAACTAATCCTTATGTTTGAATCTATGAATATCAGAGCAACAACTAGATGTAGCATCACTGCATCTGTTGGAGTTATGATGCTGCACAAATCGTTTTGGTTGATTTATGTTCCCTTGAAATATCCTATTGGATTTCATGGATCTGTCAACAATATTTTTGCTATTTCAACAAGTGTAATTCCCTTGATTAAGTTTTTCATAAGGTCTATGTCTCAACGGTGACATAAGATCATGCTCTGAAGGTATAATTTTCAATTGTGATTTTAATGGCAAATTAAACAAGAAGATGGACGTCATCAATGAGTTTGTTGACGTTTTAGTTTCATATGGCGGCTGTCTTCAATGGAATCTATAGGAATAGATAGATGAATGTATATAAGTTTTAGCTGTGATTTCCTTGATTTAGTGTGATTTCCTTGATTAATATATAAGTTTTAATGGTGATTTGTTTTAATTTTTATGTTGCTCCATAATTACACCGATATGTTATTTGTACACAGGTTATGCAACAATATTTGCGTTAATTTTTCATTGCTCTTTTCTTTCTTTAATTATCGAGAACCAATAAATTTAATTTTTATTTTGGATTTTTCCAGTATTTGAACTATTTGCGATATTAAGGAATTAAAAAAAAACAAAAACCGTCCTCATGTATTCAATATCCACACTTTAAAAAACTATTTTGCATAAATAAATAACAAAATATCATTGTGGTTGAATTAAAAAATATGACAGTTAAAAATATAAAAACCAAACTCCCCAAAAAAAAAGTTGGTGAAATCAAATATTTTCATTCAATTAATATTAGACATAAAAAATATTTAGTAACTATTAAGCTTAAATACATTTTTTTTACCCCTTTGGTTTCTCAATTGTGCAAATTTTGAACCACTTTAGTTTTCTTAATTGTGCAGTTTTTGAACCATTTATATTTTGGGTTAGGTTATGCTAATTGTACTTTAAGGGTACAAGATAATGAAATAAAAAGGAATTAGAAAAAAGAAAGATAAACTTTTAAGTTTTTAAGAAATTGACTACATAATTTCTAAGTTTATATTTTTATTTTTGATTTTTTTTTTTTAACATGTACACAAGTCATATCATAGGATTTCCCTTAGTTTTTTTTAGCAATTTGATTTGGCCTTTTAAAACGTGGGTGATTGAGATTGGCTACAACGAAAATTAATTAATTGAAAAATGTTCACAGCGCAATTGAAAAGAGTTTTGGTTTAGTTTTTTTGGGTGTTTTCATATTATGTAATAGGTTGAGTTTTTGGAGATTTTCGTTGTCTTTTCTTCCAGCTTGTTTTTGGCAGCATTAGTTGTCTGGCGTATGTGGGTTTTGATGTTGTAGCCCGATTCCACTACATACTACTTGTATATGGGAGAATTTTTTCATAAAATCTGCCACTTCAAAAAAAAAAAAAAAAAAATTGAAAATGTTGCACTGTGATACATAACGTTGTTGGCTCCTTGGGCTCTTGCCTCTCGTTTCAGACTCAAGATGCTGCCTTTAGTCCCATCAAGTCGAAGTAGAGATCTCTCCAATTGTTAAAATAAATTGCAATGTCTATTATTAAAGTTTTATTGGATACATGTCTAATTAATGTTACATATTTTAAAAATATATGTATTTATATCATATATTTACTGTAAGACTATGGTAATAGAAATTGACACTTATTCTTAAAAATGGAGAGATGATCTGAATGCATCAAGTCGATACTTGCTTATACGTCCCTATTATATATTTAGCAAGTTGGTTATTTTATGTTTTGATGGTAGCTACTAACTTACTCCAAGTGGCTATGAATATATAGTCTTAGGATATGATAAAAAAAAGTAACATGAAAATATTCTTTACTAGAGATAAAAGCATTAGAGGAAAAAGAAGAAAAATAATGGGAACCTAGAGATAAAAGCATTAGAGGAAAAAGAAGAAAAATAATGGGAACCATCACCATGAGAGAGTATCATCGTATCGTAAAGATATTCTTAATAATTCATTGTTGAGTCATGCTTGAAATTTAAGGTTTGTGACTCTCACATTCATGTAGTGAGATGGATTCTTCAAATTTCATTCTATTAATTGCAAACTTTTATTATCTAAGAGGGAATGAGACATTCAAGGGCAAACATTTAGTTTTATATTGATGGTGTCCAACGAGAATCTAACATTTTAGGGTTTTTTTAGACATTTAATTTTATATTTATCAATTGATATTGATGTCCAACGAGAATCTAACATTCTAGGGTTTTTTAGATTGCGGTTATAAAATAGTGGTGTGACGTAATAGCATGGGTTCTCATTAGATACCATTATAAATATCTATTAAACGGAATAGTCAAATATGAACTCTGTTCAATGGTGAACCCTAATATTTTTAATAAATATATATACTATTTTTAATATTATAAAATTCAATTATAGGTCCACTTTTAAACCAATTATAAGAGGTTCATATTAAACACATCTGTATTAAACTTGTCCTTTAACATTTTTCTTAAGAAAAACACAAACTTTTTTTTTTCAAGTTGCCTATTGGCTAGAGCTCAGAGAAAGGGGTGTCCAGGGTTGGAACCCCGGCCCTGCATATATTATGCACAGGACTGGTCTAAGGGTCAAGCAACCAAACAAGAGTTTTAGGCCCCAAAATTTTGGTGGAAAAAAGGCCTCTAAAAAATTAATTTGGTTATTAATATATTATATGCCAGATAAATTAGAGATATTTACATAGCTTAATTGAGTATCAATAAGGCATCAGTTACTCTTGTTCATGAATTTAAATTTTTGTCTCCACAAAATTGATTTTATATAAATATTATATTAAAAAAAATATTTTGAAAGGCCACATTAAATTTTTTGCTTTAAGCCTCTTAATCTGTTGGGCAGACCCTGATTATGCATTGTCCATATCAACTGAGATAAGCTCACAAACACTAAAAACACAAACTTATTGGCCTTCACAAAAAAAATATATAGTTACCAATTTATATAGCTGATTTTTATAGCTACCAATTTATATAGCTAATTTTTTCAATTTATATAGCTAATTTTTTCACTACCGTGAAAACAGAACAAATATTGTTACTTGGGAGGTAGTTGCTTCACATTACTGATTTATAAACTTGGAACTAAATAATAACCAAACTTTTAAATTTTGTTCATCTTTTTGCAGACGGGCACATACATAAGGTAAACATTGGATCCTCACAATATTACATGTTAAATTAGTTGTCAAAAAAAATTAGTTGGAGCGTAATTACGAGTATATGAAGAAGCAAATAGCAGTTTTTCTATTCAATGGTGTCAACCAGGAAATAATACTAGTACTACTTCTTAGGTTGGTCCGATGGTGTGGCTTAAGATCTTAGAGTATATTTCTCTTAATGTTTCAGATTTGATTCTCTCCCATTTAACAAAATGTAATATTTTTCAAATTGATTGATTACTTTTCTAAAAATAGAAATTCAAATACTCTTTGACGTTTGTTGAGTTAAGGGATTGATTATTTGGCTCATGTAAATGTAAATCCAAATCAAATCAAATCAAATCCAAACCAAATCCAAATTCAAATTCTCCAAATAGCTGATGAGTTTCTTTTAATATTTTCAACCTAAACATATTCACAACCGCCTAAAATGACTTGTAACTTGCCAACTAAGAGAAAAATATACTTATCATGTACAACATGACATGTGTATAGCAATGACCAAATCCACGTGTAGGATGAAGCAAGTGTCAACCATGCTACTCTACACGTTTTTTTGTATGCTATATTATTATTGTTGTGGTAGCAGAATCCCTTTTGGATCCATAATTCATTCTGTCTTTTTCTTAGTTCTGATCACTCAAAATACTTCACTATATCCACTACTGCTTATAACTATAGTTGAATCAAGATCTCCCTTTCAACTCGTCGTTTTCATCATACCCTTCACTTCAGTTCAGTTCACCTACTAGGTACGTACTTTTAGTGATCCATGTATTTTTCACATCACTATAATTCCTCTTTAAACAAATATAACCAAATATAACATGGTATAGTATATATTACATTTAACTATATTCTTTTTTCCTATATTTTCAGTTGAAGAAGAGGAGTTAGTTAACTAAGGTGTGACTAAGAAACATTAATTGAGGAAAAGCTATGTCAGGTGTGTCTCTAGCTGTGGCTGGTGGTGGATATGAAACTGAGAAAAGGCAAGAACAAGGAAGCATGACAATGATGGGTTCATTACGTGTAATAGAGTTACAACTTGTAGCCTTTGTATTGGTTTTCTCAGCAAGTGGTCTTGTCCCTCTTCTTGATCTACTCTTCCCTTTCTTTGTCTCTATCTATCTAGTAGCACTTTCACGTTTTGCTTTTCCCTCATACAATCGTGGTGTGTCCCAAACTGTTTTCCATGGAAGCAAGGCTTTTCAATTCTATGTTATTGTTGGAACAATTGTTGGATTGTTCTTGCCTCTAGCTTATGTGTTGGGTGGATTTGGAAGAGGGGATAAACTTGCAGTGAAATCTGCAAGTCCACACCTGTTCTTGATCTCTTTTCAAATACTCACTGAGAATATAATAAGTGGGTTGTCAGTGTTTTCACCTCCTGTGAGAGCATTGGTGCCTTTGATGTATACAGTAAGGAGGATCTTTGTCGATATTAATTGGATACAAAATGTGTGGCTCAACATTACTTTGCCAGCAAATGCACACTTTAAGGTTATTATTATTTCAACATCACCATTTAGACTCATTCCGGTTCCTGAACGTGTTGTCCAAACTAATAACTGACGAAGCTGAATGGATGACACGTTTGAGGACAAAAAGAGACGTTGAATTATATATTTATGTAACTTTGATATATTGGAAATGATTGCAATTTTGGTGCATTTTGTGCAGGACAAGGCATGGTTTTGGTTTGGGAGGGTTTTGGCGGTGGCTAATCTGGTTTATTTCTCCATCAATCTCTTTGGCTTCTTGATTCCAAGGTTCCTTCCAAGAGCTTTCAAGAGGTATTTCCAAGAGAGGGGAGAGATTTATGCTAAGGCTGCTGAGGATAAGCCACATGGGATCATCAACAAATCACATGTACCACAGAAGAAATCAATAAATTTATGCCTTTAATTTGGACAACATCTCTTGTTATTTTAAACAGCTTAGCACTTTTTAATTCGTACAACATATAAATAACGATTTTATTTTGGAAGCAACTCCTAAACAATGACATGTAAAACTGATTTAACGTCAATGTCATTAACCAAAACTGAAAAACAATCAAAACTAAAAAACAAAGATAGATGAGATCGGTAAAATCAACCGTGCTCAGGTCAATGAGAAAATTGGCGTTGCACAGTCCAAGAGCACAGTCAATCTATTTCCCTATAATTTTACAGGTCCTTACAAAATTGATCATATACATAGAGAGGCACTCTATCAATACTTTCCAGATTACAACAATTACTAACAAGGGACGTTCTATCTATCTCTACTTTCCAGATAACAACAAATACTAACTAAACATACTCTCTAACTAAACAGAATGACAACTCTACAGCTAAAAAAGTATATCGGGTTAGTTTTCATTCATCATCATTGCTTTCATCCATCATTGCTTCAATAAGTGCAGCTTCTTCTTCCTGTAGGAAACACAACACAAACATGGAAATAGAATCGTCAAACTTAATGTAACATGGAATAAATAGTTAAAAAGGTGCACTTTTGTGACTAGAATGTATTAAAATTACAAAACCATATGTGAATTTGTCTTCTGTTAGTGACTTTTGCAACACACTTATGGATGTTTTGTAACTTCGATACATTCTTAGACTACAAGTACAGTGACACCATCGTATCATAATTTACTAAAAAGAAGGAAGTCACATACCACCAAGGCATTAAATTCAGTCTCCTCGTCTATGGCGTCAATGACAGCAGGATCATCCAGCAAGTCCTGTTCACAAATGTTGCCTTAGCAGATTAAATCACAAGCACACGCACAGTAATTCTTGTGTGTTATGTATGTATGATATGATGAAAATTATAAATTCATATTTTGACTCCATATTATAAATGCATACGAGAAACAAAAGTTGGAACGCATGCCACAGCCGGAAAATATTAAGGCAACCAAAATCTGGACAACCTTTTGTAAGTGGCACTCTGATCTCAGAAAAAGGCGTAAAAGGGGAGAAAAAATAGGATCATGCAACATACAAAATATAAGATTGAATTTGAAACTAAGAAAGGAATTGGTGAACAAATTTTGTAGTTAATTAATGATTGGCTAATTGCCTACTTACATCATCAGCCATTTGAAACATCCCATTCTCACCCTGCACAAATAAAGGCCAAGTTAATTATCATAATATCTATTTTACTATGCCAATTGTAAAAATTCAGATCTAAAAGAGCTTCAACACTACTACTAGTATTCACAGAGTAGGGTGTTCAAGATTATATTAAATAATAATGCCACTGTTCTCCAATGGCAATGACAGGCATCTTAAACAAGTCTATAAAAGGAGGGGGAAAAAGGGAAAGAAATAGAGGGAGTCGGGGTGCAATGAGGACAGATGGGAGCAGAGAATGGTGAATAAAGACGGAGAAGAAAATATATAGGAGAATTGGCGCAGGAGGAAAGGTTGGTAGGTTTTGTAGTGGAATTTGGGACTGCGGAGTACGAACTGAGAGTCGTTCTCATTTCTAGGATTAATAGAGACTTTCAACACACGCACACATTCTCCCAGGCCAGATCATATTCAATGTGAGACTTTCAACACACGCACACATTCTCCCTCATGTCCAGGACTGAACATTTGGAAGGTGACTTGAGTGGCACGATAGCAGTAACTGATAGAGGTGACCTTATGAATCTTGGATAGGCTTTTATACGAACACAGAATTTGGGTTGGGCCTAAATCAATCGCCTTATAAAATTGGATTATAAGATGAAAATTGCCCCGACTTATTAACATATTTTCATGTCACGTCTCATTCAATGTAAACTCTTAACATTATTCCCATAGTGGGAGTATCATTTCATTTTGTTCTTATTTTCTATTTCTGCAAGGAGATTTATTCTACATTCTTTTGTCATTTTTCTGTTGATTTGATAGTTGTTTCCTAGAAGAGAGAAGAACCTCTTCTGAATATTAGTTAAATACCAATATCAAACGTTTTCCTTTTAATTTCTGGTGTGATCCTGCAATGGTTACTTTCAATCTTTCAGAAGCTTGTACAAGTGGAAGCTTACCTTCACAACAACAAACTGAAGTGGTTCAGATGGTGTATAAATCATGTAGCGAGTATCTTCCTGCAAAAAAAAAGGACTATTAATTAGCACACAGTGAATCTTAATGTCCAAAGTTCTACCCAAGTTTGTATCAGGCCGTCTGCGAGGTGTCAACTCAGTGGTAAGAGTTTGACCTTGTCACTTTAAGGGAAGGACTTCAAATCTCGTCGGGGATAGTTGTAAAGTGACTATTGGTTACACTTTAACTGATAATAATTTCCCCCTCCCTCGATTTAGAAAGAAAAAGTCTGCATCAAGCCCGAGGTTCCTTTGTCACGCTTCTAAATTTAAAATTAATGGACGAGGAGAAATAACCAAAAATGCATCTATACAAAGCATACTTCATGATATAAACACAATATGGTTGTAAGAAAGTACAATCAATACTACGGAAAAAGTTGAAGACAAACAAGAATAATGTATAGATCAGGTCCACGATCTTCCAAAAGACTTGATAAAAACAGATGGGAAACAAAAGCAACACTGGTGCGGTAATACAGACCAAGGAAGAACAATAACACACTTTTAGAAATGTAATAAACAATAAGTTCATTTCAATGAATTGGTCATTACAATGTCCATACTAGTGAAGTGAAAAATAAAAAACGGGTATTCAGACAGACGATTGCAACACAAGTTTGCTTCCTTGCTAACTTGGAAACACTTAATGAAATTCCTCGATTGAGAAAAAAAATCAATAAACATATTTGTGTAAATATCCAATTAAGTTAATAAAATTACCAGATCAAAATATGTAATTTCTACACCATCACTTGGCAAGCCATCCACTTCATTACCATCATCTGCAAAATGGTATTAACAACTTGCATTATATTTAGAGCATAGTTTCAAATAGTTTTGTCGAAAATTATCACTCTAGAAGTAAGAACAGATTAGAATGCGTTTATCATCACCCTGGCCATATATTGATAATAACTTCCTAAAGATTAACTTTTCATTTTATTTGTTAAATATAATCACAATCAGACATGACAGTTGGAAAAATGAAAATTAGGAATCAAGCATGAAAAAACTTAGGGCTTATTATGCATCAAAATCAGAAATGCAAAATACAATCGAGTAACAATGAATATATATGGCATGTCTTCAAAGTGAAAAGAAAAGAAAAGAAATGTAAGATATCATTCTAATTATGCAACAATTCATGGTCCACCTAACTTGCACATGAAATTATAATACGAAAAAAAAGAGTAAGTTATCTCCAAACTTTAAGTCCAGTAGTTGTAAACATAAATTCTAATGTGATAAGTGCTTATTCAATAAGCACTTAATGAAGTTGCTAAATTATAATACGGAAAAAAAAGAAAGAAAAAAAACGTTATCTCCAAACTTTAAGTCCAGTAGTTGTAAACATAAATTCTAATGTGATAAGTGCTTATTCAATAAGCACTTAATGAAGTTGCTACCCATGTCCCAAACATCTCCTTATAATATCACAAGAATAAGTGACTTGGCAAATTCATTCTCCTTAGTAAGAAGGGGTCTAAATTCCCACGAAAAACACTACTATAAACTAAAAGAGAGGTGATGAAAATAACATAAAAGAAAATGCTTATCTCTTCACCAAAAACTTGACAAGTTTTTAGCAAATACAACTCTAAACGGCGTGACGTGACTAACTACTCATATCATATGCTATTGAATCGTACTACACTTTAACAGGCACAATTGAACAAGAACATATTCCAAACTGAATAAACCCTTTGCTTTGTTTACACTCTAATAACAGAAACATTTGACATTAGTACTTCAGAGAATGGGAAAGTAAAAAAATACTTGCCTGTGTGGAAGTCAAGTATATCTTGTTCTGTGTAGCAAAAACCGCCACGTGCTGTGTAACAGTACCTGATATGGACAGAGATATTTTGTAAAGATCAAACACAAAGTTAATATCATGAGTGACTTTCTAGTTACAAACAAATCAGAAACATACCCGCTGTAAACAAGATGCATGTGTATCTTGGCGAGCGCATACGCTGCAGCAGGCAGAATAGATTCAACTTCCTCCTCGCTGATCTAAAACACAGAAGGAAGACATGAATTTGGGTAAGAAGATTCAGCAAACGTAGAAAAAAAAAAAAAAAGGGAAAGGAAATATGTATTTTCCCATAAGGTCAAAAAGAATGTCATTGTATGTGGAAACTCTTTTAATAGTAAAAAAGTGCAGCTTTCCATACAAACATAGATTTTAATTTGACCTGTTATCTGTCCATATCACAAAAACTAAAATAAAAATGAGTGATATGCAGGGAACAAATAGTTTTTAACCATCCCATAACAAACAACGAAATATTGGGATCTCATACAAATACTTCATAGTTTAGGCATGAAGAAATAGCGCCCTGTGACTGTGATGAATGAGTAAGAGCAAAAGATGTTATCTTTGTCAAAACAAACTGTAGATCATCATTTTTAAAGGATATGCACTCTGTTTTACACCGACATCCAATGAAAATCCATCAATTTTCGCATCACCCCATTTTTGTATGAACATTTTGAAATTGGTGGTATGACATGGAAAAATTGTGTTCTATCATTGATGTCAGTGTAAAACTATTTCACAGTGACGGCGTATGTCCATTAAACTCTTATTAAAGCATTATTCAAAGAGATTTGGCTCAAAATTAAATAACACGATTTAGGTTGGAAAGTAAAACATCTCAATAATTGATGAGAAAAGGCGCTAAACAACAGTTGGTATTTTAGCACATGCGTGTCACATCAACAATTGATATTCCCATCGACAAATGAGCTTCTTTACGGTCCTTAAAGTAAACTCACATTAGATAAATCAAATCCATTCAAGATAACATTAAGAATTATTAGTCCTAAATGAAGATTAGATGCAACAATACGAATAAACAGACAAATTGAGATTTAAAATGCAGGGCAGAAACTTACAGCTGACCATCCATCAGGTGTGCTCTTCAATATTTGCACAGGCCTGCATTAATAAAATTCCATATCCATAGTCATCAATAATAATAAAAACAATGAGATTTATTTCTATACACCGACGTTGTAAAACCTTTTAATTACTTACGTGTCAACGGGGCAAAGCAACATACATTCATCTCTATCAGAACTCTTGAACATTCTCCGAACCACACACTCCAACGGAAGGTTATTCATAGGATCAACCTGTTAACAACTTATTTAAAATTTCGATAATTACTCAAACGAATGCAATAATTAACACAAAAAAACAGAACCAAGCAATACTCACTATGGTGATAAGCCGATTTGTTGAAGTAAGCAGAATTTCACCGTTTTCGTCAATGGCAAACCCGGTGGGAGGTTCCGGCAACGGCATATCATCAGGATAAAATAAAGAGGAACCAGAAGCAACACCAGTAACAACATTTTGAACATCATTATCGGCAGAAAAATCACGCAATAATTCAAAATCAGTATTGGAATTCAAATTTTTCCAATCATCAGTTTCAACTGAAGAATTCTTCTTTTTCTTCGTCTTCTTTTTGGAGGAAGAAGAAGAAGAAGATGGAGGAGAATTTTTCTGTGATTTGGTTGCAGTACAGAAAATTGTAGAAGAATTGGAATGAGAATTAAGGTTTTGAAATGAAACTGAAATTGGAAATATGTGTGATTTTAGAGAGACACAAGATTTGAAAATTGCAACTGCTGCTGCTGAGGAGCAACGTAGCGCCATACTCCCTTTTCCCTTTTTTTCTCTGTAATCTAATCTACTCACTCCCCCCTCTTGTCACAACAATTATATTTATCACTATTTTATATAATATTTTTCTATACTTCAACTTTTTTCAGATTCGAACCCCAACCTTGCATATAATTATGCATTATTCTTAGCAATTGAGCTAAGTGTACGGGGACATTTTATACTTTTTTTTTGAAGTTAAAGACAATTTCATTAACGAAAGTCTGACAATAAATCAAATGCCAAGACTGCAGAAATACAAGGCGGAGTTTCAAGACTGCAGAAATACAAGGCGGAGTTTCTTCGACCCATATGCAATCTAAATTCTTAAGAGCATATTTAGCTAAATAATGAGGAGTTTGGTTGGCTTCACGCCTAATATGCAAAAAATTTAAACTACGAAAACTACCCTTAAAACTAATACAATCTCGGATAATAGAGCCAACATAGTTGGAAGATTGTTGGTGAGCATTCAACGCTGAAACCACATTTAAAGCATCTGATTCTGCTATAAGATTCAGAAAAGACATGTCTTTTGCAAATTCTAAACCTTTCTGCATAGTTAAGGCTTCTGTAACCTCTGAATCTGGTAATGAAACTACTTGCCAAGGACTTGCACCAACAACAACACTTTCATAATCTCTCACAACAACACCAATACCCCACTTATCACCCTCTATCGGACCAGCTGTGTCAATATTAAGCTTATAGAAACCACTAAAAGGAGGTGTCCAATGAACATCAGATATTGGTAAAATTGGACCTCCACTTAGTGTATCCACCAATACCGTACTAGCACACTTAAAATTCACAATAGATCTTTGTGCCTTTTGAATAGTGGCAGCCACATCAACATCAGTCCCCTCAAAATATTTATTATTTCTAGCACACCATATCTCATAACACAAGGCCAGAACATGGACCATAACATCGTCATCGACATCAATAATATTTTCCTCTAGCCACTTGTGAAAAGGAACATACCTGAAATCATGTGAATTAAATACCACACCTAAAGTGGAAGCAAACCATATCTGCTTTGACCAATGACACTCCATAAAGAGGTGTGAAATTGTCTCATTATGTTCCCCACATAGAACACACCATGGATCGCTACTTATTCCTCTTTTAAACAAATCATTTTTTACTGGTAGTTTTTCATGTAGAATCCTCCAAGCAAAATGGATGTGTTTTGGAATACTTTTTATTTTCCATAATTTTTTCCACACTTGGTAATTATTGTCCTGCGTTGAGCTATCTGAGTCATCTGCTTCACGCCTTGCCTTTAAGAAATGGTATGAACTTTTCACAGAAAAAGTAGCTGACCGTGAAGCACCCCACATAAATTCATCTTGCAATTGAGAGAAAGAAATTGGCAATTGAAGAATTTGTTGAGCCTCGAAAGGGAGAAAAATTTCATTAATTAAAGGAGCATTCTAACATCGAATATCATGGTGAATGAGATCTGAAACAAACATAATATCACAATTAGGGGGTTTAGGGGACCAAATGTTGTGTCCATTTTGATAAGGAAGTCGATTATCCTCTCATACATTAATTAGACAACCATTTACTACTCTCCAAATACCAGCTTTCTCAATAACATCCACTCATGCTTGCAAAATACTTTTTCATGTATAATTTGGGCAGTAACCAGTTGAAGCTTTCAAGAAATTGCTACTAGGAAAATACCTTGCTTTCATACATTGTGAGATCAATAAGTCGTCATTATGCATAATACGCCAACCTTGTTTAGACAACATTGCAAGGTTAAACTCATGAAATGTTCGAAAGCTTATCCCACCTTTCTTTTTTTCCTTACATAATGTCTCCCGTTTAATCCAATGGATTTTACGTTCACCTTGTTTGCTACCCCACCAGGACTTACTAATCATACTCTTAATATGCTCACATAAACCCATCGGAAGTAGAAAACACTCATCACATACGTAGGAATAGCTTGAACCACTGATTTGATCAAAACTTCTCTCCCAGCAGTTGATAGAAATTTTTCTTTCCAACCTTTCAGCTTCTTCCACACCCTATCTTGGACAAAATTGAAAACCTGTTTCTTAGACCTACCAACAAAAGCAGGCAGCCCTAGATACTTTGAATGACAATCAACAGCCTTAATTTGCATCCAATCTTGGAACAAAATATGAGTTTTCGTTGTCTAATATAATAATCTAATTTTCGTTGTCTCTAGTTCAAAAATTAAATTAAAATTATAGAGTTTAATTTGTATGTATTGTCAACCGAGAAAAAATTCATCACAATCAATTATGTGTGCAATTTTAAAAGTGATTAAAATAAGAGTCAGAGGTGTTGTGATTATGCCTAAAACATGTGAACTATAAATGAAAACGCATATCATATCAGTCTCAGAAAAAATCGGGGGGCGAATTTGATAGACATTATGGATTGAATTTTGCTCTCCACCCAGCACAAATCACTCGCACCCTGCAGCCCTTCCATTTTTACCCATGCGCAAGTTAAGTCACGCAGCGCAACTATTTTTTGCGTGACTTAAGTCACGCTGCATGAGTTAACTCACGCACCCTGCGTGAGTTAACTCACGTAAGTTTTAAAATCCCAAAAGCATGGCTTCTTTCACGCTAGTTAAAACATGTAGCAGAAGTTTGTTCACCGACTTGTTTTAACAACCCGATAGCATCGTAGCTTCTTTCACCTTCTGGGCTCTTGAACAATCCAAAATCCTGAAAACATGTTTACTGTTTTTAGAAGGTCAAAATTAAAATATATTTCAAAGATCATTACAGTAGTTATCCAATATAAGCTAAAGCACCTCAATTTTAATTTCAGTATTGGGGCTACAGAGAAAAGTATTCCTGAACCAAGGAGACGATTTCCATGCAGATGGTGATTCAAAACCTTTCATGAAAGGTGTTCCACCAAATCTATAATCAAAGAAGCAGACAGTCAAAAACAGTGTGACTTCTTGCAAATAACAAAAAGCAGAGCCATGCTTTTGGGATTATATCATTTATATAGTAAAAACTAAATTCAATTAGCATACTTTCACAACTAGTATATACAGAGCCATGCTTTTGGGATTTTAAAACTTACGTGAGTTAACTCACGCAGGGTGCGTGAGTTAACTCACGCAGCGTGACTTAAGTCACGCAAAAAATATAACTTGCGCAAGTTAAGTTGCGCTGCGTGACTTAACTTGCGCAGAGGTAAAAATGGAAGGGCTGCAGGGTGCGAGTGATTTGTGCTGAGTGGAGAGCAAAAATCTTATGGATTTAGTTGGATTGAATATTGATATGTTACTTACAAAGTGAAAACTTTCAAACTCAGAGGAATTCCGAAATTAAAAATGGATAATCTTGTGCTAAATCCTTCTTTCAAAAAACAAATAAATAAAAATCTGGAAAGTTAAAATCGAAAAAGGATAGGTGCGGAGATTCAATAGAAGTTGTTCTAACAAATAGAGTTGACAACATTTCCTATCGCAATAGGAAATGAATCTTTCTTTTCATAAAATTTTCGTAGAAGGATTAAGGATAAACATAAATAATAAGTTGATGTACATCTTACATAGTTTAACGATGCAAGACTTTTTTTCAATTCATACTACTGGCTCATTCGAAATAAGTTTTTTTTTTTTTTTTTTGTGTACACATTTGAAATAAGTATCGTTATATCCAATTTTAGAATCTCAATGAATCCCTATATTATTGTTTTTTATTTATTTATGTCTTGTTACATATCCCATCCATAATAAGATATCAATGAAACCTTTATTACTATGTCTAATTTATAACAAAAAGAATTATGTACACACATTTTTCTTGAACGACTAATACTAGGAGACAGAGGGAGTAAATATAAAAACACATCCTATGTCATTTTGCGTCAAAGTTGCATACAAAAGAATCTTATGTGTGCCCTATTAATGTATTAAGTTATGAGGTGTGTTATTTGAACAACCATTTAAGAGACAACTTTTAAGATAACCATAAATTTCCAAAAAAAAAATAGATATTAACATGAAAACCAAAACAATAAAGAGAGAAAGTAAAAACATAATATGAGGATGAGGGAAAAATTTGTCACAGAAATTATCATAAAATTGTTGTACAAATATCATTTCTCTTGAGTTATTGTATTACAACCGAAGGTAAAACCGAGATATACAGTTTTTGGTGTGTTTCTCTCATAAAGTATTTTCATTGCAGCTTTTACAAAAGCTTCCGTTGCATCTGCTTCCCGCTTCTGCAGCCTCCTTAGTTACCTCTTCAACTTCCGCAATGGCGGCTTCCACTTCAGCAACTGCTCGAGAAGGGATATTTGCTCTTTTCTAGACATGGACCTTATTTTACTAATTTTTAATCTAACTCAGAATTCGTAGGGATATTGCTCTCAGCCCTGTCAAATTTCAAAGAGGCTCTCTGCCTCCCTTCCAATAATAACATAACATGGGTTGGTGTCTTCCTCTGTCTGAATATGCTGGGGTAGGTGCAATCCTATACCTTCCTTTCACTGAAATATAAAAACTCAACCCATGAGTACGGCCTCTAATTGAAACAAGTAAATATGACATCCAAAAATGAGAATAGCATCCAAATACAGCTCACAATACATGTATACACTAAATCATGAAAAAAAATATTGATTCCTAAATATATATATATACACACACACACACACACACACACACACACACACACACACACACACACACTCCCTCCGGTCACTATTATAAGCAAAAATTCACCTTTTACATTCATTCAATAAATTATGTTATGTATGTAGTCTATATATAGACCACATACATCATTTATTGAATGAACCTAAAAAGTCAACTTTTGCTTATAATAGCGACTGGATATATATATATATATATAGAGAACATATACTATGAGAATGACATTCTTATATGAGAATGGTGAGAATGATTATTAAACATTAGATCAAAAATATAAGGTTGAGATTAAAAAGTCACATATGCACCTCACCTTATTCTATCAAATTTCATAAACCCATTCTTTCATCTTCTCCACTCCATCTCTCTGATACATTTCATCTTCGTGATTCCCATAGCAACACAATTCAATTAAAAACAACATCTTTTCATAAAAGAATTGCAAAATTTATATATGATTTGCAAAATTTGAAACTCATCTAATTTTAATTTTTCAATTGCATAAATTTCTTCATCAGTGTGATTAATCCATAGATCTCTTTAATGTTATATGTTATGGAGGGTCTTCTTCACACAATTTAGAATTGAAACCCTGAACCACCAAAAATATGTCGCAAGCTTTGAGAAAGAATTAGTGGGCAATGGAGAAAATAGGGTTACTGATATATGATGGGAAAAAAAGGGTTACGAGAAGGTAGGTGTTATTTTCTGAAGCCCAAATTAAAAAAAAAAAAAAAAATTATCGTGAATAGATGAAAGGCATGATATATGTGTTGAAGAAGATGAATAGTGTTCATCAGAATTGATATAGATAAGGAGAGGTACATTTGTTTTAAAATGTATCAGAGAGATGGAGTGGAGAAGATGAAAGAATGAGTTTATGAAATTTGATAGAATAAGCTGAAGTGTATATGTGACTTTTTAATCTCAACCTTCTATTTTTGATCTAATGGTTAATAATCATTCTCACCATTCTCATATAAGATAATCATTCTCATAGTATACATCCTCTATATATATATATATATATATATAAATAACAAAAACCATTTTTTAGTGTAGCAAAAAATGTTTTTAATTCACACCAGAAGATACTAATTTTGTCTGTCTTCATTGGAAAATATAGAGTTGTATACTACAACCTCAGCCCAAACCCACAACCAGCAGCTGTATCTAAGCAACAGATTAACAGTATTTACATCAACACTTTATTTCAAATAGATATAACTCCGAATAAAAAAATACTGCAAGGATTATTTCTCATCATTTCATCTCGACCCGTCACAATTTTCATTTTAACTCCATATCTTTCGTTACTTCTTTCAGCCTCTCGCTCCAAATCCTCTTGTCCACAGATTTTTTTTATTCGGCTATTACTCCATATCCTGTCATATAAATGGTAGTACCATGGTTTGTCTAAACCCCACAGCAGCTTGTAAAGTGCAGATTGCCTAGACATTAGAGGTTCTATTTAGGCCGTATCTCACACCAATGTGAGCCATGAGTTTTTCTAATATGCTCACGCCTAACTCATGGCTAACAATGGCCCAAGAATGTGTCTATGATAGACACTAATACCATCTAATGTTTTTGGGCCTGATTCAACTCCAACAAACCAACTTCTAAGGTGAGGATTGCCTAGGCTATATAAGCTCTACTCGGGCCTTATTTCTATCCAATGTGAGACTTTGATTCAGATTTGCCCATGAAACAGCACACTCCTAAAAGATAGGGGATGTAAAGACAGGTCAACCTCTACTACAAATGGAAAATCCATGTTTTAATCTCATTCAATTCTCATTTTCCTACATTAACCCATAGGCTAGGGTTGTAAAGTGAACCCACACTGGTGATTGGAGAAAACAAATGCATTCTGAAAACAAATGTATTTATGACAATTTTTATTGTATGATTGCACAGATGCATGAGTCACACCACTCAAGCTTCTTTGTGCAAATTGGCTCACTTGACATTCAGCATAATGGCTCAATTTTAGCCTTCTTTTTTCATACTGACGCTGCTTCATGATGCCTCAACTTTGCAAAATCAAAGCAATTAAACATGTGTAATCAGAGTTGTCATATGTAATTGATATCTTTTCTTATTTTTTTGCATTTGTTAATTTTCTTTCGGATTTCTACATTTATAAGTTCTAGAACTGTAAATAAGAATAGTTTCTCGTAATGTATACACACAGCATGTTTGTTCATTTATTACTCCAATGCACGAGGCTCCCACTAGGTGGGATCTGGGGAGGATAGATGTATGCAGCCTTACACCAGCAAGCAGAGAGGCAGTTTCAATGAGTTCAACCCATGACCTCCATATCACAAGGTAGACATTATTGTGTTGCCCCAAAGCTCGCTCTCAGACAAAGTACTAACCAGTATTTGCACTAATATCGACTCCTAATCCTAATTAAACAAATAACATACCATAGTCACATAATTCGTCGGAACGGTGGAGAACCGCGAATTGGTACGCGAGAACCGGTTCGCGGTTCTTTGGCGTATTGGTTCGCCTGAATTCGTTGACGAATTCGCAGAAACAAGCGTACCACAGGAACCGGCAAAAAATTTGCAAAAAAAAACATACTGGTAAACCCAGGTTTTATTTTATGAAGAGGAAGAGAAGAAATAGATCTAAATCTCAAGTGATGGTTAGAGTTTAGAGGTTTTTGGGAAAGTGCTGAAAATGGGTTGAAGAAATTTTACAGGAGGAGGAGGCGGCTGCTCAATTGAGTGAAAGGAGGAAGATGTTGATATTAGGGTTTCCAGTTGCTGGACATTTTCTACATTGGGCCTGGGTTTGTTTGGCCCATAATGAATTATTAACATTCTGAGCAATATTTTGGCCCATATTTTCTACTGATTTTTCAAACAAAAAAAAATTAAAATTTCACTTTTTGAAAATAATGCAAATGTATTGATCGCAGATTTTTGCTAAATAATTTTTTTTGGTATTAAAACTATAAATACTTCATTAAATTTCACTTTTTTTTACTAAATTTGAAGTATTATTTAAAAACTCTACTAAAAATATCTTTTTATTAAAAAAATTATTGATAGGTTATTATATTTAATTAACTAGTACTAGTACTACGAACCAAGGCGTACCGAAGCTCTATACCCTCAGACGTACCGAATTCTTCTCATGTCGCGTACCGCGTACCCGAACCCGTACCACGTACCGAAGCGAACTACGAATTATGTGACTATGTAACATACTACCTCCGTCCCTAATTATAGGACCCTTTTGGCCAAATCACGGGAATAAAGAAAGTTGGTAATAGTATTAAATTTGCTTGTAATTACTATTGCTTTTAAAATTTTATCCTTAAGAAAGAGAGTTAGTTTATGTTTTCAACATAGTATTTATTGTTGATTGAAGAAAAAGATGTAAAATAAATAGGGGTATGTCGGTAAAGAAATAATCAATGTAGTTGGAAATGCCAAAGGGGTCTTATAAAAAGAGACAAAAAAAATCTCAAAAAGGTCTTATAATTAGGGATGGAGGTAGTATCATGGAATATGAAAACATCTCCCAACTGATTTTCTAAGATATTCTAAAATACTGTTCGGATAGAATAACAAATTTATGAGAGCATGCCAGCGACTGAATTAAATGAAATAAAAGCAGAATAAACAAATTTTGGTCTTTGAAATCAGAATTATACCTTTGAAAGAAGCAATAGTTGTTTTACTAGAACCACCAAGCTCATTCAATCTACATAAAGCTTTCATTATATGGTTATCCAATCTGTATAGTGTAAACACGGTTAAGCATACACTATCAAAATAAACAAAAAACTTACCATTTACAACAAAAGGGGGAACATATATAAACAAAATTTCGAACAGATGAAACCATTTTAGTTTGCAAGCAAAATGAGATAATGAAATCAAGCAAGCATACCAGCAAAGCAATTGAATGAATGATCTTAACACATGGGAATTAATAAGAATCCCTAATTGAAAGATAGTCGCCGACGGCAATACTAAATTATATGTTCTGTTCTGCAAACCACGTTGATAGATGCGAGTGATACCAATCGCAGATCACTAAGGGGGCGTTTGTTTCAGGGATTCACAAATTGATCCTAGGAATAACTTACCCGGGAATAAAGTAGTGTGAAGTTTATTCCTAGGTATTTTAAAAAAAAAATGTTTGGTTAGTATTCTAAATCCCCGAAATTTTTTTTTTAAAAAGTCACAAGTTTTGAATATATATTCCTATAAAAACATGTTACAGTTACAAAAATACCCCTACCTTATTTCTAAATCATTTTAATTTTTTTTTTAACCATTATAACTTGAAGCATTTGAGATATACCATAAAATAATATGATTTTTTCATATAGTTGATTGATAGAATAGAAAAATATTATTGAAAAGTGGAATAGACATAAAGAAATATTAAACGGATTGAAGAGTAATATATACCATAACCATGCCTTGATGTAGATCCTTCAAAAAAAAAAAATGTCTTGATGTAGTGTATGTGAACAATTCAACACGTTCAGTACATGGAGAAGGTAATTGGCAGTTGTAAAAACATGGACGTAGGGGGCATAGTGGGGTTTTCACGTAGCAATGTAAATGTCACTCCCGGGAATAAAACATTCCAACACCTCTTTCATGGGAATAAAAATGGGGAGATCATGGGTTAAAAAAATTCCTGGGTATAATTTGTTCCCTGGTATATTTTTCTTTTAACTTCTACCAAACATGGGAAAGTGCATTCCCATTCTCATATTCCCAGGAATAAATTTTATAACCGGGAAACAAACGCACCCTAAAAAATATTAGTTTGTTCAAATCCTGCTACATTACAGTGATAAAGTGCTGATAATAGTCTCTTACTGAGTTTCTCCCTCATCTTTTTGCAAAAAGTAGCTCCCCGTGGTAAAGTCTTGTCTAATGTATTGGCCGAAGTTACAGTAGTCACATTGAATCCTCGAATATTTTTGAAGATCCAAAAATAATCTTCCACTTATGGGGATAATTTGCAAAACTCCCTTTTCGATTCCATCGATAATTGAATGGAGTTTTCCCATACATCGACCATAGAATCTAATAGAGATATTATTGTCGATATTTTGAATTAAATCGTGTGTCGTAGAACAATAGTACTTTGTTAAATTCCACTATGCTATAGCCGCTATTTGACAACACTATTAGATGCGATTAAATAAATAACCAGAATTATACCTTTGAAAGAAGCAATAGTTGTTTTACTAGAACCACCAAGCTCATTCAATCTACATAAAGCTTTCATTATGGTTATCCAATCTGTATAGTGAAAACACGGTTAAGCATACACTATCGAAATAAACAAAAAACTTGCCATTTACAACAAAAGGGGGAACATATATAAACAAAATTTCGAACAGATGAAACCATTTTAGTTTGCAAGCAAAACGAGATAATGAAATCAAGCAAGCATACCAGCAAAGCAATTGAATGAATGATCTTAACACATGTATCCTATCCAACCCACATAACCAAACCTTTAGATCCACATTTACAGTCCAACATTAATTCAATACGTTACTATAATGAAAACAAATAAATAAACAAATAAGCAGAACAACCAACAACATAAGCAAACCTTGAGATCGCATTTGAGCGAATATCTAAGACATAGTTAAACTCAGGATCCTTGAGTATTGTGTACACCTTTACCCACCCCATGCTTGAGAGCTCCAGCTTTAAGTGCCGCTTCCTCTTCTGATGTCCATTTCTGCTTAGGAGCACCCATTTAGAGTAACACAGAAATTCACTCTCTTCTGCAACCAACATCAAAAATCAAACAGATACCAAATTCACCTCCAAACATATATTCACAAATTTCAAAGAGTTGTAACACATTAGAAACATAGGCTTTGTTCGGAAATTACGAGCGAAAGAAAAGCCAAATTGATGATAGTCCCACCTCGCCCGCGCAGTTTATTTTTCTCCGTAAAACTAAAACTTTCCTATATGGGTAACCAAAAAATGAATTAGAGCAAGGTTACAAAGGGCTTTATCAAATTGTCCAGAAAATCTTACTCTTTCATCAAGAATTCAAATATATATATATATATATATATATATATATATATATATATATATTTGAATTCTTGACTCAAATAAAACCTATAAAAATTCTTAACTCAAAATAAATCTAAGTTGTCAGTCGCGCCGCTTAATGAAGCTCTGTTGCGACGCATTTTTTGATGCGGTGCCTCCTGCGAGGCAGCTATGGCCGCGGTGGAATCGCTTTCTCACAGGCGCTACCAGAAAAGAACGGAAATCGGAAAAATGAAATAAAAAAGGAATAGGTGAAGTTTCTCACCCTAACTTCCGATGTTGACGAGCTCCGGTTGCATCGAGATTTGAAAAGCATAAAGAAACAAAGAAACAAGTAGCAAGTAACATGGTACAAAAAAGAAAATGAAAGATGAAACGGGAATAACTTCCAAAATAGAGTAGTAGTTGTTGAACTTGATCCTAAGCAAAAGTGTAGCTTTATTTTTGACAAAAAAGTGTAGGAGGGGAGGAATCTGTCGGATAGAAAATAAAGAAGGGATACAAGTATTTGATTAAAAAATATATAGAAGATGTAGCCTGCATCATGTAGGTGATATTTTAACAAAGCTTAAGGAAGACCAATGTAAAAGGGATAAAATGTTTGTATTGAGTTTTTCCACTGGACCTTACTTTACACAAGTCACAGTGGCATATAATAACAACTGTTACTTGTATAAGAAGCTATTGCTTAATAATAAAAAATAAAATTCAAGTGGAAAGTAATTGTTGTGTTGTGGGGGTATGTTGAAGGATAACACTAAGTAAAAGCAAATCAAAAAGGATAACAAAGGTGTGAAAGTAAGTGGGGTATCACTAGCAAGACCCATCAATTGATGATCCTAAAAATCAATAACTTTTCGGACAAAGATAGCCAATCCACCCTTTCTACAATGGTAAATATTAATTTTAATTAAAAACAAATTGAATGTAAAACTTCTAAGGTTCAAATATATTCAGATAAAGTTACCATTTCCAGAAGAACATAAAATGAGTTAAACGATAAATTTAGAGTTGTGTAAAGATGCAAAAAAAAAAATCAAATCACAATCTTAATATTATCAATTTTGGAGATGAATGCAATTCCATTCAGAAACACCAAAGCTTGTCAAAATATTTTCTTTATATATATATATATATATATATATATATATATATATATATATATATATATATATATATATATATATATATATATATATATATATATATATATATATCATATGTTTTAAACATAACTTTTACATATTAACAAAAATAAATGTAATGCACTACGGTTGTATCTAAAATAAGTTTCTACTACACAATTCCTTCTAAGAGGCTTATACTTGAAATATCAATAGAAAATTGTGGAATGAGGTGTGCGGAACACAGAGTATTCCCTTCATGCACCTCTCTATCTCTATCTCTCTCCACCTCACAGTTTCTATAACATCCAGCAGTTCATAAATGAGTGACTGCACCAATCAGTAACTAGCGTGAATCCTAATCCGTGGAACACTACAACCCCCTTTGATCAAGACAGTGTTTTTTCACACGATTAATTAGCCAAAGAAGTAATAATGAATTCAAACAATGTTTGCGTTTTACTCAAAAGTCAAATCGATAAATGAAAAGGCACTTTTTTCCAACAACATGAAAAGATCCAAACTAAAGCTTTGTTTGAACTTAAAGGCTTTTTATTTGAAAGGTTGAACTAAAAAATTTGTATGATTTTGCAGAAATTCGAGTAGATTCCAATTCATCTAACCATCCGCTCTCAAGAAATTAAAACAAAAAATCAAAACTATGTTCCTATAAACAACAACAAGCATATTTCAAGGTCTAGCTCTTTGCAATAATCCCCTGATAAAGGCTAGGCCTGCAAAGAGCCATTATCTATATATAATGTGAATCCGGCTGCCTCTGTCCTACCCAACACCATGGACCACGCTCCTCATGTCTCATTCTTCACACTTCAATCAAGACGGGATCGTCTACAAATTAAAATATGCAAAAAATAAATAAATAGTTAAAATACCACATCTATTTGATAGAAATACCAAATAATCACTAAGATGGCATAGAATGTCTCCTGAATGATAAATCCCACCACAACAAAATTACAATTCAAATCATTTTAGGTGATAAATTTCAAGAAGAGACGTGCTTTATGCCCTCACAAGCAGGTTATATGGAAAAACAAATAAAATAAAAATGGCATTCCTAAATAAATATCATATGTAAATATAAAAACTCATTCCAAGTGCTTTATGAAAATATAAATCCCTCCGCAACAAAATCACATTTGAAATCATTTTAGATGATAGATTTTGAGAAGAGATGTGCCTTATGCCCTCACAAGCAGGTTATATGGAAAAACAAATAAAATAAAATCGGCATTCCCAAATAAGTATCATATGTAGATATAAAAAACTCATCCCATGTGATTTTTCTTCTAAGTTGCACACATAAGAATCTTCTACATGTCCTATTGATGTATCATGTTATAGTATTACAATAAAAGGAAAAGCCAAGACTTACCGTCTCTGAGGTGTTTCTCCCCTTCAGTGTTTTCATTGCAGCTTCTGCAAAAGCTTCTGCTGCAGCTGCATCTGCTTCTGCAGCCTCTGCCTCCTTTGCTGCCTCTTCAGCTTCTGCTATGGCGGCTTCTGCGTCAGCGACTGCTCGAGCAGCATATGCGGCAGCCTCTTGAGCAGACATGGACCTTACCTTTTCTATTTCTAAATCTATCTCAGACTTTGTAGGGTATTTTCTCTCATCCCTGTCCAATTTCATAGAGGTTTTCTGCCTCCCTTCCAATAATAACATGGGTGGGTGTCTTCCTCTGTCTGAATATGCAGGGGTAGGTGCAATCCTATACCTGCGTTTCACCTGAAATATAAAACTCAACCCATGAGTAAGATCTCTAATTGAAACAAGAATAAATGACATCCAAAAATGAGAATAGCATCAAAATATGGCTCACAGTAAGCGTATAACATTAAATCAAGAAAAAAAAATATTGATTCTTAAATTATATAGAACAAAAACTGTTTTTAATCCACACCAGAAAATGTAGAGTTGTAAAACAGAATCTCAGCCCAAAGCCACAACCAGCAGCTGTGCCTAAGCAGTACATAGTAAAGATTAATGTTTTTATGTTGGTCTAAGTTAACAAATATATATATTCTACAAGGGTTTGTCTACTTTGTAAGGTTTGAGGCCAAACACAACCCGACAAAGCGGCTTGAAAGGTGAAGATTGCCTAGACATTAGAAGTTATGTTTAGGCCTTATCTAACACCAATATGAGCCTTGAGTTTTTTCTATTACACCTGCTCACAGCCTCACACCCAACACTACTGAACTAGGTACACAAATAATATGGTGGCCCATTCATGTGTCTAGGATAGACACTAATGCCCTTTTGTCTTTTTGGTCCTGATTCAACTTCATCAAACCAACTTCTACGGTGAGGATTGCCCAGGCTTTACAAGCTCCACTTAGGCCTTATTTCTATCCGAAGAGACTTTGATTTTTCCCAATACTATTCCACTACGTCTTAGAGTAAATGATAGATTTTGTATTTTTCCATGAACCATAAAACGGCACTGTAGAGAAGAACCCACTCCCAAAAGATAGGGGATGTAAAGACAGGTCAGCCTCTACTATAAATGGGATATCCATGCACCCACACTGGTGATTGGACAAAAACACAAACAAATGCATTGCTGAAAGCAAATGCAATTATGACGATTTTTATTGTATGTATGCATTAGATGGATGAGTTAAGACATAATGAAACATGTTGCAATATACCTTGATCAGTTTTCCGCTAGATGTAAGATACTTTAGTTTTGCTGACAACAACTTTTTGAAGTCTGCTGGTGGCCGGTATTGGTCCTACAAAATACAAAATGATGAAATTCAACTTATGTTTAACACAAAAACAATATTGTATAATAAATATAAGATAGAGAAGTATCCAACCAAATGTAATGCTATAACACTCTAGTTAGTATCGTAATAGCCAATATAATGTAATTTCTACATCACGTAAGATTTAGTCAATTGAAAGTTGAAATAGCACCATATATCACATTTTACCAAAGGGACATTCGAAACAGCTAAGGCTCAAGATGCACTAAGCTTCCACTCACAGAAACCACAAGTCGCAGTAACCAGGTTTTAGAAGGCATGGAGTTGTAGCACGAGACTCACACACACTCAAGCCTCATTGTGCAAATAGCTCTGCTTCATAATGGCCCCGACTTAGAAAAATCAAAGCAACGAAACATTTGTGTAATCAGTGTTATTATATGTAGTTGATTATCTTTTTTTTTTTGTATTTGTTAATTTTCTTTTCCTACTCCCTCCGTTTCAAAATAAGTGTCGTTTTGCCAATTGCACACAGATTAAGGAATGGAATAAAGTAGTCAAATGTCATAGCAATTTTACCAAATTATCCTAAACAACTATTGGTTTGTTTTTCATTAAAGAAAAAATAATACTTTGGAAGTAGTGTAACATAGTATTAATTGAAGGGTACAATTGAAAAGAAAAAGTTATTATTGCATAGAAAACCGAAAGTGACATTCATTTTGAAACAATTTTTTTTGGCTAAAGCGACACTCATTTTGAAACGGAGGGAGTATTTCTTACATTTTCTTCTATACAATTCTAGGACTATAAACAAGGATGGTCTAATGTAATTTATACACACAGCAAGTGATATTCATTTATTACTCCAGCGCACAAGGATCCCACGTGGGATCTAGGGAGGGTAGATGTATGCAGCCTTACACCCGCAAGCAGAGAGGCTGTTACAAGGAGTTCAGTCTATGACCTCCATATCAATGGTAGCCACCTTAACGTTGTGCCCAGGCTCGCCCTCATACAAAATACTAACCAGTATTTGTACTAGAGGAGTGCTAGGAACACTCTTTCCAACACTCTCTCTTATTAGGTGAAACCGGTGTGGATCCCACATTTTGGAAATGGGTCTTACATAAAGTGGTGAGACCCACATGGATTTCATCGAATGAGTTAGTGAGTGTTGAAAAGAGAGTGTTGCTAGCACTCCTCTTTGTACTAATATCAACTCCTAATCAGAATTAAACAAAAAACATCATGGAATATGCCAATATGGACATGAGATTTTTAAGATATTCTAAAACACTGTATGGATAGAATAATGATTTATGTGATATTTATTACGTATTTTAACAACTACAATCATTAGGTTAGAATAAGAGCATGCATGCCAACTACTGAATTAAATGAATTAAAAGCAAAACAAATAAAAGCTGGACTTAGAAATCAAAATTATACCTCTATGAAAGAAGCAATAGTTGTTGTATTAGAACCACCAAGCTCATTCAAGCTAGATATAGCTTCCAATATAAGGTTATCTAATCTGTATAATGCAAACATGGTTAAGCATACACTGTCGAAATAAACATAAAAAATCTGTACAATGTAAACATGGTTAAGCATACGGTTGGAAATTCCGCCCCAAATTTCAACACACACTATTGGAAAAAAAAACATAAAAAATTTGTATAATGTAAACATGGTTAAACATACACTATCGAAATAAACATAAAAAAATTACAATTTATATAACAAATGGAGGAATATATATAAAAAAAAAAATATATATATATATATATTCAAATAAATGAATCCTCTATAGAATGCAAGCAAATCAAGATAATGAAATCAGGGGAGCATAATAGCAAAGTAAATGAATGAATGATCTTAACACGCTTGAGAACCCCTAATTGAAAGACAATAGCCGATAGCACTATTAAAGTAGATGTTCTATTCTGCAAACAAGGTTGATAGATGCGAGCGTTGTCAGTCGCTTTGATACATGATGTGAAAAATATTAGTTTGTACAAATTTCGCTTTGCTACAGTGGTAAACTGCTGGCTACAATCGCTTACTGAGTTTCTTCCTCATCTTTTAGCAAAAAACTGTTCCATGATGGTAAAGTGAAAGTCCCACCTTGTGGTGTTGGCCGAAGCGATGGTAGTCACATTGAAGCCTCAAATATCTCAATTATCTTCCACTTTCAGGGATAATTTGCAAAACTCCGTATCCAATTCCATTGAAAATTGAATGGAATTTTGTTGTATTTCGATCGAAGAATCTAACAGAATATTATTCTTGATATTTTGTATTAAACCGTGAATGGTAAAAACAACAGTAGTTTGTAAAAATTTCCCTCTACCGCTATTAGATGCAATTAAATAAATACCATATTTAACCAAAAAAAATATGGGCCAAACTTAACAATAGACCTTTTTGGACCAGGACCAGGAATGTGCGGCATGTCTCTTGAGACTTGAAGAGGCTGGGCATCAACAATTTCATCATCATCGGATGGACCAGTAACGGCAGTGATAGCCATAGAGTTGTCATCCTGTTTCGGTACCGGATGATTCACCCTTTTGATTGCTCCCTTAGACTTCTCCCTGGAGCTCGATCCATTTCCCGTCACACTCAAATTTCTCCATTTATCCTATCCAAACCACATAACCAAACCATTAGATCCACATTTAACGGTCCAACATTAATTCAATATACTTTTTTTTTTTGAACAATCATAATTCAATATACATTATTATATAGAAAATGAAAATAACAAAACCTTGAGATCGACATTTGAGCGAATAAACAAGACACGATTAAATTCAGGATCCTTGATTATTGTACGCCATTTTCCCACCCCATGCTTGGCAACTCCAGCTTTAAGAGCTGCTTCCTCTTCTGATGTCCATTTCTGCTTAGGAGCACCCATCTAGAGTGACGAAGAAATTCACTCTGTTCTGAAATCAACGTCGTGAATAATACAAATATCAAATTCAACTCCAAAATTATAATCACAGGTTTCAAAGAATCATAACACATTGGAAACACTTACGCCGGAAAATGCGGCGAAATCGCGGCGGGAATCCGAAAAGTAGAAGTAAATGTTGGAATTGCTCACTCTAACTTCCGACGACGAGAACGAACACCGGCTGCAGCTTCGCTCAGACCAGTGTGACTCGAACCAGGTTTTTAGGGTTTTGATTTGTAAATTTGATTTGACGTGTTTATATATATCTAGATTTTATTTATTTATTCATATGAAAAAAATTCTCTCTGGTTAGAATTTTGGCCCTAGACATTGGAATAGATACAACAAGTCAATATAAATTTTAGGGTAAAATATGTTTTTAATCCTTATAAATATATTAATTTTTTGTTTTAGTTCTTCAAAAAAAATCAACTTATAGTTGCTATAAAATTTTCAATCACTACTATTTGTCTCTATTTTTATGTAAATTTTTGTATTTTTTAATGAAATTGTGCGGAAGTTTATAGTATATTGTAAAAGTCACTCCAAAAAAACATAAATTAAATATGAAATTTTTTACCGTCAAAAGTATAAAATTCATATTTAATTTATGTTTTGGTAAAAAATTCTAATTTTTTTGGGAGAGATCCTTATAATATTATAAACTTTTCAGTAAAATTTTATCCAAAAATATGAATTTTACATATGAGTTTACCTTAAAGGAAAGAGTGTTCTCGTGAGCTTAGCTCAGTTGGTATGGACAATGCATAAAAATATGCAAGGTCTGGGGTTCAAACTCCGGCCACCACCGAAAAAAAAAAGAGGAAAGAGCAAAAGTCTGGGGTTCAAACTCTGGCCACTACCAAAAAAAAAAAGAGGAAAGAGCAAAAGTGAAGATGAAATTTTTTTTAGGACTAAAAACTGGAAAAAAAAAATTAGAGTGATTAAAACGAGAAAAAAAAATTAGGGAAATTAAAACGAAAAGTTTACATATTTATAGAGATCAATTATAGAGATCAAAAACATATTTAACCCTAAAATTTATATTGACTTGTCGTATCTATTCCAATGTGTAGGGCCAAAATTCTAACCACATAGCAAATCATGAGCCAAACCTATTGTAGATTTGAATGGGACAAAAAAATAAAGATTTAAATGTTACAAGTAAATAAGATAAAATATTTAAGCGGGATAAAATAGATAAAAGACTTGACTATTACAAATAAATAAGATAAAATACACCTGGAATGATTATTCACTAATAATTTGCCATATTCACTAATGATTTACGTATATATAGCAAATCATTGCAGAGATTTCTTAAAATAATCTTCCCTAAATCTTACACGATTTTCTACCGAAATCATTAGCATTTGACAAACGTGGCCAGATAAACCTATGTGACACTATGTTTTTGGATGATTGCATCAAGAGAATCGTTAGTTTTTTTAGGTCTTTAGACAAATTGACAATTATTCAAATGAAGATATTTAACCTAGCTATATCAGTCAGTTGCATTGCGCTAGACCCTCTACATCAAATAGATTTCTCTACACTAAGTATGTGTTTGGAATACCGGTGCAAAGCTAAAAAAAGCACGTCTAGGCAAAAGCTGGAATTTCCAGCTTCATAAAGTCACGGTGAAAGTGACATTGGGAAGCGTGCACTGTTAAAAAAACGTGAAACCAAACACTGGCTAAGTCTAATAAATCTTGTACTCAACTGTTTTTGGTTCACAAGATAATTTGTAAAAAGAGAAATAATAAGTGAAAGTGTGCGAGAAGATAAATATATTTGTGTATGTTAAGAAATTGTATCATGTTATTCATGCCAAACATCCAAAATGTTCGTTCCATGGTTTTAGTTTTGCAGTTTTTTAGTTACTTTTCTTAAAAAATTAAAAACAAATGACATTATTAATTTTAACAACAACATATACAAATTTTAAGAAGCGGGTAAAAAAATTCGCTTCTGACAAAACTTTGACTAGAAAATGTTTTCGCATTTAATTAATATTCTATACATCTTGAATACGATTACTTTCGGTAAAAAAAAATATTGAAGTCAATGAAAGTTGGTTCAGTTGGTAAAGAGTTGATCCACTTGCAATATCACACGCTCAACTCTCGTAACAAGTGTAACAATTTCTTTGATGGTTGATCTGTAAGTTTAGACCTTGAGATTTGTCATGACGCTAATGTGACATGAAACACAACTCACCCAAAAAATTTAGAAAACAAAAAAGAAAGAACTGTTGGAAAACCAAAATTAATTCGGTCATCTAGGTTGGTGAATTTCTATATTTGTACAAACCAAGAAAAAGCTAGTGATAACATGCATGTCTCTAAGTGCGTTTCTCTAGTCTGCAGGTTCATCGATTAAAATCCAACGCATTATGAGGTGGGGTAGTTAGATAAGGATTCCAACACATTTTCAGCTCATGGTACCTTGCCCAGGAAAAAGAAAAATTAAAGAAAGAAAGAAAATGAGTCAAAATTATATATGGTGGCTTCTCCACGTTAACTGGTCTATATTTTAACTGGTCAATAAATTCTACGATTCTAAGTTAGGGTTTTGAAATTGTTTAAGTTACAAAAACACAACAAATAGATTTTGGAAAATTTGGAGATTAGGAGACGTGCTAGGATTATATTTCATCAAAAAAAATTTGTGTAATTTCATCAGTTCGCTAATGCTTCTTTTGATCGATTATAAATATTCATGTTTACTATTAAATCTTCATAAGTCGCTCATTATATGTTTTCGTTTCCGACAAACGATAAAATATCTATCTATTGTTCTGGTTAAATTATGATTCCTATCTCAGTTAACATGTAAAATAATATTGCGACACGAGAGAGGTTTGTAATTGTGAACCTAGATCTATGCGTATCAACAATACAAATGAATTTATCCTAGATCTTTTGTCTAACAAGTCTTTTCCAAGCACTTATTAAATCAAAATACCAATTTTAGAGTTTTACGTTTAAAAGCATTACAAACAAAGATAAATCGTCGATATAAAGAAATCATGATTATATATAACCGCACAAATCAAAAGTTTACAAGTGATTCATAACTAACTCACTTTGTCCTATAAAAAAAATGATTTATAATTAACTATACATAATCCCAACGCAAAGAGAATTTAGCTACTCATACTCATCGTAGCTTTACAAAAGAGATAGTAGAGATTATGTTGCTTCCAGTTGATGAAGAAACATCTTGAATGCCCTCCCTCCACCTTTGGTCACCTTCAAGCTCCTCTCTCTTCTCTCTGATGCCTTCGTTTAGAAACCAAAAAAGAACGCCAAAAGAAATTATTCTTTTTTATAGTTATTAGTTAGAGTCAAATCCTTAGGCATTTATTTTGGTGCCGAGTGGTTTGATCTTTCTTCACTATGAAGTCAGTACAATTGTCCACAATTAGACTCTAAACCACCCGAAAATCACTTAGCGGTCCATTTCAATGTTAATCAATTTTTCCCTATTTTGCATTTGTACTTTCTGTTTCTAACAACTTAGCGCATGGTTTGGGCACTGATTTCTTCATTTCTTTTGGCTTCCATCTTCCAAGTACTATCAATTATGAGTGTCAAGATCTATTTATACCTGAAATCAAGGAAGTGGGATTTTCCTATGTTAAAATCAACTATGTGATAAAATCTATGTATTCAATACAAGAAATTGGGGATTTTCTTATAAAATCTAATCAAACAATTGGCCGTTCATATATGTGAGTATCCATGTTTGAATACTATTTTCCTAGAGTTTGATGTCGTTCTCTATAGACTATTGATCGTATTACCAAACATGCGGGACAATTGTTTGGTATTATCATCGAATGTTAAACCCCTTTGAGCTTTCATACAATAATTTCTTTGTTGTTTTTGCTGACGAATCATGTCATAAGTTTTGAAACCAAATGCTATATATGTTTAATTTATTTGGAGTTGTGTAGAATATTAGGTACTTGGTATGATTTAAAAATAATTTTGGGGTTGCTCTTTGGAATTACAACATCTTATGTTTGAGATTAGATACTAGTAGAACTTGTTATGAAAAAAAAAATGTGAAAAATGTAGACCAAATCATCAAAAGTTGGTCTAAAATAATAGAAAAACAAGAGCCAAGAATCAAAAAGTTTGGTCTATTAAAAAAAACATTTCTACTATTACTCAGTTCTTGTTTTGGTAAAGAGATGAAGGGTGATGGTTGTGTTTCATTGTTTAGGGAATCTGTGGTTTAAATCTAACTCAAAATATTTTGTTACCTACTTTTCCAAATATATTCCACCTTTAACCTCAACCATGTTATAACCTTGAAAAGACCGCAAAAGTGTGCGTGATAATGTTTGACTTGGAATGAATGTTTAGAATTGTTTCAAATTCATATCAAGATGCATTAACATGTTTACTGGAGTGGGGAAATGCCTTGAATATCCACACTGACTTTATGATGATACATGATGGAATAGAGTATGGTTGAGAGTATGATTATCTTTCCTAATTTTGTCTCGCTTGAGCGAAAGTGGTAAGTTAGTCAAAGCTGCAAGTTGAACGAAAAATAATTTCAGCACCCATTCTGGAAAGGTATGTCATCTAAATATTTATGCAAATTCTAAATTCTTGCTATTTTGTTACTCGAGGACATGATATTTGATGATATTTTAACTATGTTTTTGAGTCATTTATTTAGTAGTTGAGGTCATTTAGAGATATTTTGGACGAGGTGCTCATGGTTTAAGAAATATTTTGCGTTGTTTTCATTTGAGTCATTGTAATTTTATTTCTTCCCAAAACCGACAACTCCATAGGCGTTTCGAGTCTTTTTAGTGAGAAATAATGTAATTCAAAAATTAAGACATCTCATGGAGTTATGGAAGCAATAAAATAAAGAACAATGGAGTTTAAGAAGGTTTTTCAAGGCAATACAAGGTGGAAAAAGTATGCCCCAAGTCCCAAGATCAAAACATGGAAGAAGAATATTCAAAGAACGAAGAAAATCGACATTTTTCGCACTTTTGACGGGGCCATGCTCCCTAGGCTCAAGGCTAGGAGGCACATTTTCCCTGCCCCAGGCACATGGTTCCGTGTAAAATGTGTCTTTTTCTTGTTTTCAAGCTAGATCAGTGTAAAAAGCCCATAAACCCAGTACAAACCCATTTGGAAACTTGCCTATAAATAGATACCTTTACATACACTTTTATTCATTCTAAAACTTGAAGGCGCAAGGTGAAGCCAAGCAACAAGAGGAGTTCCACCCTCTCTTTGTTTCTAGAGTATGTTTGTAATTCTTTTATTTGTTTATGTTTTCGATTACCATGAGTAACCATGTACTCTTAGATTAGGGTTCTAAGATGATCCTGTTTATTTATTGGATCATATTAGCGCAATTTCATTATTGGAACAAATTTAAATCCTTTGAGAACTTGCCTCATACCGCTCTCGTCTAGGCAACACTATCATAAGCAATTTTATAGATACATCACAGTTTCCTAAAGAAAACCATCGTTTACCAAACACTTGGTCATAATTGGTATTGAACCTTGCATTAATCCAACAAAGAAGATAGAGATAATTCGAAGAATCTTAATCACCATCAAACATTTAAACCACACTCTTTTATTTTATGCAATCAAACTAATACTCCCATTGTGCAAACAATTCAAACTCTTAAAACCATAAACTTATAGTGCTTTTTATAAGCAAGTTAAGTAAATTGCCGAGTCGAACAAAAATTTATGGGGAGACGGTAACTTAACTACTTTATTACTTGGAAACGTTTTGGTGCACTTGTCAAATTTGTCAACAAAGTGCCAAAGAAGGGTCATTACAGATGGCGCCCTTCAATGCCTAAATCTAATTGTCGTTAGAAGGCGTTGCAAGTCTGTGAGGCTCCAAAGCTAAGAGTTTGGTCTTGTTAGATTGTGCCTATATAGAAATTTGGGCCTTAGACCAAATCAAGATATTTACCAGCAATATCACTTAAGGGTCATGCTAAGGACACATGTTAGGGTTTTTACAAAAAACAAATGTTTATTGAAAAAAAATTCAATCTTTTAAGAAATATACTGGGACAATTTTCAATGGATAATTTCTATCTTTAATACATGTTAGCATTTTCTATAACTTAATTATAAATCAATAATGATAGATATAGTGGAAAAAAAAATTCACGAAGGATCAAGAACAGTTGTATTTGTAATATAACACCACTACCATCATGTATGCCGTGAAATCCGAAATTAAAATCCATCAAACTGTTTTGCCATGCATTTCTATTTAACACTAACAAAACACGTCGTGGAAATTCGGGAAAAAGAGTTTCGCTGCATATAGCATCACTCATTATAAATTGATTCTTTCGATTGAATTCCGAATTAATCGATCTTATTCAGGAAAGTGAAGAGTTAAACTTTTGACAACAACTTCTTGAAAAAGTGCTATCAATTTGGGAAAAAAAACTTATATATTGTGCTATCCAAATGGGTGGTAGGAGAAAACGAATTGGTTAATCAAATTGAGCCAATAAAAGGTCTTGCACAATGCAGTCTTTATGCATAGGCCTAATTAATAAGCTGCAAATTTTGCCAAAATGAGTACATTTTCATTAGCTTTTGGAACACTTTTTATCTTTCATATGCACGATATTTACAACTAGATGAGTTCTTTCCCCAACTATCATCATTTCAATCTTACTAATATATTCTTATTTGTAGGGGGGAAAAACTACCATATACAAATAACCACTTAAAAAACGATACGCAAATGCCACATTATACAAGTAGCGATATTAAAAGTGCACTTTTTCATGGAGGCTTAGTGAGCTACAAATTAATAATGATTTTAGTTTGATACATATAGTTATCCGAAGGGTAGTGGAGGAAAATATCCAATCCGGCCCGTATTCACCATTGAGCCAATATTTTTTACCAAAAGTAATGAAAGAATCAATATCCACTGACCTCGCACTAATTAGAAATAATATAAGTGTATTATAAAGAAAATAAATATCGAGTTAATTTGTGTATTATTGATATTTTAGTGTGAGCAATTATTCTCACAATTAATTTTATAAATGAACTACATACAAGATATGTAAAAGTGATCCGATTATGACTCATCTACAAAATATCTTGAAATTTTAGATGGAGGTTTGATGTCAATGTTTCTTAAGGTGACAACCATCTTTTTGAAAGGACATCCGTACCTGTCTTCAAACTATTTGGTTGACGAGTAATTGGATTATTTGGAAGGAACGCGCAGCTGCAGGAGCTTTCAAAACAAAGAATCAGCTATCACTGAAATTGTTAACATTGTGAAATTTCATTCATGGTGGTGGCTTAAGGTTTATAAGCCTCATACTTTTGTCGATTTTCATGCCTGGTGGACTAAACCATTAGTTTGTCTAGGTTACTCCACCTTGTAATGCAGTAATTTAGCTGCAGCAATTTTTTTGTTTTGCTTTTTGTCTTTTGATACTTTGTATTGTTTCCTGGTAAGACACACATTGTGCTTAACTTGGTCGCTTTTTTCTCTGGTATTCATTTAATTATCTCTTTCACTTCTTAAAAAAAAAGAGCTTTGATCATTAGTTTGATGATGTTTGATCACCCCTAAACTCTCCAAAAGCGATTAATTAAGATTATCTATGGTGGTGGCGGAGCTAAGGTGCGACGATCAATCTTACAAGTTCTTTGGTTTGCAAGTGTGTGGGAAATTTGGAAAGAAAGAAATAACAAGTTATTCAATGGCAAAGAATGCTCAATTTTGCAGGTGGTTGATACGATTAAGTCACTCGAATTCACGTGGTTGAAGACGAAATTTGCTTATCTTCCCTTCATTATCATGGTTGGTGGCTGAGTCCGTTCACCATTCTGGACATAGGCTAATAGTTATTTCTTTTCATGCTTTTGTTGCTTTTCAGTTTTAGATTGTAAATATTGTTCGACACTTGTGTTTCTTCCTTGATACACCTTATGCTAGAGATGACATTTTAATTTAGTAATATATTTCATTTTAACCTCTTAAAAAATTAAGATCATCTTTATAAAGATTACATTATAAAACATATTCAGTTGATCCCTATTTATTTATTTTTATTTTTTGAAGGAAGTTGATCCCTATTTATAAAAGTAAAATAAATGTCACATCATATTAAGATCTTTCTCAGAATTCTAACATCTCTTAAATGCATGATATTTACAACTTGTTCCATCTTTTACTTTAACTTTACCATTACCATCAAGACCTTTCAAAATAAAATAAAAAACTATACCATCATTCACATTTTATTAAATATACTACTACTAGCAATTATCTACTTAATTTTATCAAAAAAGTAATTATCTACTAAGAAAAAACATGTGTACAGAATCACTTAAAAAGCGATATATATGGGGAGAAACTTATAAGATAGGCGGCACATATATTGCATGAGTATTATGACCAAATCATATCATTCTGGCATATACGTATTCCAAAGTTGTTCTTTACAGATATCTTTAGACTTAGTACAATATTTTTCTTTTTGTTAAGATATCAACTGTGCGTTTGAATACAATGCACACCCTCCATAACAAAATCTCTCGCAATCTCGAATTATGCTTGTAAAGATACAGTTTATTTATAGCTTGATTTTTCTAATTTTTATATACGCCTATTTGTATAGGTTGTATATAAAATACGCCTATTTTTATATACGCCTATGTTGGGAGAATTTAACATGTCTGGGATGAAAATAATTGAAAATCCTGCATGTGACCTTTTGAGTTTGTTGCTATTTATATAGTGTGTTTATATATAGAGTATATCTTACTACTTTATGAAGTGGGAGTTCGATCGTGAATTCAAACGCATAAACCTATGTCCATTCCACATTACTTTATTGAATTGAATTGGATTCTTTACAGATGAAAATTTTGAAATCAATCAATTTAGATCCAATCAAATAAAACAATTCACAATGTACATATTGTTGGAACAAAATGTGTTTAACAATGAACCTTAAAGAGTTTTGATGATAACAAGGTATTAAAAATTGTAAATTGGACTAGCTAATATTTGTTCAAGTGTACAGGACCATAATTATAAAGTTACATCATCATTGGTTCTGAATGAGCAAATAAAGAGCAAAGGAAACAACAAAAATTTGAAGCTTGGACGCTCCTGAAGGCAACTTGTTACTGAAGAGAAAAAGCGCTCCTGAAGTTAAGTCGCTTCTGAAGTGAGAATAGTGCTCCTGAAGTTAAGACGCTTCTGAAGTAAGAATAGTGCTCCTGAAGACAAGAAGTCCAGAAGTCATATCATCAGAAGCTGCATCATCAGAAGCTGCATCATCAGAAGCTGCAGAAGTCATATCATCAGAAGCTGCCTCATCAGAAGCTATTTCACCAGAAGCTGAATCTCAACTGGATTTGCAAAAGATTCAAGAATTGAAGAATTATCAATGCAAAAGCTGTCTATTGGATTCGAAAACACTAACAAAGGATTAGTGGAGTTTTGCAACGGTCATTTCAAAGGTGTTTGAAGGCTTGTGCTTGCAATTTGGACGAAAGCGTTGACATTGTACTTTGTACGAATTGTACAACCACGTTCTCCACTACTCTGTTTTGTGTCCACGCTTCAAGACAAGAAAACAGCTCCAGAATACGGTCTCGCCTGCATATATGTTCCTTTGGATAAGGAATGGATTTCAAATTGGTTCTTCGTAGGACAACAACCAAATCAGGCAAAAGATCATTGGTGAAAGATCAAGCTTCAACAACGACTCTTTGGTGTGCTGGCAATTTCACAACGTCTCTTTCACACCTCTATATAAAGGAGTGAAGACCTAGAAATTTGGTAATGCATGAACGCTGAACGAAAGACTCATAACATTTTTACAAGTGCCAAACCTCTGCTGAAATTGTTCTGCATTCACTTAGAATTTCTGTGTCTTATAGTCATATCTTAGAAATTCTTAAGTCCATTGAGTCTGTATCTGATTTGTATTGTGAGCACCTCTGATTGTATATCAAGTGTTCAACCTTAAACAATTTTCTGTGTAATTTTGTTTAGTTAGGAAGTCTCTTGCAGTTGTGCTTGAGCAGGAAGTCTCTTGATTGTGTTCTTGAGCAAAGGAAGTCTCTTGCTTGTGTGCTTGAGCATTGGAAGTCTCTTGCTTGTGTGCTTGAGCATTTGTAATCAGATATTACTCATAGTGAAATCTCCTTGGAAGTGCAAGGGGGACTGGACTACTTCCGGATTGTGGAAGGAACCAGTATAATTGCTTTGTGTCGTTCTTCTTCTCTCTCTCTGTTTTATTCCGCTGCATTTAGATTCTGATTATCACTTCAGAAGCTGTCTCACTTAGCTTCTGATCAGTGTGTTCAGTTTTTAGGAGAAACGAAGAATTTTTCAAAACACAATTCAACCCCCCTTCTTGTGTTTTCTCACCTTCAATTGGTATCTAGAGCCTTGGTCTGTTGTGTAACACTTAACCGTGCAACAGTCAAAGATCTGAGAAAAACATGACTACTCCTCCTCCTAATGGTTCTGGTTCTAGTGATACTAGCTATAAAAATGTCTCACATGATTATAGTGATAGTAAGAAAACCAGTGTTGGAAAAGTTCCAAAGTTCAATGGAGATGCTGAAGAGTTCTCTTGGTGGAAGACCAATTTTTACAGTTACATCATGAGCCTAGATGAAGAATTATGGGATATTCTGGAAGATGGTGTTGGTGATTTAGTCCTTGATGAAGAAGGAGCTGCTGTGGATAGAAAGAAACATACTCCTGAACTGAGGAAACTCTACAAGAAGCATCATATTATCAGAGGAGCTCTTGTCACTGCCATACCCAAAGCAGAGTACATGAAAATGAGTGACAAATCCACTGCTAAAGCTATGTTTGCTTCTCTCTGTTCAAATTATGAAGGGAGCAAGAAGGTCAAAGAAGCAAAGGCTCTTCTGCTTGTACATCAGTATGAGTTATTCAAAATGAAGGATGATGAAACTATTGAGGAGATGTACTCAAGGTTTCAAACCTTAGTTTCTGGGCTACAGATTCTAAAGAAGAGCTATGTTGCTTCTGATCATGTAAGCAAGATTCTCAGAAGCTTACATGCAAGATGGAGACCAAAAGTGACTGCCATTGAGGAAGCTAAAGATTTAAACACTTTAAGTGTCGAAGATCTTGTTAGTTCTCTCAAAGTTCATGAGTTAAGTCTTAATGAACATGAGTCTACTAAGAAGAGTAAATCAATAGCTCTTCCATCCAAAGGCAAGTCATCAAAAGCTCTCAAAGTAGTTGAATCTGAAGAGGAAGAACAGTCAAATTCAGATTCTGAACCAGATGCTGCTGAAATGGCCATGCTCTCAAACAGACTTCAATATCTGGCCAAGAAGAACAGAAAGTTTCTCTCCAGAAGGGGTAACTCCAGAAGCTCAAGGAAAGAAGATCAGAAGGGATGCTTCAACTGTAAGAAGCCTGGACACTTCATTGCTGAATGCCCTGACCTTCAAAGAGAAAAGTCAAAGGACAAGTCAAAGAGGTCTACATTCAAACCAAGCAAACTCAAGAAGCAGATTAAGCAGAGTTTAATGGCAACCTGGGATGATTTGGGTAGTGAATCTGGATCTGATAAAGAGGAAGCTGATGAAGATGCAAAGGTAGCTGTTGGGTTGGTAGCAACAGCAACTTCAGAAGCTGGATCAGATTCAGACTCAGAAGATGAAAACGAGGTATATTCCAAAATTCCCAGAGATGAACTTGTTGAGTCACTTAAAGAACTTCTTACACATTTTGAAGTAAGAACCAATGAGTTGAAGGATTTAAAAGAAAAATATGCTGATTTGGTACAACAGCGAAAATCAACTCTATTGGATCTGAAAGCTTCTGAACAAGGACTTAGGGGTTTTGACTTCATGTGTAAAACATATGAAGATCAGCTCAGGTTCTTATGTCAGAAGCTACAAGAAAAGTGTAATGAAAAACCTTTAAGTAATCATGAAATTGCTCTTGAAGATTTCATTATATCTGGCATTGACAGAAGCAGAGTAGCTTCTATGATTTATAGCATTTACAAGAACAATGGCAGAGGAATTGGTTTTCCAGAGGTGAAACTTGAGAAAACCAATCTAAAGTCTTGTTGTGAATGCATCAAGGAAGGTCTGAAAACATTCTTTGTACCAGAAGGGGCTGAGTTGGAAACTGTTGTTCAATCAGAACCTGAAGCTTCTAGTTCTAAGGCTAAGATTATTTCAAAGCCAAAGAACTCTAAGTCAAAGGCTATGATCAAATCTGATTCCAAGACTTCAAAGGTTAGGATCCTGAAAAGATCAGAACCTATTCCTCAGAGTCTGGTGAAACCAAAATCTGGGGTTCTGAAGTCTAAGTTTCAGAAGAAGACAGTTACTGCTTCTGAAGTACCAAAACCTAAGGTGATGGTTAATCAGAAGCAACCCAACTCACAGCACAAGGTACAAGAAGTGAAGAGTAAAGCCTTAAGTACTAACCTTCCAGGACCCATAGAACAATGGGTACCTAAAACTAAAAATGTCAATGATGCAGGTATGTCTAAGAGCAGTGCCAAAGCAAAGATCATGGTACGTAGACAGCGGTTGCTCAAGACACATGACAGGAGACAAGTCCATGTTCCTCAGCCTAACAATGAAAGAGGGAGGAAATGTGAAATTTGGAGGCAACCAGTCAGGCAAGATCATAGGTACAGGAACTATTGGTAATTCCTCTACCTCAATTAATAATGTATGGTTGGTAGATGGTCTTGAACATAACCTTTTGAGCATTAGTCAATTTTGTGATAATGGTTATGATGTGCTTTTTGAAAAACCCAACTGTACAGTAATCAACAAGGAAGACAAATCCATTGTGTTCAAGGGAAAGAGAGTTGACAATGTCTATAAAATCAATTTTTCTGAACTGGCTGATCAGAAGGTGATTTGCCTACTATCAGTGAATGATAAGAAATGGATGTGGCACAGAAGGTTGGGACATGCTAACTGGAGGTTAATCTCTAAGCTTAGTAAGTTACAGCTTGTGAAAGGGCTACCAGACATTGACTATCATTCAGATGCACTCTGTGGTGCATGTCAGAGAGGGAAAATTGTGAAATCATCTTTTAAAACCAAAGACATTGTTTCAACCTCAAGACCTTTAGAATTACTCCATATTGATTTATTTGGACCAGTGAGTACTGCATCCTTATATGGAAGTAGATATGGATTAGTCATTGTTGATGATTACAGCAGATGGACTTGGGTGAAATTCATAAAGAGTAAAGATGTTGCGTGTGATGTATTCAGTAGCTTCTGCACTCAAATTCAATCTGAAAAAGAATCAAAAATTTTGAAAATCAGAAGTGATCATGGTGGAGAATTTGAAAATGAGCCATTTGAAGCTTTTTGTGAAAAACATGGAATTTTCCATGAATTCTCTTCTCCTAGAACACCACAACAAAATGGGGTTGTAGAGAGAAAGAATAGAACTTTACAAGAAATGGCCAGAACCATGATTCATGAAAACAATTTACCAAAACATTTTTGGGCAGAAGCAGTGAATACAGCATGCTATGTTCAAAACAGGATCTATATTAGACCTATTTTGGAGAAAACAGCATATGAACTCTTTAAAGGAAGAAAACCCAATATCTCTTACTTTCATCAATTTGGATGTACATGTTACATTCTGAACAACAAGCTCTACCTAAAGAAATTTGATGCCAAGGCCCAAAGAGGAATCTTTTTAGGTTACTCTGAAAGGTCAAAGGCATACAGAGTGTATAATTCAGAAACACTTTGTGTTGAAGAATCTATGCACGTTAAATTTGATGACAAGGAGCTTGAAGATAAAACTTCAAAGCAAGGTGAAAGTTCTGCAGAGATATAGGTTCCTGAAGCTACTCCAGAACCTGATCAGATAGCTGAATCTGAAGAAAGTCCAGAAGCTGAACCCACATCAGAAGTGCAAGATGAAACTGCTTCTGATGAAGCACAAGATGGCTCACATCAAGAAGATCCTCCCAGAAACACATTCAAACACAAGTCTTCACATCCTGAGGAGCTAATCATTGGAAACAAAGATAGTCCAAGAAGAACAAGATCACATTTCAGACAAGAAGAGTCAATGATTGGACTAATCTCAATGATTGAACCTACAACAGTTGATGAAGCACTTTCAGATGATGGATGGATCCTAGCTATGCAAGAAGAGTTGAATCAATTTCAAAGAAATGATGTGTGGGATCTGGTACCCAAACCTCAGCACAAGAACATTATTGGAACAAAATGGGTATTCAGAAACAAGCTGAACGAGCAAGGTGAAGTAACAAGAAACAAAGCCAGGCTTGTTGCACAAGGGTATAGTCAACAAGAAGGCATTGATTACACTGAAACGTTTGCTCTAGTTGCAAGATTGGAAGCAATCAGGTTACTTCTTTCCTATGCAGTTAATCATGGCATAATATTATATCAAATGGATGTCAAGAGTGCATTTCTAAATGGTGTCATAGAAGAAGAAGTGTATGTCAAGCAACCTCCTGGATTTGAGGATATTAAATATCCTGACCATGTTTTTAAACTGAAGAAATCACTATATGGTTTGAAACAAGCTCCCAGAGGTTGGTATGATAGACTAAGTAATTTCTTAATCAAAAATGATTTTAAAAGAGGACATGTTGATACTACACTCTTCAGAAGGACCCTTGAGAAAGATATTCTTGTTGTGCAAATATATGTTGATGATATAATATTTGGTTCTACTAATGCATCTCTTTGCAAGGAATTTTCTGAGTTAATGCAGGATGAATTTGAAATGAGTATGATGGGAGAGCTGAAGTTCTTCCTTGGCATTCAAATCAATCAATGCAAAGATGGAGTCTATGTTCATCAATCAAAGTACACAAAGGAGCTTCTGAAGAAGTTCAAACTTGAAGATTGTAAAGTGATGAACACTCCAATGCACCCTACGTGCAACTTAAGCAAAGAAGATGAAGGAGCTAAAGTAGATCAGAAGCTGTATAGAGGTATGATTGGTTCTTTGTTATACCTCACTGCATCTAGGCCAGATATTTTATTCAGTGTATGCTTGTGTGCAAGATTCCAATCAGATCCTAGAGAATCTCATATGACTGCTGTCAAGAGAATCTTCAGGTATTTGAAGGGAAAAACTAATCTTGGACTCCTTTATAGGAAATCCTTAGATTATAAGCTAATTGGATTATGTGATGCTGATTATGCTGGTGATAGGATTGAAAGAAAGTCAACCAGTGGCAACTGTCAATTTCTGGGTGATAATCTTATATCCTGGGCTAGCAAAAGACAAACAACTATTGCTATGTCTACAGCAGAAGCAGAATACATTTCAGCTGCAAGTTGTTGTACACAACTACTTTGGATGAAACATCAGTTGGAAGATTATCAGATAACTGCTAACAGTATTCCCATTTATTATGATAATACTGCTGCTATTTGTTTGTCTAAAAATCCAATTTTGCATTCAAGAGCTAAGCACATTGAAATCAAACACCATTTTATCAGAGATTATGTTCAAAAAGGAATTTTAGATATACAATTCATTGATACTGAAAATCAATGGGCTGATATATTTACTAAGCCTTTAATCGTTGAAAGATTTGATTTTATTAAGAAAAATTTGAACATGCACTCTGTATCTGATTAAATGCTTGCTTGCTCCTGAATAGGGTTTTAGGTTCTGAAGTCAGTTCAGAAGCGGTAGTCCATCAGAAGCTCTTTATTGAGGTTCTGAGGAAAACTCGCTTCTGATGATGACGTCAGCATCTGAAGTCCAGAAGCTGGATTTGTTGCTTCTGAATAGTTGAATTAGTGGAAACGTTGGAAGTTACCTTTTAAAAAGTAACTTCTGGCCCACTAACTTGGTAGTTACTCTGTGAACTTCTTACGTGGCCTGTATGTGTTGGTGTATAACTAAAAAGGGCAATGATGATTTAAAAGCTTTGAAAGTACTTTTCACGCGCCCCCAATTTTGTCATTAATGTTATGTTTGTTTGTCTCTTTTGAATTGCAATCGTTTTACTTTTAACACTTTGACAATTCACACACTACTCACTCACAACAAACACTTTTGCTCTCAAACCTCTTGCGAAGTAAGCGCATTCTCTCAACCTTAGAACCCTAAAATCTTCATCTTCTTCAAATCTTCGTCAATCATCATCAAATGGCATCATCAAGCTCGCAACGAGAAGTTTCAGTATCTACTTCACGGATGGTCCCTGAATTTGACTACAAAGGAAGAAGTATGAAATTGGAAGAATGGGAACTACAGGTTCAAATAGAAAATCCGGTGGATTTTGAATCACTCGCCTTCCATGAGTGTTGGATCAGAAGCTACTATGAAAAGCAGGAACTTATGCATTACTTCAAGATGTTGAATGGACCAACATACGAAGCATTGGTAAGACACTTCTGGGTGAGGGCTAAGGTTTATGACAAAGCTGCGTCTATAACTGAAGAAAGTCAAATGGTGTTGATTTATCCCGAACTGGAAGGGAAGACCAGAGAAGAAATGAGACTTGAGCCATTTACAGGTATTGAAATCAGGTCAAGTATTTGTGGTATTCCAGTGAGAATTGCGGAATGGCAGATAGAAGCTGTACTCTGTAGAGAGGCCTCTGGAAAATACTCTGGAATTGATCTCTCAAATACAGCTGAAGAACGCCTCTGGAAAGAGAAAGTAAACCTGGCCCTGTACAACTCAACGCAAGCAGGAAAGTATGCTGATCTAAGCATGGATAAGAAGCTGCTTCTGAAGATTCAGAATGAGGACTTACTTCCATGTGGTGGTAGTGAGAAACCCAATTTGGCACAAAAGGTCTTTCTTCAACACTTCATTAAGAAGGAGAAAGTGAACGTGCCAAAATATATGTTCAAATACTTGATAGAGTGTCTGAAACAGAGTCAGCTGCAGAATAGAACCTGGGTACCTTATGGAAGACTCTTGTCAGAAATATTCTATCAAGGAGGAGTCTTGGACAAGCTAAGCAGTGCTGAAGCCTTCACAGATGAGCTGCTTGATACTAAAACTGGAAAGTTCATTAATGCACAAACCCTCAAGAATATGAAGTTGATCCCTGCTGTCACCAAGCTTCATACAGATTTGAGTGAATCACTTGTTAAGTCTGATCTTATGAAGGACTTTCCACCCATCTGCAAGAAGGATCCCATTGAAGTGCAGATGTACTATATCAAGGAACATTTTGAGGCAACCAATGAGAGAATCAGATTGGAAGATATTCCAGAGGAAATGTATGGTGGTGCTCTGCCACGAGCCAGAGGCAGAAAGTCAAAAAGGAAGATGACTGCAGAGCAATATCTAGAGGTTGAACAATCTGCTAAAAAGGCAAAAGTTGCTACTGACAAGCTCAAGATTGGTAGTTCATCAGTACATTCAATTGAAGAAGCCATTAAAGACATGGATTCCAGGATGATCATGGATGTTGGCATTACTCTTGATCAACCTGCTATACCAAAGAAGAAAAGAAAGCAAGCAGTAAGGAGGACCAAGAACTTTCCTCATGTTTCTAAGAAGACTGAAGCTGCTACTAATGTGTCAGAAGCTATTGGAAAAGCTATGGAGATTGCTTCTGAGCTTCAAGAGAGGGTAATAACAGAAGCATCACAACTTCTTAAAATCCCTGACACTACTAAAGATGATTGCTCAGAACCCTCTACTACAGGTAATATTTTCACACACTCAGAACCTGTAGTACATGAGATATCCAGTGACTCTCCTTCACCTTCTTCAAAATCCTCATCATCATCTTCAGATTCTGATGATGATATACCCTTGGCTCAACTTGTTAGAAAACCAGTAAAACGCCAATCAACATCAATCAATACCAACACAAAACCATCTCAGTCAAACACTTATGAACCAGTTGGTCATATAATCAATGAGAAGTTGACTGAATTGGCTGTGCAGAGAGATAGAGTCATCAATAATATCTTTCGCCTTAACCCTCAACCCCTTAACATTCAACCTCTCAACATGATTCCTCCAGAAAATGTTGAGTTTACCTCAGAAAAGGCCTCTGAAACAACTCCAGAAGCAGCTGCTTCTGAAAATGTTGTTTCAGAAAACCCCCATCAACACACACCACCCCCACAATCACCAATAGCTACCATTGACCCCCAACTCAACACTCAAACATCAACTTCACCACAACAATCACCAACTGAAATTGAACACTCCCCAGCACCAACTCCTATGGATGTTGACATCTCTCAAGTCAATGTTCAAGCTTCAACCTCTACCACACACATTGCTTCTGACCAGCCTTCATCTTCAAACACACAAACACACTTTACCATTCCAGTTCCTAACCCTGTTCAAGATTTGGAAGTCAGTGATTCTGATCTTGAAACCCTTGAACAACCACCCACAAACATTCTGGAATCTGGATATATCAATGCTGAGCTTCTCACAATCCTGAGTCAGATGCATAATCTGGTGGATCAAAGAAGGACAATTGATCTCACAAGTGCATATGAAGACTCCTGGGCATCTCTTCAGAACCGGACAACTGAGCTTATTGAAAATATCAAGGCTAAATGCATCAGAGTCAAGCAAGCTTCAGTCAGAAGGCTAATGCAAACTTTGAATCAGAGTCTTAGAGTAAGAAGTTCTACACTGCTCCTGGCAAACCAGCCTTTCTTCTTAGAAACAGATTACTTGACCAGAGAAGCAAGGTTGTGTAAGCTTCTGAAGAAACAGATGGCACAGCAGCAGCAAGAAGCTAGAGAAAGGGAACAAGCTCTTCTCCAGAGGCAACAACAGCTTGAAGAACTGTTGCAGAAGAAAATTGCAGAAATGGAGGAGATGAAGAAACAACAACAAACCAACCCTTAGTTGCACACCTTTGTGTTATTTTTTGTTTGTTGTTTGTTTTAAATTCTTAGTCCTTGCTTCTAAAACCATCTTGTTTTATTTTTCTATGCTTCTGAATGCTTACTGCTTCTGACTGCTTAGCTGCTTCTGATAATTGGATATTCATGCTCATATATTTTGATCTGATTTATTCTAATTAATTTCTTGTATACTCTCTCTTGTTTGAGTTTTTCTCAAATCTTTTTGTCTTTTATGCTTATTTGTTTATCTCATTTTTTTTTGATAATGACAAAAGGGGGAGTATATGTGACAAGTATTTAAAGGCTCTGAGCCCCATTAATGGCATTTGAAATTTTTGAAAAACTTCTATCATTTTGACCTTATTGGTATAAGCTACGAACGAAGAAGTATCAAAATTCAAGTAAAATTAATTGAACCATTCTTCTTTTCTATAAGTTAATTCTTTCAATGATTCAATTTTTTTAAAAAAAAAAGCTCTGATAATTTTATTGTGCGAAAAATGAATTTAATTAACCTGGATAGAACTTAGGGGGAGCTTACAAACCTCACCTTAAAGACTATCAGACTCAGGGGGAGTTTGAGCTTACAAACCTCAGACTCTGAGCTTACAAACCTCAGAACCCCAAAGTCAACTTGTTAATTAGATTAACAACAATTGATCAATTTTTAAATACTTTTGTTTGTCATCATCAAAAAGGGGGAGATTGTTGGAACAAAATGTGTTTAACAATGAACCTTAAAGAGTTTTGATGATAACAAGGTATTAAAAATTGTAAATTGGACTAGCTAATATTTGTTCAAGTGTACAGAACCATAATTATAAAGTTACATCATCATTGGTTCTGAATGAGCAAATAAAGAGCAAAGGAAACAACAAAAATTTGAAGCTTGGACGCTCCTGAAGGCAACTTGTTACTGAAGAGAAAAAGCGCTCCTGAAGTTAAGTCGCTTCTGAAGTGAGAATAGTGCTCCTGAAGTTAAGACGCTTCTGAAGTAAGAATAGTGCTCCTGAAGACAAGAAGTCCAGAAGTCATATCATCAGAAGCTGCATCATCAGAAGCTGCATCATCAGAAGCTGCAGAAGTCATATCATCAGAAGCTGCCTCATCAGAAGCTATTTCACCAGAAGCTGAATCTCAACTGGATTTGCAAAAGATTCAAGAATTGAAGAATTATCAATGCAAAAGCTGTCTATTGGATTCGAAAACACTAACAAAGGATTAGTGGAGTTTTGCAACGGTCATTTCAAAGGTGTTTGAAGGCTTGTGCTTGCAATTTGGACGAAAGCGTTGACATTGTACTTTGTACGAATTGTACAACCACGTTCTCCACTACTCTGTTTTGTGTCCACGCTTCAAGACAAGAAAACAGCTCCAGAATACGGTCTCGCCTGCATATATGTTCCTTTGGATAAGGAATGGATTTCAAATTGGTTCTTCGTAGGACAACAACCAAATCAGGCAAAAGATCATTGGTGAAAGATCAAGCTTCAACAACGACTCTTTGGTGTGCTGGCAATTTCACAACGTCTCTTTCACACCTCTATATAAAGGAGTGAAGACCTAGAGATTTGGTAATGCATGAACGCTGAACGAAAGACTCATAACATTTTTACAAGTGCCAAACCTCTGCTGAAATTGTTCTGCATTCACTTAGAATTTCTGTGTCTTATAGTCATATCTTAGAAATTCTTAAGTCCATTGAGTCTGTATCTGATTTGTATTGTGAGCACCTCTGATTGTATATCAAGTGTTCAACCTTAAACAATTTTCTGTGTAATTTTGTTTAGTTAGGAAGTCTCTTGCAGTTGTGCTTGAGCAGGAAGTCTCTTGATTGTGTTCTTGAGCAAAGGAAGTCTCTTGCTTGTGTGCTTGAGCATTGGAAGTCTCTTGCTTGTGTGCTTGAGCATTTGTAATCAGATATTACTCATAGTGAAATCTCCTTGGAAGTGCAAGGGGGACTGGACTACTTCCGGATTGTGGAAGGAACCAGTATAATTGCTTTGTGTCGTTCTTCTTCTCTCTCTCTGTTTTATTCTGCTGCATTTAGATTCTGATTATCACTTCAGAAGCTGTCTCACTTAGCTTCTGATCAGTGTGTTCAGTTTTTAGGAGAAACGAAGAATTTTTCAAAACACAATTCAACCCCCCTTCTTGTGTTTTCTCACCTTCACATATTTTAATTTTATTTTTCAATATGATTCTCTTAGGCTAAAATTTGAGTTGTATGCTCTTAATCAAAATTAATCATGTATCAATGTAATTATGTCGTTGGTTTTTAATAAATACTAGGCCGTATCCAAGCCTGAATTACATGTTGTCACCGTCTCCACACATTCGTATGGTATGAACATATATAATCATTCAATCGAGATCAAACAGTTAAGATTACAAACTGCGTAAATGCATGCAGTATATTAACAACTTATGAGTTTTACTTGAATCCATACTTATAAATGTTTGTTATTGAATATGGATGTTGAATCTACAATATACCTATAGGTAACTTGTTCATATTAATCCTTTCATGGATTGACAAATAATTTAAATTTTTGTCATTCTCTCCTTGTGAGAAGTAACTGTCATTCTCTCCTTGTGAGAAGCTAACCCTGATATCCATTGAATTCCTTCAACCACTACCCTCTATGACTTCTCTCCACCAACTTTCCCTCAGTGATGAGGAGAACGAATTAGAATTCCAGATAGACGAAGCCTGATGACATTCTGTCATTACGTAATATTAGGGACTTATTGTGACATTTTGATAGAGTTCTCATGCAATTTATACTGTTCTGGAGTGCAAAAAGCTTAAAATTTGAAGTCTGTTCGAAGGAAATCGCGCCACGCCAATTTCAAGCCGTGCTGCGATTTTTGAAGCAAAAATACACACTTCCTGTAAAGGGGAAATCGCGGCACGCCAATTAACAAGGCGCGGCGCGATTTTGATGGGTCAGGCCCATGACTTCTATAAATACTGCACTCAAGCTGAAGAACAAGGGTTACGATTTTGGAGAGCAAAGTGCGATTTTGAGACATCGGAGACGGCTAGAAGGGCGATTTCTTCATCCTTTTACCAATTCATGTATGTTTTAATTATTTCATTGATTATGCTATTTGTAAACTCGATTATGAGTAGCTAAATCTCTTAGAGATTAGATCCGAGATGAATCTTTGTAACCCTAATTGACACATGTTGCTGTGAAACTCTATTTTGTTTATGAATTCAATTCTAGTTTATTCAATTCAATTGTTCTTAATGCTTTTTATATCTTGATCACATATAACTTGATTTTGTGAGAACGAATGACCACTGACCATGGCTTTCAACTTAGACCTAATTGAATTGTTCTAATAAACAGGGTTAGTCTAGGAATAGATAATCGTTTGTTAGTGATAATAGGTTAACGTTCGGTAAAACCTTCAAGAATTATTAGACCACCTAAGGAATTAGGGGCTGTAGTTTAAGAAGAGGGTCCTAACTCAAGGGATTGATTAGGGCTAATTTGTTAATCATCGTAAATTAGAAGAGGGTTCATAACAAATAGGTGCAGTAGACCAATTAGGGGAACTTAGAGGATTCGACGGATCTGATCTCATCTTTCTCTCCTATTTTCTTAATCAAATCTTTTCTGTTTCTTGATTTAATTAAAATCAAACCAAATCTACCGCCTAGTGGCAAAACAAAATAACTTTTACACATCCTATTCTTATAACGCGATTGAATTATTGAAGTTAAAACAGTCCTCGTGGGATCGATATTTTTACTACTTCGATAGTATTTGGTGCACTTGCCAAACGTCTATCAAGTTTTTGGCGCCGTTGCCGGGGACTGTTGATTTATTTCAACAAGGCAATTACGTTATTATTTAGGATTTCTGTCTTTTATATTTTTGTATATATATTTATAAAAAAAAAAAAAAAATTATTATGCTCTTTGTTTTCTTCTCATTGTACTGTGCTACTGAAAAGTTTATCCAAGTTTTGCAGCTATGATAGACAGGTTACTCCTCTATGACACAGAAGAGATTGCTAAGTTGCAGTATGAAAAATATATGCTATCTTTTAAGATCAAAATTTTGGACAACAAAATCTCGAGTTTTGGTCATTATGAGGCAAATCAACCAGGTAGTGATGGTGAAGGGAAGAAAGAGGTGATCAACATCGATTACAATACTCAACTTCAGAATATTTTAGATGATTTCTTGGTGTCAAATCAAGTTTTATTTGAAAAGTTTGATGTTCAGTGTGGTGATCTTGTTGAGAAAGCACATGAGTCTCAGAGGAAGCTGGTTCAGATGGAGATTGAGTGTCACAAAGTTGTGGTGGAAGAAAATCCAAAAGTAAGGAGTGCTGACATTTTTCCAAAGTCTGAACCAACGGAGGTTGAGGAAATCACTCGTGTGCAGATGGATGCACGTCCTTCTCTACGGTGGGAGAGCTTAAACTCTAAAGGTTTAACAGTGAGAGCATGGGAGCATCTACTTCTTTGCTACAAATTCATGGAATTCCTACCAAACAAGAGGAAGAAGAAGGATGATATATTCTTTCTGACATATTTGCCACCCTAACAGTGGTTGAAGCGTCAAGCTCAATGACGTAAAAGAAAGCGCTGGGTGGGAGGCAACCCACTGTTTAATTTTCAGGTATGATTTTATTGCTTTCAAAAATAAAAACACAAAAATATTTTTCTTTTCTTTTTAATATGAGGCAGGAAAGTTTTCGAAAAATTGTTCTAGTACCTCCTATCAAGAAAATCATGCAAGGTACTGATGTCTTGCATGATTTTCTCTTCAAAAGTTTTTCAAAAATTCAATAAGACTCTGGCATTTTTCAAGAAAACAAGTTTTGGCATGAGAGAACTCCCTGTTTCTACAAAATCGCGCCGCGCCTGTATATGGCTGCAGCGCGATTTTTCTCCTCAGCCTATAAAAACCTCACTGTTCATCATCATTTTCATTCCATTCTTCCTATTTTTCTCTACCAAAACTTCCCTAAACTTCCATTTACGAATTCTCCTCATTTTCACCATCTTATTCACTTCCTAAACATCATCTACCCACAATCTTATCATCAATTCATCAATCCAAACCACCATAAAACCATCATCATTCCCAACTTTCCCAAACTTCACAAAACTTTCCATTCACCATCTTCCAAACAACAAATGGCCTCCAACCAAAGAAACACCCGCTCAAAGAAAGCCACCAACCCCAAGCCATCCACAAGCAAATCCAAACGTCCTCGTGCCGCATCCGAACCACCCGAAAACGCCATCCATTTCATCAATGACCAAGCCCAAGAGTTCCATCAATCTATGAAGAGTTTCGAAGTAATAGGGGAAAGGAAGTTTGATTTCACAAAGCTAGTGAAATATCCTTTCTTTGAATCTGAATTAAGAAGGAGGGGGTGGACGAGGTTGAATGAGATGATCGACGAAGCAAACAACAAAACGGTGATCGTCGAATTCTTTGCAAATGCAAGGGTGTCCGATACACCCTTTCAATCTTTTGTTCGAGGAAAGTACATTGATTTCAGCCCGGATGCTCTCAACGCATGGCTGAATGTTCAAGCACCGGAGGAGTGTTGGGTTGAAAAATTGAGGAGGGAGAGATTTGCTATTACGGAGGATACCTTTGATGAGATCATCACCACCATGTGTAGGCCTGGGTCGACTTGGAAAAAGTCCCGGATGCTTACTTATGCGGAGATGCTGCCGGTACCCAAGGCATGGGTGTCTTATGTGGTCCAGACTCTTGAGAGTGCATCTTGCACTTCTGAAATTCCTCTCAAGAGGGTGCTTGCTGCCTATGCCATCATCAAGGAGCACCCTATAGATATTGGCCGCCTCTTGGCCAATAGTCTTCATGATCTAGCAACCGGAAACACCACACAATTGGGGCATGGGAGTCTAATTAATTGGTTGTGTGAGCAAGAGTTGGTGCCGGCTTATGATAGTGATCTCAACACAAGCAATATGAAGCCAATCACCGACTCGGTAATGGATGGATTTATGAAGAAATATGAGGGCTATATGAAGGAGAGAGAGAGGGAGGCAGCGAGGCAACAACAAATGGAGCAAGGAGGGAGTAGTAGCCAAGGGGGTTATGCTCCCCTTCACCCAAAGCTTGAGGAATTCATGCATGTGCAAGCTAATTGGACGAATGAGACTTCGGACCAGCTGTGGGTGAACCGTCCTAGGTTCTCAGCTGCGTTTGCTGCGGAGGCTCAATTGCATATGGGTCCGATTAGTGGGTCTTATGAGAGGTTTGGAGGCTCCCGTGAGCGCATGGAGCAATATTTTACACATCAAGAAGAGTATGGGCTGCGCATGAGGAGGGAAATCACTGATGATTTCAACAACACCGAGCAAGATCAAGGGGATGGCATCTTCGAAGGATTGAGGACACCGGGGGCTGGACACTCGGATGATGATCAAGACATGGGCTGATCTACTGATGGATTAGCATTTTCTGCTTTGTATTTTATTTTCAGTTATTTTTCTTTTGATGTATTTTCTTTATTTTCTTTTTAATGTCGAAGTCCATTGAACTTATTTCCCTATTGTAATTGCTCCTGCACTTGTTTATTATTAATGAATTTGTTTTGTTTCATGTGACCTATTCCAGTTTAGTAACAGTTGTTTGATGAAACGGTATTCCAAAAGTTCTAAAGGAGGGGTGACTTGATTCAAAGGCGAAGTGTACGGCGTTGCTAGGTAGTCACATACTCCCAGAAATCTCAGCCATAAGGTTCATTGCCAAATCTTGTTTTTCAATTTACTTATATTTAGATTAGTTTTCCATGCAACTACATTTCTAGAACTTGCATTGTTTCTCTATTATTGATCGGTCTTTGTCAATTACACACTGAGGCAAAAGTGCTTGGTCCTGTGAGCCTTTTTGAAGCCTACCCTGTTTTAATTTGTTGAATTTATCCTTTCTTAACCAATTGTGAGCCGGTAGGATTAGAACTTTTTGTTCGGTGACAAACTACATTACAAGCCTAGAGACTTTTTAGGACTTATCCCTTAATGAATTTCTGAGTTAAGGCATTGTAGAATGTTGCTAAAGATTAAGTTTGGGGTTGCTATTGGAATTTGCAACCAACTAAGTTTGGGGTGGGGGTACTAGAGAATAAGAGAACAAAAATGAAAGAAATATGAGATTGTCATGCAAAATATACACAAAAATGGTGTATCAAAAAAAAAAAAAAAAAGAAATTGAATGATGAAAAAGGGACAAAACATTTAAAATCCGAGTAACTTCAAACTCGATTGTCCCTAAATGTTAAAAATATTCTCTAGTACCTTTGCATTGATTGTATTTCCACAAGGTGAATGAAGGAATGAATTTTGTGCTATAACTTCCGTAGGAATGCCTAACTCAAATTTTGTGTAGCCTACTTATCCAAATATATCCCACCTTTCACCTAAGCCCCGTTATAACCCTAAAGACCTCAAAAGTGTGTAATGATATTGACTTTGATTGATATTTAGAAACTTTTCAAGCGTATGGTAATATGTAGACCTGCATGTCGACTGGTAGAACCCTGTTTCAATTTGATGCGAGGAGTTGTGAATTGGTGGATGCGAACAAGTCAAACTAGCTCATCTTTAGCTAGAAGGAGAATGAACTTTTGGGTACTATCGTTTTGTCAGGTAACTGTTATTTTACTGTCGTTTGTCACTGTTGCAAGCAAATTCCTTGAGGACAAGGAATGGTTTAAGTTTGGGGTTGTGATGACATTCTGTCATTACGTAATATTAGGGACTTATTGTGACATTTTGATAGAGTTCTCATGCAATTTATACTGTTCTGGAGTGCAAAAAGCTTAAAATTTGAAGTCTGTTCGAAGGAAATCGCGCCACGCCAATTTCAAGCCGTGCTGCGATTTTTGAAGCAAAAATACACACTTCCTGTAAAGGGGAAATCGCGGCACGCCAATTAACAAGGCGCGGCGCGATTTTGATGGGTCAGGCCCATGACTTCTATAAATACTGCACTCAAGCTGAAGAACAAGGGTTACGATTTTGGAGAGCAAAGTGCGATTTTGAGACATCGGAGACGGCTAGAAGGGCGATTTCTTCATCCTTTTACCAATTCATGTATGTTTTAATTATTTCATTGATTATGCTATTTGTAAACTCGATTATGAGTAGCTAAATCTCTTAGAGATTAGATCCGAGATGAATCTTTGTAACCCTAATTGACACATGTTGCTGTGAAACTCTATTTTGTTTATGAATTCAATTCTAGTTTATTCAATTCAATTGTTCTTAATGCTTTTTATATCTTGATCACATATAACTTGATTTTGTGAGAACGAATGACCACTGACCATGGCTTTCAACTTAGACCTAATTGAATTGTTCTAATAAACAGGGTTAGTCTAGGAATAGATAATCGTTTGTTAGTGATAATAGGTTAACGTTCGGTAAAACCTTCAAGAATTATTAGACCACCTAAGGAATTAGGGGCTGTAGTTTAAGAAGAGGGTCCTAACTCAAGGGATTGATTAGGGCTAATTTGTTAATCATCGTAAATTAGAAGAGGGTTCATAACAAATAGGTGCAGTAGACCAATTAGGGGAACTTAGAGGATTCGACGGATCTGATCTCATCTTTCTCTCCTATTTTCTTAATCAAATCTTTTCTGTTTCTTGATTTAATTAAAATCAAACCAAATCTACCGCCTAGTGGCAAAACAAAATAACTTTTACACATCCTATTCTTATAACGCGATTGAATTATTGAAGTTAAAACAGTCCTCGTGGGATCGATATTTTTACTACTTCGATAGTATTTGGTGCACTTGCCAAACGTCTATCAAAGCCCTCACACAGACAGATGATCCTCGCCTCTGCCTTGTTGGCCGTTTTCACACAAACAAGCCAATTCGGTCATATATGATGATGGAAACGATAGAGACCTTCTAGAATCCTGTCAAAGGAGTCAAAATCCAAGAGATAGAGCCAGGCCTATTCACCTTCCAATTTGCACACCACCTCGATTTCCAGAGAATCCTAAAGAAGGGCCCGTGGTATTTTGACAATCACCTCCTGATCCTCAATGTGATCCCAGAGAATACCGCTCCTAACCAAGTTGCCCTTCAATTTGCCCCATTCTGGATACAGGTGCATGACATTCCTCTAGGCTTCATGACAGAGAAGGTGGGGACGGACATTGCGAATTATATTGGTGAATTCCTTGAATATGATGCCAAAAATAATTCCAACCACCTCCGTTCCTATATGAGAATTCGTGTGCTGCTTGATGTTACAAAGCCATTGAAGCGTCAGAAAAAAATCAAGAGACAAGGTGGGGATTCAAGCTTCATCAAGTTCAAATATGAGCGTCTAGGAAACTACTGCTACTACTGCGAAATGTTAGGCCACATAGAAGATTACTGCGAGAAACTTTACTCGGCTGATGAGGATGATGGCACACGACTATGGGGCCTGAACTGCGTGTAGAAAAGCAAAGGAAAAACGGAGGAGGCGGAGCTCGCCGTCAATCAGAATTCGGGGGAGGAGTTTCTTCACCGGCAGCAGTTACAGTTTCAAACGGTAACGGTAGTGACATTAATGTGCCAATCAAAACTGCCAACTCTGCAGCCTTAGCACATTTACTGCGCAATCCACAATTAATGCGTCCAGCCAAAATCAACAATGGCGTAATCAATAACTCAGTCAATACGGAGCTGTTACAGGAAGAGAATGAAGAGCAAATCATTACCAGCAAACCAAAACGTTCTAGAGGCTTAAATGAGGTCAACCAGTCCTTCAATACAATTAATAACAAATCATCACCTGCAGTTAACGAGGCAGAAATTGATGCATCAGAAACTAGTGCCTTAGCAGACCAAAAACCATCCTGCAATGAGAACATCTCTGCAAGCCATGAATGTAACCATGCCCCCATGGAAGTTTCACACTCGGCAACTCATTTTTTATCGGCAGAGCCTGGCTTCCAGGCCTGCCGGAAGCAATGAATATAATATCTTGGAACTGCCGCGGTCTGGGGAACGTTAAGGCAGTTCCTGAAATTAAAGACCTTGTCCGTGTCTATAAACCGGAAATTGTAATCCTCATTGAAACTTTGGTGAATGGAAATAAAATTTCAGACTTATGCTACTCTATTGGTTTTGATAATCATTTTTCAGTTGACCGTATTGGTAGAAGTGGGGGTCTCGCTATCCTTTGGCGAAATTCTGTTGATTGTTCTCTCATAAACTTCTCCCAAAATTTCATTAACTTGCTAATTAAAGATCCTGTCATTGGTTCCTGGCGCCTCACAGCTTTCTACGGTTACCCAGATTCTGGTCGTCGAAGAGAATCATGGGACTTACTTCGCCATCTAAGCAGCCTCTCTAACGATCCATGGTGCATCATTGGTGACTTCAATGACCATCTCTCCTCTGAAGACAAAAGAGGTGGACCAGACCGTCCTTCATGGCTCATTAGAGGATTTCAGGACGCTGTAAAAGACTGCAACTTATATGATATGCCTCTTCATGGTTACCAATTCACATGGTTCAAGAGCATCGGCACGCCCTCCTCCAAAGAAGCTCGTATTGACCGTGCTCTAGCCACTTCTTCCTGGCAAACGCTTTATCCAAACGCTGCACTCCAAACTTTGGTGGCCTCCATATCTGACCACACTCCTCTTCTCCTACAGCTTGATCCTATACCGTGGAGGCAGCCTCACCGTAGTTTTCGGTTCAATAATTCTTGGCTATTAGAACCGGAACTCAACCAATTGGTGAAGAGCAACTGGGCCCATTATCCTCCGTCGAATATTCTCACCAAACTCAACCACTGTATTGATGACATTTCCTCTTGGAGCAGAAATATCACGCCAAATTTCAGGCAGCAGATTAATAAACAACGCTCAGAAATTGAAGACTTCCGGAATTCTTCCGATGACGCAAGCGATCCGAGGCTAGCCACTATGCAGAATAAATTAGCCTCTTTATTGCTCCAGGAAGAAAGCTACTGGAGGCAACGTTCAAAAATATTTTGGCTCGCAGACGGAGACACAAACAGCAAGTTCTTTCATGCTACGGCTTCATCCAGAAAAAGCAAAAACATGGTGAAGAAGCTTCGTGATAATTCTGGTAATTGGATTACATCCCAGGAAGACCTCTGCACTCTTGTTCATAATTACTTCATCTCTCTATTTCGAGCGCAGCAAGGTGATCTTCAGCCTATCATATCTTGCGTTCAGCCAAAGATATCTGACGAAGACAATTCCATGCTCACTCAGCCGTTCACTAAGCAGGAATTCAAGGAAGCTATCTTTAGCATGCACCCGGATAAATCACCTGGGCCAGACGGCCTTAACCCAGCTTTCTACCACAGATTTTGGGAAGATATCGGTGATGAAATATTCTCTTCTGCCTCAACTTGGTTAGCCTCGAGCCACCTACCCCCAGATTTAAATGCTACAAACATTGTGCTTGCACCAAAGAGCGATAATCCAGAATCCATGCGGGACCTTCGGCCTATTTCTCTCTGCAATGTGTTATACAAGATTGTTTCTAAAGTCCTTGCCAATCGCCTTCGTCCACTTATTAACAAATGGATTTCCCAAGAACAGGCAGCCTTCGTGCATTCTCGCTCAATCATTGATAATGCGCTAACAGCTTTTGAAATTCTACATCATATGCGCTGCAAAACAAAAGGAAAAATAGGTGAGGTGGCCCTCAAACTTGACATATCCAAGGCATTCGATAGTGTAAGTTGGTCGTACCTCGAAGCTATTTTACTTAAAATGGGTTTCAGCCCACAGTGGACTTCATGGATGATGATGTGCATCACCTCCGTTGAATACCACGTCATTTTTAATGGCGACCGCATTGGCCCTATCACTCCTGAACGAGGTCTCCGTCAAGGCTGCCCGCTTTCGCCATATCTATACATTCTTTGCGCAGAAGGTCTATCAGCAGCCATAAAAAACCGCGAGTTAAGAGGCAAGATTCACGGTACTCGTATCTGTCGTACAGCCCCGCCTATTAGTCACTTATTATTTGCAGATGACAGCTTTTTATTTTGTAAAGCAACAATGGCTGAAGCGCAACATCTCAAGGAAACTCTCTCCCATTACGAGCATGCATCCGGGCAAGCAATCAATTATGGTAAATCGGCTATTGCATTCAGCTCTAATACTCACCATGATACCGTAGCTGATATCACATCCCTCCTTGGTGTATTTGCGGATATTGGAAGCGGCAAATACCTAGGCCTCCCATCAATGATAGGCCGAAGTAAGAAGGCAATATTCTCTTTCTTAAAGGATCGCATCTGGAAAAAATGTCAGTCTTGGAGTGCTCGTTCCCTATCACGGGCAGGAAAAGAAGTCTTGATCAAATCCGTGGCACAAGCTATACCCTCTTACTGTATGGGTGCTTTCCTCATTCCGACTTCCTTATGTGAAGAAATGGAGAGAATGATGAATTCGTTTTATTGGGGTTCAAAGAAAAATGGCAGACGAGGTATTAACTGGATGCGGTGGGAAAAACTCACCCTGCACAAAAGTCTTGGGGGCCTTGGCTTTCATAACATGGAAGCATTCAATCTTTCAATGCTAGGTAAACAAGGTTGGAAACTCAGGCACGACTCAAACTCCTTACTCACTCGTACTCTCAAAGCCAAATACTTCCCGGGACGGGATTTCTTGGAAGCACCTCTTGGTCACAATCCAAGCTACACTTGGAGGAGTCTATGGAGTACCCAATCTCTGCTTACCTTGGGGCATAGATGGAAGAACGGAGATGGCTCAAAAATCAATATGTGGAGTATGCCTTGGATACGCGGCCTCCCATCTTGCAAACCGTCAACACCTCCACCCCCTCAATATGGGGATCTCACTGTTGATTCCCTTATGAACTTTGGCATGAACTCCTGGAACAGCACATTACTACACTCTCTACTATCCCCTGCTGATGCTGCAGCTGTTCTCTCAATTCCCCTATATCCACGCAGACGTGAGGATACCAGAATTTGGAAAGCTACAAATGACGGTCATTATTCTGTCAAATCTGCATACCGTGTGTGCATTGACCTCTTCCATTCATCCACATCGCATAGTACTAATAATTCTTGGATGACTATATGGAACTTACAGATCCCTCACCGTGTCAGATCTTTCCTTTGGCGTCTCGCTCACCAATGCCTTCCAACACGCACAAACCTCATTACTCGCGGTATTGATTGTGATGATTCTTGTGTAACTTGTGACGCTCTAGCAGAAACTCATATGCATACATTTTTTGTATGCCCAAAGGCCACAGAGTGCTGGGATCTCCTTGGTCATGGAAGCCTGGTCCGCGAGCTGCTACAAACGGCACATGACTTCACAGCTTTGTTGTTTGAATTTCTCTGCAGGTTATCTCTTACACAACAACAGTCAGCTGCTATGCTTCTTTGGAGCCTTTGGAAAAGCCGTAATCGTAAGCTATGGGATGCCTTAGACACACCGTCGGCTTTCACACATTCTCACGCAAGAGATACACTTCAAGAGTGGAGTTGCATGCAGAGGGCTAAAAAACAGGTTCAGAATCCGTCATGTTTATCTTCCTGGACTAAGCCACTGATAGGCATGACAAAGTGCAATGTTGATGCTGCAATCTTTCACAATACCTCCATTGTAGGTTACGGAATATGCTTTAGAGACCACTTGGGACAGCTGCTGATTGGTAAATCAGACTTCTTACATTCCTCCGCCACCGTTTTAGAAGCAGAGGCCATTGCTTTGCTAGAATCTCTAAAACTGGCCACATCAAATGGAATGCACGTGGTTCTATTTGAAACAGATAGTAAGACTCTGGTTGAGATCATCAAATCTCACGCAACTCCTCATAATGAGCTTGGGGATCTTATTGTTCAATGTAGAAGTCTCTTAAATAGTAATCCTGACTTTGTAGTGTCGTTTATTCGGAGGCAAGCAAATAAGGTTGCTCATAGTATTGCTAGAGCTTCCTTATCACATCCTAGCCCCCATATTTTCTATCATGTACCAACTACTTTGTACTCGTTGATTTTGGATGATATGAATTAATCTTGCTTCTGCTCAAAAAAAAAAACTTGTTCATATTAATTATACGGTGGAGAATGATCAACTAAGCCAATTATCAATCTAGCAAAAAACCACAAATCATGAGACTAGACATACGCTTCATCGACTTATCCATTACCATTACCACCACCACTACCCAAAAATTAAAGGTCAAATTTTCCTAACTTCCACATTCAACGGTTCCTCTTTCCTTTCACTCATGTCACACAAATCTTCAATCATAAATACTTTGAACATCAACTGTCGCAATCAATAAAAAAAAATGAAATGAAAATCTGGCCATTTTGTTCAAGATTATCCCAATGTATAAACAGTTCCACCTAATTACTTTTTCTTCTTCGTACAATATACAGTTGTTTTCTTTACCAAAACTTATATATGTACCACGAGAAATACTTTTTGGCCACAATACTTATTATCATTTCCAGTGGCGGAGCCCTTCATGGGCTGAGGTGGGCCACGGCCCACCCCCAAAATTTAAAAAATCAACGATTATAGGTCTATTTTACGAGATTTTATACAATTTTGTGTCGGTTTTAGGTTTCGGTTGATCCAAATTCCCGCAAAGTGATGTAGTGACCCACCCGAAAAATTTAAATAATTCAATTATAGGTCTATTTTGCGAGCTTTTATACAATTTTATGTCGGTTTTAGATTTCGGTTGATCCAAATTCCCGAAAAGTGATGTAGTGGCCCACCCGAAAAATTTAAATAATTCAATTAGAGGTCTATTTTGCGAGACTTTAAACAATTTTTCAACTGTTAATTTTAATGGTCCACCCTAACTTTTTTTCCTAGCTCCGCCACTGATCATTTCTTTTATAAAATTTTATTATCCACATATGTGCTTAAATATTTTTTTTTTTTAGAGTTGTGCCTATACAATAGTTACTCCATAGCGCGTGGCATAGCCAAGATTGACCCTAAGAAAAATGAGACCACTAATATTCACACATTTTATATAAGAAAATAAAATTACACCGGTATAATACTTGAATACTATTTCCTTCAAAAAAAAAATATACTTGAATACTATTATACCATTTAATAACTTTTTAATAATCTGTATTATGTACCAAAAAAAAAACTTTTTAATAATCTTGTCAAAAAAAACTTTTTAACAATCATTTTCGTCAAAAAATTTTCTTCTAACTATTACTTTTACAAAGCTCACCGCTGTTAGATTAAAATTTATATAATGAAATAATATCATACATTCTACTTTACCTTAGAGGGAAAGGTAACACTGGATTTTCACCTATTTACAATCAGCTTTCAGATCCACAGGAAAGACATGCATGAATCCACTTTTTCAGCATATTAATTAAAAGAGTTTTTTTATCATATGCAAGTTTGTACATGTTAAAAAGTTTTAAATAGTAACTTTGTATTAGAACTTGTATATTTTGTATTAAATATTTAACTTTTTAATAAATAATTGTTTTTTTCAATAAAAACTTACTACTTTTAGTTGCTTTAACATGTGCAATATTGTACATGTTAGACAAACCTAATTAAATTTACCAATTATCTTCTCCAATTTCATCAATCAGGAGTTTTTTTTTTTTTTTTTTTTAGGGAATCAGGAGTTCAAAACTGAGAAAAATGTTTCCGAAAATTCAATCTAACAAATATATAAAGTGACCAATTAATTCACTTGAATTAAAAAACAGAGAAAAGGAAAACAATGTGGTGTTTTATTCTCACAAATTTAGCTTTGTTTAATAAAACTTTATCTTTATTTTACGAGAAGATACATACGATGGCAGATCAAAGCTTATATAGGAAGGAGGAACAAGAGGAATAGATTCTTAAATATTACAATAACTGGCGAAAAGATAGATACTCACGTGCCCGTCTTTCCCTTTTTTTTATTGTGCCAATGTTTGAATTATGAACGGTGTTTTTTTATGAAATTTTAATTTTGATTGGCAGAATAAAAATACCTCCATTCTATACCATAATTTTGTCCTATAAATACCTCCATTCTATACCATAATATCACACTCATATACCTCTTATTCTACTTGGTTCATTGCACCAAATCGAATCGTGATGACTGGAAAATCGACACCAACAACAAGTAGCCTTAGAACTTTCGACATCGAAGGAGAGCCGATTTCACACGACGATGATGGCCGTCTCAAACGAACCGGTACAAATTTTCTTTCAGGCAGTTTGTGTTTTTCTTTGAGTTTTTTGTGTCGTGTGATATGTTTAGAATGTTTGTTTGGGGCAGTTTGTTTTGCTTTGGTTTTTGGTTAGCTAATGTTGTTCTTTTCTGCTATATAATTTTTTTTAAGATATGGTAATGTGACTGACATGATTAATTGAAATAATATGCAGGAAGTGTTTGGACTGCAAGCTCACACATTATAACAGCCGTGATAGGATCAGGGGTGTTGTCTTTAGCTTGGGCCATTGCTCAGCTAGGTTGGATTGCTGGTCCTGCTGTCATGATTTTGTTCTCTTTGGTTACCGTCTCTACTTCTTCCTTTCTTGCTGATTGTTATCGTGCTGGCGACCCCGATTCCGGCAAGAGAAACTATACTTACATGGACGCTGTTCGCTCTATTCTTGGTAACACTCACTGCTTCTCCTTTTCTTTCATATTTGACAAACAAATTATGTTCCTTTCATAACAAAAATATTACTAAGTGACTAAGGTCTCATAGATTAATGTATGTATATTGACTAAAATGTATTTTGCAGGTGGAGCGAAGGTTACATTTTGTGGGATATTTCAGTACCTGAATCTATTCGGAATTGTTATAGGATACACAATTGCAGCATCTATTAGCATGACGTGAGTTCGAATTTATATACTTTATACGTCTTTTTTATTTTTTGACGAATATAAAGAGTGATAAGAGGGTTGAATGTATTATCCCGACCCATAACATAACATTAAAATACTATCATACTCATTTTAACAATAAAAGTTCAAGTACATGTTTTTGAGGGGAGTACAAATTCTAACAATAATATTACATCTTGTTTGTTTAATTATATCATTAATAGATTTTGGCTTTTTAAGAAGAAAAACATTTTACATAATTTATTTAGTTTTACGAAAAATAATAATATTACAGACTTTATTTTTTTTTTTTTTCACAAGCTTGACTTATACCCCTAAAAAAACATGGCTTAGCAAAAGCAAAACATACAATCTCAAATTAATGTGTGGTATAAATAGGAAATTGGTTTATGTAGATTAATAATAAATAATTTATGGCTTAATTTTAATTTCATTGTTTTTTTTTTTTTTTGTTAACAGGGCTATCAAAAAATCAAATTGTTTCCATCAACATGGGGACAAAAGCCCATGTCACATGTCAAGCAACCTATACATGATCATGTTTGGTGTGATGCAAATTTTCCTTTCACAAATTCCAGATTTTGATCAAATCTGGTGGCTCTCATCAGTTGCTGCAGTCATGTCTTTCACATATTCCATAATTGGTCTAGCACTTGGAATTGCCAAAGTTGCAGGTTATATTTTGATACCCCATACTTAAAATTTTGGGTCAATTTTCTTATAGTTACATAAACTGATAATATTATGGCTTATTCATGAACAGAAAATGGTACTATCTTGGGTAGCCTCACAGGAATCAGCATTGGAGCTGTGTCAGAGACTCAAAAGATATGGAGAACTTCTCAAGCTCTTGGTAACATAGCATTTGCCTATTCCTATGCAGTGGTTCTAATTGAAATTCAGGTATACCTTTAGAAAATGGAATTCATATTAAGATGTTAGTTGTTGGATGAAGATCAAACAATTCATATTCGAGTTTATATTTACAAACAAACTTGAACTAAGTTCCGAAACTACAATTTGAATCATCTAATCTTCATTCAACAATTAAGACGGTTCAACTAGTTAAACCATGAACTAACAATTATTTAGAACATTTGTGTTGGGACTTGAATCCATCTAATATTCTTAATATTTCAGGACACATTGAAATCCCCACCATCTGAGGCAAAATCAATGAAGAAAGCAACCAAGATAAGTATTGCAGTGACCACAATATTTTATATGCTTTGTGGCTGCATGGGCTATGCTGCATTTGGAGATGCTGCACCAGGAAATCTTCTAACTGGTTTTGGATTCTACAATCCATATTGGCTAATAGATATAGCAAATGCAGCTATAGTAGTTCACCTTGTGGGAGCATATCAAGTATTTTCCCAACCAATCTTTGCCTTTATAGAGAAAAGTGCAACACAAAGATGGCCCAACATTGAGAAAGAATACAAAATTGAACTTCCTTGCCTTCCACCTTACAAGTTGAACTTATTCAGATTGGTTTGGAGGACAGTGTTTGTCATCTTAACCACTGTTACATCCATGTTGCTTCCGTTCTTCAATGACATCGTTGGAGTGATAGGTGCATTGGGATTTTGGCCTCTAACAGTTTATTTTCCGGTGGAGATGTATATCGCACAGAAGAAAATCCCAAAATGGAGTAAGAAATGGATTTGTCTACGGATATTCAGCTTTGCTTGCCTTGTAGTCTCAATTGCTGCTGCTGTTGGATCAGTTGCTGGAGTCTTAGTTGATCTAAAGAAGTACAAACCATTCCAATCAAGTTATTAAGCTTCCTTAGACTTGGTATATGTAATCTTAGACTTGCTATATGTAATGTACGAAACGTATGTACAATTATGTTATAAATCAATTGAATATTTGAATTATTACCATCCATTATCTTTCTCTTTTTTTTTTGGTCAAAAATTATGATCCATTATCTTGTTAAATCAATTGGATATACCTATTTACTATTATATGCAGTTCTCTTTCTGCATTGTGATTTATGACCATTGAAGTACTCTGGAATACCAGAAGTCATTTTCAATCTAATACACATTAGTCAAATAAAGAAATGATGAAACATTTTTTATCTGAATAAAACTAACTGATCACAGTTTTAATTTTAATCTCTACTTAAATAAGATAAAAGTAGTGTAATTTTATTTTTAACCTTTTCATGGAGGAAAACACACATTATCGTTTTTTGAGGAAAGCACACATTTACCAACAGACCCTTTATATATTTTCTTAAATATCAGTTTTACTTTATTTTAATTAAATTTCTCTTCTTCTTTTTAAGGAAATTTCTCTTTAATATCAGTTTTACTCAGTTTTATTTCCATAGTATAACACCGGGAATTCTTACCGCTTAAAAATATCGCATTTTTTTTTTATGAATGTGTTTAAGTAATTAAAATGTAAAAAAAAAAAAAGTTAAAATTGCTATTTTATTTGTGCTCGACTTTGTTTATGTTCGTCTTTAATATGTACTAAATGCATTGAAGTATTCGTCGTTTACATCCCAGGTTCTTATCAAAGGACGAAAATGTACTTTAGAACATACCCAGAAAATGTGAAGAATATAACCCACAACAAATGAAAACATGCTCAAGTTTTTAATAAAATTGAGTTTGTTCTCCCAGCACCATACAAAATAGTTGAACAAGCTTAACTGAATACCACTGACAAACAATGCTTAAAACTAGTATCAATTGCAAGGGGGGAACATAGAGGTTTGCTAAAAAAAATCAACTTATTGCTATAGCCTCCACTTGATGACAATTTGTGTAAATCACGTACATAACAGAACAATAATGGTTTATTCACATTCCACTAATTGACAACACTGATTTCTAATGAATAAAATACACAAACTTGAAAATAAATATTCATGTATAATTCTCAGTTTTTGATGTAAATCCACAACAAGATGGTATATATTCAAGACATCGTGCTATAATAATATATCACAGGTAGAAAAGAAGGGCATCCCATGACCACATCGTGGCGGACCCTCTCTTGAACCAAAATTAAGAAAAGAAAAAGAAAAGGGATCGCTTGTCGGCTTGTGAGCCCTCACTAGACAAGGATAATGAATAATAAAATTGATAGCACAAAAAGACATTTTACATCAACAAAACATGCTACATTTATAAAACATATGTAGAAACACAACAACCCCGAGAAGAACATCAATGACAACCGAGAAAGCCAGACATGGAAGCAATATGTTACCAACAACGCATCCTAACTTCAATCAAAACAATTATGCAATTGGGGAGGGTTGTGGTCTCCTCTGAATAGAACTGTCCAACAAATTACCTTGAAGTATATATTAATCCATCAAAGATTAAAACAACTCCTCGGAATTGAATTTATTCCACGCTTCCTGTTATAAAAAAATTATAAACCTTTCAGCAAATAGTGAAAGCAGAGTATTCTAGACTTAGCTATATTATAGTATTATACTAGACTCTTGATAAATATTCATGTCGCCATTAAAACATTTTTATGAAAAAAGAAATAGGAGAATTAGGGGCTTGTTTACTTTCTAAAATCATTTTCAGTTTTCATTTTCTAAAATTTGTATATTTTAAATTGCTAACAAGGAAATGGAACTCGTGTAATGAACAATTATAATAAACAAAGGATGAAAGGCAAGCTAGGAAGAATTGTTTATTTTTGTGGATGTATGTTCTCAAAAATTATAAAAGGAACATTGGATCTATACTCTCTTATGTTTATTAGATGATATGAAAATGATAACAGAAAATATGGCAAGTAAATAGGTCCTGGTATTTAAGTATTGAAACTGAAAATATTCAAGTAAATAGGCCACAATGAAATCTTTGTTTAGGAAACAATGAAAACAACACAATTTTGTTCTCACTGTTTTTATACAAAACTTTGAAGACTGTAAAAAGTGAAAATAAGTTGACATTTTGTAATAAAAAATGATAATAGAAAATGTTTCTTAAAACCAAACAAGCGGTAAGACTGAAAGAAAAATATGGATTGAGATGAGGAAATATGTGAGCCCTCACGATCAGAGTGTGAAAACCCCAAAGTTTAAGAATCAAAACGAAACCAAGCAACAAATAAACTGACAATCTGTGAAGGCAACACATCAGAGTAAACCCCTACCATAATTTTTTTTTATAAATTTCTCGATTATAAAGCACATAAGATGGTCAAAAATACCTTGAGTAGGTCGAACACCTTTTCTGCAATATATTTTTGCTGAAGAGTGGCACCCTTCTGCTGTACTTTATCTGGATGAATACACAACGTAGCTTTCCTATAAGCCTTCTTAACAGCAGCAGCTGTAATCAAATCAGTTAAACCGACTGGCTGCCAACCACATTCAGGCCACAGCACCTGATAATCATTCATGAAGGAAACAAGTTAACATCATTGACAGATTCTCTGGTCAAAAAATAGTTCACGCTAATTCTGTAACAAGAACAATAACACCTTAAATACACAAACAAAGGCACTTTTTTGGCTCATTCAAAATTCAAATGCATGAACCTTTTAGAGTGCATAAGGAAGACTGTCTGTGTGGACCATGAAGAATACGGTCCAACACTAGACCACTTGTAATATGCTATGCATATATTGCTATTTTATTCAATGATTAAGATCTCTGCCTGGTAACTTGGATGTTGAGAATTTATGGTAATTGTGCCTTAGGTCCTTTTGTTTCTCCTGAAGCCTTCACCCAAAGGTTTTCTGACCATTTAACAGAGAGTGCCTCAAACGGGAAATCTCCAGAGGTGGAGCACGAGGAGCCGATCGAAGCATGCAATGTGGAAGGTCTCGACGTGTGTTCCAGAGGAAGTGTGTGCACATGGGGTGGGGACCACCAAAAAAATCCCTTTGATACTACTGCCTTCAATTCTCTCTCCACAATGAAAAGTAAAATCCCTCTCTAGATGAAAATTCTCAAATTCTGCAATCTAAACAAAAACTGGCAAATGACAAAAATTATGCCCAGGTTGATGGCACTTCAATCGTTGTTTCCCTACCCACTCAGAGGTTGGAAATGGTGAGCGAAAAGGGGAAATGATAGATTCACCCTTCACAGTTCCCACACCAATTCAATTTAGGGAGTGCACCTCCTTACTTGCAATATTTAATTCTTAAATACCTCACCATACAAATGCAAGTATCTTATATAAGGAAGTACTGAATTTGCCATATTGAGAAACCTATTGTAGGCAAGGCAGTAAACTTGGGTGTCCATCTGTGGACGATATGTTATGCGGCCCACCATAGAATCCATGGTATAAAATTATGGAAACAAGTTGCTTTGACTCTCACCTTCCCCTGAATTGACTGAAATTGAATTATGACCACATCATTACATTCTTTTCAAAATCAAACAAACCTCTCTCATAAGGACGTGGTTTTCTGTAGGCTAATATCTTATCAGAAATTGCAACAATCAATGATACCTTTTGCAGGAAATAGACATGTTAGTTGCACCTTTAGTAAACAGAGCAACTCGGTCCTAGATCTATACAACCAGGACAGTTTTAAAAGCGACCACAGCCATTCACTTCTAGCCCTAGAAGGTGAATTGACAATCAGACAAGACACATGAGAAAGTATGTCCAACAATATAACAATTCCAGTATAGCATATGTTAAAATTTGGACCCAAGAATTGAAAACGTAAAAGAAAAAAGAGATGATCCATGCCTACATACTGCCATGCATGTGCTATACGGATCTGGAATAGGAAACATTCAGAGATATTATTCTGTGCTCTTACTAAGTACATACATATTGCAAGGTGGAGAGCAAAGCTCGTAAGTTTCCCTCTTTTCCTGCAGACCATCGCTTAATTTCAAAATCCAGTGTTTCACCAAGCCTCTGAAATCAATACACAGAAAAACAAATTAAATAACAAGAACAAAACCATATTACAATAAAAATTGCAAAATTTTATCGCAGCTTCTACAAAACAATTTTTGCCTGGAACAAGGATGAAGAAGGGATTGGTATTGTAAATGCAGTTATTGCAAGTATACGAACAAAAACCCCCTCACCCATAAATAGAAAGAAAAACAACACTACTTACACTTCTCTCAGCTTGCTCTCTTTGAGTTTGCAAGTCCCGCTGATTCTTCTCAGCCAATGCTTTTGCCTAGTACAAAATATCATGGTCATAGCATAAACAAGTTGGTTAAAAAAAGTGTATTTTTCACCGGTTCTTTGTATCTACCGTCAAGAAACAACAAAGAAAATAAATTAAGGAGACAGATGCAGTGATGCAATAACACATACCACACGCTCCTGAGACCTCTGGTGGCGTTCCAACCTAGCTTTTCGCCTTTCTTCACTTTCCCCTTCAACTTCTTGAAACTCTCCGGATGATGGAGCAGCTTCAAACCATAAAAGAGAGAGAGAGCGAACAAAATAAGCCATGTAAGTGATAGAAACTGAATTGAACTTAGGACACTGTAAAATTGTGTAGTATTTCATCAAATTAGCCACTAAATTCCGAGGACGGAAGCCTCTGTCACAGTATAGATATCTAAACTGTATTGAGACAGGAATAGGAAAAGGTAGCCCTGCTCCAGAAAATAGGAAAAATGGCGATGAACAGAAAAGAAAAGGCTCCTGTACTGAGAAGGACCCATATCTACTCTCAGCTTTTCGTCCCAAGATTTGCTAGCCTTTTCATGTCTTAAAGGTTACCCATCTTCCCCACTCCATTCTATTATTTGTCCCCTCCACCTTAATAACGGGCCTATTATTAATAGAAGGCCCAGCAGTAAGCAACGACAAAAACAAAGATGTTTTATTTTTTAAAATTAAAAAACACATTAGGTATGTGGGTCTGGCTCCTCTAAAGTGAGCAATCCACTTTAAAGGATAAAGTGAGTAATATCAACCATTGATTAACAAATCAAAGGTAGATATTAGAAGTACACCATAACAAATCATGAGTTTGTTAAAATATATTTGTTGTATGTGTATTTTCCTTGACTCTTCCATAATACTAACTATTGCAATCATCCTGGATCTTAGAGGATCCGAATCCTAGATATGTATATATTTGTTGTATGTGTATTTTCCTAGACTCTTCCCATAATACTAACTATTGCAATCATCCTGGATCTTTCTGTTCTCTGCTCTCAGAATCTTTCTTATCTTTCTCTATTTCAACATTGCAAGTCTTAACAAAAACAAACTACTATTGCATCAATAACACATTAAAATAGCAAACCTACCTCCAAAGATTGAGGTAAGATCATCAACAATATTACTTGATGATGGTGCTTTTTTCATATTTGAAGATCCGCTTTTCCTTGTTGCATCTGCCTCCTGAAAACATACAGGTTCAGACACTTATCAACCAAGTTTTGAATACAGATTAAATAAGAGTGGACATGGTTTTCAACCTTCCTTTTTATTTTAGTTTTAATTTAAATCAGATGATTTAAAAAATTTAAATAACTACATATTATTTACTTGTCATATTATAAAAAATAAAGTTGCTTTATTTATAAATAGAAATAGAAAAGGTACAACTACCCTCTATAACTATATTTTCTGTCTTTTTAGGATTATTGTTGAAAGATGGGAAGACACCAAACACCAAACCCAAGTTTGGCCATTATATTTGAATATAGACTACACATTTAAAGAAAAATTAAAAAGAGATCCTCACTGTGGAGTAGTCCCTAAAAGGCCTTGGAGCACTGCTGGGTCTTGAACCCGCGCCAAAGAAAGATTCAAGATCATCCCCATTCTTCTGTTGGTTCATCCTTGCAGAAGCTGCAGCCCTCTCTCTGGCCTCGGCAGCAGCCCTTTCTGCAGCACGTTCAGCTTTAACCCGTGCTTCAGTTTCAGCCCTCGCAGCTGTAGCTCTTTCCCGTGCTTCCCTCTCCTTTGCCGCTGCAGCAGCCTTTTCGGCTCTTTCCTTTGCTTCTGCAGCTGCCCTTTCTCGGGCTTCAGCATGTGCCCTTTGCACTGCAGCTCTTTCAGCACGCTCTCGGGCTTCAGCATTAGCTTTCCCAACAGCAGCCCTCTCAGCTCTCTGGCGTGCTTCAGCAGCTGCTCGTTCACGAGCTTCTCGTGTGGCTCTTTCTACAGCCTGTCTAGCCTTTTCTCTCTCCTCCCTTTCTTTCATTAATCTTCTTTGCTCCTTTTCCTCTCTCTCTTTTTGCTGCCGGTCACGTTCTAACCTTTCTTGTTTTTCTCTCTCCTCTGGTATAGCTCTGTCATCTTTTTCCGATTGCCCAAATTCTTTGCTTTTAGCAGCCTTTGTATGCTCTCTCTCCCTAACTTCCTTTGCATGCCTAAATTTAGCCTCAGCCCTATCCATTGCTTCCTTCATGGCCGCAGCAGCCGTGTTCATCTCTAACTCATCATCGGGAAGACCATTTCCACTCTCAGCATCATTACCGTGACTACTACCTGCAGCAAAATCATCAAGTTCATCAAACTGAGATGTTGGAGATGCCGATGCTGCAGCTGTAGCAGACCTAGGGTCATGAGAGAATCGAGTGGAACCCGGGAAAGAAGAAAATTCATTGGCCTTCTTTCTAGTGTTGGTAGAAGCCGGTGAACCTGTTCCTGACCTGGGAATATTCACTGGCCGTGGAGGAGGTGGTCTTGAAGGCGGTGGAGCAGTGGTTGGTTGTGTAAAAAGAGGAATCTCTGACACAGTCAGCCATACATCCTCACATGATTCCAAGTTTTCTTCATATTTTGGAGACATATCTGCCGGAATATTGGCTTGGCCAAAACCACTATTATTATTTGGAGGCGAAGTAGACCTTTGGCCAACTGGTTTATTAGAATCAGATGAAAAGGTAGGCATGTAAAATGAGGGCTGCAGAAAATCCCGATCACTTTCAATGGGAATGTCCTTTTGTGAGTGCCTCTCAGGACTCATCCCAGAAAACTTATCAACTGGTTCTTTATCTCCAGTCCAACTTGTGCTTGTGTTCAACCCTGGAGCACTGTTGTCCTTACTGCTATTTCTCTCAGATGAGAATGCCGGTACAGATCGCCCGAGCCCATCAAAAGGGTCAATGTCTTCATATATTCTGCCATTTGAAGTTGATGAACTATTATTTTTAGTGCTTCTAGAACTACTAAATTTACTAATTTCTTCCAAAGGGTCTGTGAAGTTGCTTCTGGATGAATCCATTGGGGCTGAAGTTGATGCAAATACTTTGAATGGGTCTTCTGCTTCGTTGGAGGTTGTTTTAGATGCACTTACAGTTGGGTCAGAGGACAAACCAATATCAGGAGCATGCCTGTTATAAACATATAAAAATGATTACGACACATCCAACATTGGCGAGATAAACAATATCTATGAAGTGCTCATCAAAGATAACACAGAAAATTATCTTGTTATTTATTCCATTTATCTGTGAGTGTGATAAATATATGTGGTAATTAGATTTTAAAATTTGAAAAAAGGGTGCACACAGCTTGAAACAAAGATTTCTCACTTCTTTTTCCCTTTACTGTTTTATTTCATGGAAAACAAAATGTTTTAAAAAGAGAACAAGTTAAAGATGATAGCAGGAAAATGATGTTGTTGTAATAATATGGGGTTTGGTTCTTATTCCTCTATTCACACACTCCTGTTTCCTATATACCTAAATGAAATACTTAGGGACAACACGATTATAAGATTTTTAATTTCTAGCACCTAATGGATGAAGCATCCTCAGACAAAGATAAATTTCTTTCTTCGCGGTAGTCCTTGTATGCATCAGCAACCAAACCAAATGAATAATTCACATTATAGAAAGAGAAACACTCAACAAATAAAATTCATTTCCCAACATAAGAATAAAGGTACGTCTGATGTGAATACAACCACCCTGAGCTGGAAACAAAAATGCTAAACTTAATTTGCATAGGGTGTGAGACATTCTCAAACTAATTAAGCCTCGAGATTTGATTGCATTTCTTACTCTTTTTAAATCACAAAGTGCACTGAAAGATTGAAAAATTATAGTAGTAGACAAGAGAATAAATAGGAAGCAATAAAAGATAGCAAGAGGAGGTCTTTCTGGAAAAAAAAAAATATGGTTAGGGGAAAAGTCCAAGTCTCTCGAATACATTAGTTGCAATACAGATTTTCAATTAATGAACACTATTTTCCTCGATATTCAGAGTAACTAGTACCTACCAAACTCATTGAGCTTTGTTCAATTGTCAACACAATAGAAAACTATAACCAATGTTACTAAACCTTATCTTTCAAATGTGCTATCAGCTATGGGCTATGGCAACTTAGGCTTTGTTTGCGAGGGGAGCTGAATAGAAGAAAAATATAGAAATCTTCCACATTTATTGAAAGGGTGTTTTTGTAGAGAATGATAAATGAATGTTTATGTTTATGATTAATATATTTTTAAATTTGAGAATATTATAAATAGATTGAATTTAAAGATTTGATATAAACCCTCCTCTAATACAATTTTTGAGTTCCTCCAAATCAGGGGAATTTTGAATTATGAAGAAAAATAGACAGCCCAAAGCCCTCCCGTTTCAAAGTCCTCTATTACTTCCACTTGTTTTCCGTTTTCTTTTTTCAAAGCCCTCCCCTTCCAAACTCGCAAACAAAGCCTTAATATGTATTGCATTGATTACGTCAGAGGTTGATATTATCACATGAACAATAACTTATGATTGTAATTACAAAATGCACAGGACATCCAAATGCATTTCAAAGACCTAATACATGGTATGCATTAAAAACCTCCTGAAAGAAAAATAAAAAATTGAATCTTCACTTCACTCCCAAATGAACAGTTTGCAATACATCGATGCTCGAAGTATATCGAAATTGAATACGACAACTGCAATGCATAATTAAGTAATTGACTACCATATATTCGGGAAAAAGAAGTTTAGAAACATGTATATACTTGCTTGCACAAAAAGCATAATCACGAAAAGTACTACTGAGTAACTGCAATTATTACAAAAGAATCTAAGTTACCAAAACAACAAAATACAGTGTTAAAAATATACTATATAATATACCTGTCACTAGACGATGATTTACTCTTTCCAAATCCAGCTAACAAATCATCAAAATCAGAACCACTTCTATCATTTTTGTCCAAACCTTTCCTACCAGAACCCTTCGAATCCTTACCAAATCCACCAAGAAGATCGTCAAATGCACCACTATCCGATTTCGGCGAGGCGAAAACGTTTTCAAAATTAACTTTCCCGGTGCTCTTCAGCCCAGGCACACCGTCAAAAACATCGTCGTCGTAAACCGGTTTATCATAAACCGGTGGCGGTGAAGAATTTCCGGCGGATCCAGGAAACATGGAATCCAAATCGAAGGGTGCATCGCGAGGATTGGATTTGGAGTTGGATCCGGTGGTGGTGGTGAAGAGATCGTCGAAACTGGAGGAATCGCGGTTGTGACGGTTGGTGGAGGATCCGAAAACGGAATCGGATGTACGAGCGGATCGGGATCCGAAATCGAAGTTGAGAGAAGTTGAATTTGAATTTGAAGAAGATGATTTAGGTGGTTGAGACATTGGAGCGGATTTACCTTGAGGTTTGATACCGAAATCGGAAGATGATAGAAGATTATCGAAATCGTTCATGGTGGAGGTTAGGGATTTTGCGATGGAATTGATGAAATTGAAAGGGGGAATGAAGAAGGTGAAGGAGAATGGGATCGGGTGTGTTAGAGTTGAGAGAGCATGCGGTGAGGATGAGGTGTTAGGCTTCTTCTCCCTTTGTCTTCTCGGAGAATTTGCCAACACGGATATCAATCAATCAAACTTGTTCAAATTCTTTTTTTATATTTTTGTAGGTGAACACTTGTTGTTCAAATTCTTCTATTTGTCAATATTCAATCATCAACCTATTCATGCAACATCATTAATTCATTCTCTTTTCGGAAAAAAAAAAAAAAAAAAATAGGGTGGCATTAACTTGTGTGAGCATATGTTAAGAAATTCAAAAAAAAAAAATATTTTTTTAAATTTTGTGCATTCAATTCATTAAAACATTAAAAATTAAATTTAATGCACGCTTTTCAATACTTTATTTCTTCCTTCAAAAAAAAATACTTTATTTCTATATTTGATTTCTAAACTTATGCCTTAAAAGCACAAGTTAACATTTCAAAAAAAAATAAAATTAATTCACTCTCTTTTGGACAATAATCATTCTCATGTATTAATGTTAATTAGATATGAATATGAGTATCTTAAAAAAAAATATGAATATGAGTAGAAGACAAGCAGACAATAAGATGCGTCGTTAAGTTTTATTAGATGGAAAAATCAATCTTCGTAAACACAATATTCATAAATCTAGAAGACACGATATTTTTTTTAACAAGCAAAAATGAATTATATTAACACTGACACGCAATTGTTACAGCACAAGGTGTGCCTGAACAATCACGGAAATAACACAGTCAAGTCATTATTACAAAGCAATTAGTCGATGCCCATACGTAAGAGCGGATTCGACCACCAAATATGAGTTCTGAAACTAAATACAACATTACTAGCTTTCAACCACCACAAGGAATAGGATTCTACTTTATTTAACATTTGTGGTAGCGAGCTTTGTTTATTCCTAAATAATCAGTCATTCCGATCATTCCACAAAATCCAAACACAAAGGAGCTATATAAGGTGAAAAAAAGATCTTCATGATTTCAAACCGCCAGCATAATGAATAAATTGTGGGAAATGGTCTGAAATAACCTCATATTCGACCCCTTGAACACCTAGCCACACTAGCACCAACGACCAAAGTGCACCAGAAGATGGGCAAATCAGAAACAGATGATCCAAGTCCTCGACTTGCCCACACCCGGCAAGACACAGCCGCGCCTCCATTGATATAATTCCACGATTTGCCAAATTCTCTTTAGTAGAAGACACGACATTGGTTTGCATAACTCTTTAAATGCTAAGCAAAAGATCAACAATCTCTGATGCTAAAAGGTCAAAAACATTACTCCTCCGTCCCTTATCAGATGACTTGTTTGACAATGTACATTTTTGTCCTAACATACTTTGACTTTATTTTTATACTAATATACGAAGATAAATAATATCATACAAAATATTGTTGGATTCGTCTCGATGAATATTTTCAAAATATTAATTTTTCATAATTTTTAAATAGATAATTAAAGATATTAAAGCTAAAAAAATGTGCATTGGTATGTGTGTCAGATTCAACTAAATCATCTAATAAGGGACGGAAGGAGTACTTGATTTTTTATAAGCCAACCAAGGGAAATAAAGACACACTATAGTTTTGTATAACCCTTTTTATGATAATTTTTAGGACTAGTTTTTTTTTCCCCCTTCTCTTGAGAAAAAGCTATATAGTGTGAAAGAAAAATAGGGAAAGCATCCCGAATCAAAACTAACCAATCACAATTTGCTATTTGGCGGAATACAGGGAGGTGTTTGTGGGAAAAACGGAAGTCAAGAAATAAACCTCCAGTTAAAACCGGCTACCTATTGTCGCTATACATTCACTCGCTAGAAAAAGCATTTCTTTATAATTATATAAGTATGAGATAGAGTTGTGTCACAAAATGGTTTTACAGATATAAATTCTTAAAATTAAATTATTTTTTTATAAATAATTAAGGCTTAAATATGTTTTTCGTCCCTCCAAATAGGGGTCGTTTAAAATTCCGTCCCTGCAATCGCTAATCCTTTTTTTTTGCCCCTGCAAAGTTTAATCAGTTAAAAATTCGTCCCTTGACCAAGTTAATGACTGCCACGTCATCAAATTAACAAAATGGCATGGGAATTGACGAAAATACCCCTGGCTTATTTTTTTTTTGTTTTTTTTCCTTAAAAAAAAAATTCAGTTTTTTCCCAAATTTTTTTTGCGATTTTTTCCCGAAAATTTTTCAGTTTTAATTTTAACAGTTTTTTTCCGAATTTTTTTTTGACTTTTAAATATTTTTTCAGATTTTTTTTAATTTAAAAAAGAATTTTAAAAATTTTGAAAAACTTTTTTTTTAAAGGAAAAAAAAATTAGCCCAGGGGTATTTCCGTCAATTCCCATGCCATTATGGTAATTTTGATGACGTGGCAGTCATTAACTTGGTCAAAGGACGAATTTTTAACTGACTAGACTTTGCATGGGCAAAAAAAAAGGATTAGCGATTGCAGGGACGAAATTTTAAGCGACCCCTATTTGCAGGGACGAAAAACATATTTAAGCCAATAATTAATAATAATTACCCTTTCTTTCCTTTGGCCTTTTCCTTTTTCTTTCCCTTTTACTTTTTTTCCTGTTGCAGATTGATTTTGTTGCTAATCAGTAATCATAGTGACATTGTTTTTTACTAGACCATCGACCTGTGCTCCGCACGGGTCCTACCGACTAAAATATGTACGAATAAGTTATATCATAATAATAAAAAAAAATGAAATATCCACATGATAAAAATGTATTACATTAATCATATCATCTTGACATTAATATAGTTTGAAAACCGTACATTTTACATTAGTTATCATACATTACGAAATACTATAAAAACGACATTTGAAGTGACATTAGTATTTTCACATTCATCATTGGTTATCATCAACCCGTTTTTTTTTTAATTCAACCCATCTCTTAAAGTAACTCTTGTTAATAGTCATCACAAATAAAACAAACAAAAATTGACTCCTTTAAAACTTGATCCAAGTCTTACACCAATTCCATATTAAGTTTGTGCTTGTGTGGCAAGAGTTTGTAATTCCCCTCATTAAATCCTACCATGACATTCTCTAGCTTATATGTTCCTCTTTCTTCAACCATTCCTTAAATCGTTGGCACCAGGAACTTATGAACAGTAGCATGGATCCATCCTCGCTAAACAAAAATTAACATGTCATTAACATAAACCATAGTATATGTTATCGTAGTGGCAACTTGAAAAAAGGATCATTTATTTATACAATCGATTTATATAATATACCTTCTCATCAACCAATATCATGTTCATGAAGATGATATCGTCTGGATTTTCCTTATCACGAATTAGCCATATATGGGCCACACAGACAATCAACTTCAAAGCCTTCTTTCCACCTGTCACAGCTGAAATGGGGGTGAAAATGTTTGCCATATTAGCAAGTTCAAGAAAGAGTTATATTTGCTTAAAGTCGAGAATGGTTGTATTAGCACAACTAAGTGGTATTTAAATAGGTAATTGACAATTCTCTTCGTTAGTTTCAAATGTGATTAATCATAGTCTTCTATTGGTAATAATTACTATTCAAAAGTTTTTAATTGCCATTAACTACGTTCTTGATTGCCATTAACACTACGTCATAATTACTATTCAAAATCGAATCAACATTGATACGTGTTATTTTTTGAAATAAGTACGTCATAATTGGTTTTAATAGGTAGTAATTGGTAGAGTGGTTATTGCATAATGCATAAAAGCAATTAAAAGTAATTCCTATACGAAAATATGCGACTTTCAAGTTTTTAATTGTCATTAACGACGTTTTCAAGCCATTAACTATGTTCTTAATTGCCTTTAACAGTACGTAATAATTACTATTCAAAATCGAATCAACCTTGATACGTGTTAATTTTTGAAATAAGTACGTAGTTAATTGCTTTTAATAGGTAGTAATCGGTAGAGTGATTGGTGCATAATGCATAAAAGCAATTAAAAGCAATTCCTATACAAAAATATGCGACTTAAAAGTTTTTAATTGCCATTAACGACGTTTTCAAGCCATTAACTACGTTCTTAATTGCAATTAACAGTACGTAATAATTAATATTCAAAATCGAATCAACCTTGATACATGTTAATATTTGAAATAAGTAGGTCATAATTGCTTTTAATAGGTAGTAATTGGTAGAGTGATTAGTGCATACTTTAGTGGTAAAATTCGAGGGAAATTTCACCTTGAAACGCATATCTTCCTATCACTCTATATCGGATAACACATTATAGTGTAAAAAATGCATGCGTGAAACATTGAAATGTCAGTAGAATAACGTGATAGGAATTAGTGTATGCGTGAAACAGTAAAAAATGTATACGTGAAACATTTTCAATGGCCACTTTCTAAGGGATGTTTATGTTATTTCTGATTAGCAATTAGTGTAGGGGAATTAGTTATTTCTAATTAGCAATTAGTGTAGGGGAATGTTGACCGACTTGATTAGGCTTTAATACGTATTCAAATTGCATTAACGAAGTGAGAGAACTTTTTTCAAGTATGAATAAATGGATGTGATCAAGTGCTTGAACGGATGAGATTACTCGAGCAATTAGTACATGTTTAGGAGGGAAAAAAGCTAGGGAATTAGGGCAAAGTAGGGAGAATTAGGGCAAACATGATAGTCAAACAAGTCTAGCTTTTATAATAATAAAGGATAGAGATATTCTAAAGTTACATTATTAACATTTCTAAAGTTACATTATTAACATTTTGGCTTCAAATGGAAAAGGGTTAATTTAATTCACTGTATCTATTGTTGTTGAGAGGGATGACCGGTAGTTGTGACACCACCATGCAATGCAAGGTTAGAAATAATCATAGCAAAAACATGTCCATGGGCCTTCATGTTTTAGAGAGCTACAAGATAGATGTTGGCCCCCGGGTAGCACTTTGGTGCCATTAATGGCACCGTGCCATTAAATCTGGGCCATTAATGGCACCAAGATAGATGTGTTGTGTGGCCCAGATGCAATGGTAATGTGTTTGTGTGGCCCAGATTTAATGGCACGGTACCATTAATGGCACCAAAGTGCTACCCGTTGGCCCCCCTCTGCCAAGATATTCTAGGAGCCCTTTAAAAGCTGTAGAATTTTAAAGTAGTGTTATTTGAACAACCAAATGAGACAACATATGTGACAACTTCTTTTTTCTCTCTTTTCATTGGTTAAAATCAATGGAGAGAGGAAAAGGAAGAGAGAGAATAAGAGTATAATGTGAGTATGAGTGAGAAAATTGTCAAAAGGTCTTCAGAAAGTGATTGTACAAATATCATTTCTCTTTTGTAAAAAATGTTACTTATTTATGGGACTAGCACACTTGAAGTCATGTTGGGCGGAGAAAGCTTCATTCTTATGGATATATAGTTTTACTGTTTCAGAATCTCAGCCTCCATTTCAGTGGGAAAAGGCCAAGACAGAGCATGTTGTCAACTTCTCAAGTTTTGTTTCACTAAAGAGTTAATATTTTATTTTGAGATTAAATATATGTTTGTCCCTCTAAATATTTTAACTTCTATTTTTAGCCTATTTAAAAATATTGATAATCCTAATAAGTAGGTTGATGCAATATGTGATGATAGTTTTTTTACAGGAATATGTGATTTTTTTTTAGGGGAAATATGTGAGAGTGGTTATTTACTTTCACTGAAATGTTATATTGCGTGTGATTCAATTTTACTCATATGGTAAAACCAGAATTCCACATCTCAGCCGATGTTTGGATGTGCTGTGTGCAGCCAATTACTTCCACGACATGGTATTGGTAGTAAGTCTTCTAAACACTATATTACAAGAAGCTACAATCTTCATATTACCAAAGCATATTTTCCTTCAGAAGCGTAGGTTTAAAAAAAAAAAAAAAAAACTACAAATTATATAGCTTTAATTTGAACTAAATGTGCGTCTAATATTATTCCCCAACCAAAACAAACATGTACTTGGACCAACTGTCTGTTCCATTTCACGTTTTCAAAAGAGTGGACATTTACAAGGGGTGGTATGAATCAAAGAAGGGAGAAACCTTGTTTGAGGCAAAGGCATACCCGAGATTAAGAAACAAGTAAACGAGTATTAGTACAAATTTTTGTACTAATATATTCCATGTTGGTCGTATTACAAGCCATATTTTTATAAAATCACTTAAAAAGGAAAAAACTTATCCCTAGCTCCTCCTTGTGTGTGTTGGTCTCCTACTTCATTGTCTCGAACTGATTAATGCTTGGGCTACCATCAAATGAGACATCATTCTCAGGGACACTGGCATCAAACTTATCACTCTTATCTGATGAAGTAGTGGCATATGATCCCAGAGCCTGTCAAATTATCACATTCCAAGTTGTGTCATTGCATCAACTTTAACTTATTGATGATGTTTACAAGAGTTTATATTCAAAATACTGTTGAAATGCTGTTTTCGAGTAAAAATTAATTAAGCAAAAATCAAATATGTGCCAAGCCAACAACCACGTTCTTTTCTTAATTAAGTTTCTCATGAAATATTATAGGCATAGCTCCCAGACAATGTCAAATGACCGGATATCTAGTGTGTACTAAATGTCTAAAACAAGAGACTTACAGTTTCATTTGGAACAACCGCGTATCTCACTGACAAGGAGGCAAATGATTTCCCTGTTCAAGGGAAAATGAAACATCCACAATCATGTTTTAATTTTTCAACAGCGAAAAATCGATTCTAAATTTAACCGACAAATGGTATAAATCAGTAATGTATACAAAAACGAATAGAAAATAGAAAAATGGGCCCAATCAGAGAACCTGATGATGGATACTTTGAGGATTCTATGTGCTGCCCACTGCATCCATCAACACTGAAGGCATCAATAATCGTTGGAACGTTCCTGTAAATCCCAGAGAGATCACATTAATATTCAAACCTTGTAATGAATTGTAACAATTACGTAAGACTATATTCAATATATGGTTTCTTGAGCATGAAGTTACCGGTCTGTGGTGTCTCCATGCCCAAGTTGTCCGTTTGCACCTCTTCCCCAAGAATATACATTTGCGCGATCGGTAACAGCAACCGTGTGTCTCCATCCACTTGACATCTGAACTACTTTCTACCAAGCCAAACAAGTTTGCAGACATAAAAAAAAGAGTTGTCATGACTCATGATTATACACAGCCAGATCTTTTTAAAAGAATAAAGGAAAGAAGGTTCAAGTACCTGAGCATGAGGAAAGTTCACTAGCATGGGAGAGGAGCAATCAAAATTGTTACCAATTCCAATCTGTCCGAACTATAATGAAAGAAAAAAAACAGGTTACAATTTACCAAACACATGCTAAAAGTGTTTCAACTTCATTATTTAACCAACCATAATATTTATTCCTAAGTATTTTGTTCATGAGTATTTTGTGATTTTAAGATACAAAAAATATCATGAAAATAGGAAAAACTGTAAACCTTATTCCAACCCCAGCCGAAAAGTTGTCCATTAGACGTGAGTGCCATACTATGCCTCCATCCACCTGATACCTGAAAAAAATGAACATAAAGTCGAATTTGAATCTCAGACTATTAGCCTCTACCTCACCATGTGTTGATCTGTTAACATGGAAATACCAAACATACTACGAAGAATATAAACAATTAGAAGGTCTGCATGAAATTAAAGGATCACCTGAGAAATGGACTTATCACTCATTGCTTGAACTTTGCGAGGCACAAGACAGTCTTCAAAGTCCCCATGTCCAAGCTGACCATATTTACTCCATCCATGTGTGTATAATCCACCGGAAGATGAAACCGATATCGTATGCCTCCAACCACAAGAAACCATTACTATCTTGTCACCCTGCAAAATGGATATTTGCGATATCAGAACTCCACTATTCTCCCACGTCATCCATCCCACTCCTTAAAGTATGTTTTGAAATTGTTTGTATGAAATGACAAAATGGTGAGTTCTAATTGGTTGTCTGTGTAAAATAAATTTACAATCACAGTCCATTCAACTCTTTTCTAAATTATAATAGATATAAGTTTGAGGACATACATCAATGTTCACTTTCTCAGGGATCAAACGATCATTTGTGTCTCCCAATCCCAAGTTTCCATATCGTCCCCAACCCCATCCGTACAAATCCCCGTCTTCCGTAATTGCTACGCTATGTTCAGCACCAGCAGCCACCATTTTGATACGTATTCCCTGCAACAGTTGAAAAATTCATGTGTCCTAGTTAGAATTCAGAGTAGTGATCATAATAGATAACCTAGATTCAGCTCTGATAAAAAAAGTACCTCGAATGCTAGAATTTTTTGTGGCACGTGAGAGTCCTTCGTGGTACCAAGTCCAAGTTCACCATTTTGATTCCGCCCCCAACTTTAACAGCAAAAGAATACAATGAACGGCTATTACGATGCGAGAAAAACATTTTTAAACAAACAAATTAAAAAGAGATTAAAATATGTGCAACAAAGAAGTACGAACCTCAACACCTTGTTTTCTATAGTAACTGCCAAACAATGACAGTCCCCACAGGCAATTTGCTTTATCCTTAGACCCTGTAATGCTCTAATGGGATGGGGAATGAACAAGTCACTAGGATCACCATGACCTAATCTTCCAAAATCACCCCTGGAAAATCATAATATGGTAACTGAGATATAATGAACAAACATTTTTAGGACATATATGAACTTGTAAGCTATGGTACCATTATAAAACAACTGCTAAATGAGATTCTAATTATGCGAAAAAAATTAGCCAAATATTGGTAAGTAAAGAGGATACCATCCCCAACTATATACATCCTTGCCGGACTCGGAACGTGCCACTGTATAATCAGCTCCACAAGTAACAGATACAATGTCTTGGCCATCAAACGCGCTTAGTTTTGTGGGTAAGAGTCGATCATCGGTATCACCATGGCCTAATTGTCCGTCTTCTCCTCGCCCCCAAGAGCAAACAACATTGCCAGCTGTTAAAGAATCAAAATTGAAACAAACAAAAGAATTACAGAAATCATAACTAGGTCCATATCCAGATGATAAGAAGTTCTTAATTTATTCAGAAAAGAGTTGTGTGAAAGCCAAAGAAACTCAACAAGGAAGACGAACTATTCAAGTTAATCACTGTAGCTTTGGAAATGGATGCCACCTTTGGAGGCAAAGAAAAAGAATGGAAGTATAAACTAGTTTTTTTTTCTTAACCCTCTGGACTCGGGGGAACGAGACCCTCTAGAGTTCAGCTAGGGGAGTAAGTAAAATATGACCAATAATTCTTTCAGCCAGGACTCGAACTCAGATACTCCCGATTGATTTGTCCGTAACTGAAGTTTATTAACCACTTAAACTCAGATACTCCCGATTGATTTGTCCTTAACTGAAGTTTATTAACCACTTAAGCTCGATCACTTAGTTATAAAATAAGGTATGTGATCCAAATCTAGGCCGTGACATCAAGAAGTTTTATCTCTCCATGTCCCCCAATATGACCATCCAGTCAATAAGGCCACATTTAACTCCAATCTTCCGCAATACAAAAGGGTCGCAAAGCAACTACGATTGTGATATAAATTTTGATAGTAAACTAGTAAATTTTGCATTCATTAAACGAAGTACTTCTTATAGACAGATTACAAGGACATTACAAAAAAACTGATTCAGTGTGTGTCTGTGATGGAGACCTAGACGCAAATCTCGAAATATTGAAATACAGTATCAATGATTGGCTGATTAACAGAAGTTCAATTCAAATACAATGACAATATGAAACCTAGATCATACAAATGCAGGTAGGCAGACAACATAACATAAATAATCCAAAAAAAGAAAATAAAGGGTCATTGTTAGGGTCTTAGGGACCACAGAGATGCAAGTAACAAGGTGGCGGACTTCAGCTTAAAACAGAGAAACAAAGCATACAATAAATGCAAAATTTTAAAAAAGCTTGTAATATAAACTTAATCAAACTTTCAACAACTCAAATGTAAGATTTCACTAGTTATAGTAATAGTACAAAATAGATGAAATCAGTGCTGCTTACTGAGAAGTGCAACAGTGTGGCTAGCACCAGCAGATATGAGAAGAACATGGGGAGGTGAAGCACTGTTTTCACTCATCATCACTTCATTGTCCATGATCGCCATCATTTCTTTGAATATATTATAGAGCAGGAAAGTGAAACTTCAACAAGACAATAAAGAAAATATAATAATGATACTAACAAACAAATAAAGTCTGTTTTAGTTCACAGAAGTCTAAAATATCAAATGAGTAGGTGAAATTCAATTAGATCATTCAAGAAACCGTATTATAAAAATACAAAAACCTGCTTTTGGTACCATACTGCCATTAATTTTGATATCAATACTATTTTTTTTTATACAAAGTCTGATACGATACTTTAACTAAATTTAAAGTTTCAAATTTATTATTTATTCTCCTCGAAAAAAATTATTTTTTATTTATTTTCTTTAAAATGTGAGATTTTTTAAAATTGGACCAGTCGATTGAACCGTAAACTAGCAAAACTGTATATCGATTGGACCATGTTCAACCCAATTTTTAAAACATTATTTTATTGATAAAAAATATCATTTATCTTTTTTTTTGTTCACAATGTTGTGGGATACCTCATTTCGTTAGACTCAATCTTCATTGATAACTCAAAGTCTAGCGATTTTGCCACGTATATTTGGATTTCTTAAAGTCAAAATTTTCTACATTTCATGTATTTAGGATAAAAATTAGGTTATTTTTATCTTCACAACGTACCATAAATGCACTTGCACACAACAATTTCTTTCACTTAACAAACTTTTATCTATATGTAGGAAAGTTTAGAAAACTCAAATGTAGAGAATCCAAGTCCCCCAACACTATGCTACTCAATCAGACATTCAACCAATATCATACAACTTTAGTAAGATAAAATACTTTTTAATCTAAAAAAAAGATAAATAAAATGTTTAAAACTTGAAATTAAACTAAAGAACCCTAGTACAATTTTGTCTTTTCTCTATTCTAACTCATTTTATTTTGCCTCTATTGTATATGTTTGAAAGGGAAATGAAGAATTGCTTATTATATAGTAGTTCAATATATTATAGTAGTTCTCTATGAGTAGGTCTGAAGTTAGTTAGGCTCTGTTTGGTAAACCCAAAAAAAGAGCTTTTAGCTCTTAGCTTTTAGCTTATAAGCTCATTTGACAAAAAAAACTCTGTTTGGTAACACTTTAGCTCTGTTTGGTACAACGAGCTTATAGCTTATTTCAGGAGCTTATAAGCTATTTTTCAGAAGCTACTTCAAGTAGCTTTTGAGCTTATAGCTTTTAGCTTCTCATTTTTTCTTCCATATTTACCCTTATTATTCAAAGCAAAAGCTATCAACTAATTTTACCAAACACTTCAACTAACTTATCAGCTAAAAGCTATCAGCTAGCTTATCAGCTATCAGCTATCAACTAATTTTACCAAACAGAGCCTTAGTAGTACATACATAGTACTAAAATAAAATGAATGCTTTGAGGACAAAAATGAATGCTTTGGTGAAAGAGAAGCAATAGAGTTGAGTAGAATTGATTAGAGATTGTTGCGGGTGGATCAATGGTAGGTGAAGTGCACTTATATTTCATTATTCCCAGACAGGTACCATCGAACTATTTTTGGTTTCTTTGTCTCCGTTTAACTTACTCCATCCATTTTAGATTTAGTGTCACATTTAGGTCGCACACGTTTCTTAATTTAAGATTTTTTCTTAGATGACGTTTCTTAAAGAAATTATTAATCGTCTTGATTTTACGATGAAATTTGTTTTATCTCTACCAAAACATTCATATTAATTAAAAATATATTAGTGAGAAAAAAAATGTTACATTAAAAATAAAATAAAACAAATATATGAAAATCTCGGGATCTAGGGAGGATGATATTGATAAAAATGCACACAGATTTTGGCATAGTGGTTAGTAAGAATCCTTAGCATTTTCAACCTTTGGAGTACTATTTTCTGGGTTGGGTATGCGCCTTCAATCCCAAGTAACATGCCATATCATGATCTTTCTTTCTTAGAGATCTCTCAACTCTCATGTCTCAATCTTTTGTTTTGACCCATCTCGTATCTCTATTATGCAAAAATAACACATTCATTAAATATAGTTGTTAAGTACATTTAATATTTTTTACTGATGTAATAAAAAAATAACTACATTTCTCAAACTACTCTTTCTTATTAATTAATTTTGCATGAGAAATTGTTTTATTGAAATTTATTTTGAAAATAATCAAGTAATTAAGCTCAAATGGTTATTGAGTTTCACCAAGTAATTAATTCTTTGATGAAACAATTTTTGGTCAAGCTATCCTTACCAGATATAAAGTCCTCGAGCATAACTCATTTAACAGAGAAAATGTATTGTTGTATGTAGAGGTCGGGATTCAAACCCCAAATACCCACTTATTTACCTTAAAAGATGAATTTTAACGACTATACTGCATCAGAAAAAATAATAATAATAAATCTTGTTGCTCTATTTCAAAATTTAAGTGAGCCAAAAGTTTGTGTGGGTCTTTGTCCACTTCTATTGGGTGTTGGCTACTTCACTTTGATTGTGGTGGAAGGTGGCGGCTATTTTGTAAAATGTTGTCCACTAATATCCATACTTAAATCATAGTACATAATCTACAAAGGAACCGCAACCAACCAAATCACAAATATCTCAAATCATCAATCATGAACTTCAAGCGCATGTTACAAACATATAAAATAAATGTCATGTTAACTTGTGTTCTAAGGGCACATGTTAAAGAACAAAAAAAAAAGAACTTTGTATTGGAAAACATAACATTTTAATTTTTAAGAAGTTGAATAAACGACTTTTAAGGAGTATTTCTATAATAAGTTTCTTAACATGTGCCCTTGAGGACACAAGTTAGCATTTGCTATAAAATAATCATAAACATAGATAAATCTAAAACATATGAAGGCAAATTAACATTAAAGATGTATTCTTAAATATATCACCATTCAACATATGATCCGAATAATTTAGGACTTTTAAAAAAAATCGAGAAAGTGACAAATTAATTAATTAAAAAACACTAACTTCAAAGAGATTCGAACTCAACACATATAATGCTAAACTTTTATCATTGAGTTAATATATTAAGGGTGCGAATAGGTCAGGCCAGAGTCTGACCTACGAAAATTTTTACAAGCCTAAGTCTGACTTATGGTCTATTATAGGCCGTTTTTCTTGGTCTGTCTTGACCTATTTAAAAGCATGGACTAACCAGAAAGTCTACTTCCAAGCTTACTTCACATTAAGGTCGTCAAATAGTTCATTTGACCTACTAAATAGGCTAAACATGCCTTAAAACCTACTTAAAAGCCTATTTCTTTGCAAGCAAATTTTAACAACATTAAAGTCTACTTAAAAAGCTATAACAACAAATCATAATGAATTTAGAGTATTTATAATGTATGCAATTATTTATATATATAAAAAAACTTTAATAGATATGTATTAATAGGCCGACCTATCATGCTTAACAAGCTTTTATGGAAGTCTAAGCCTGAACTATTTAACTAAAAAAGCTTTTTAAAAAGCCTAAGTCTAAGTCTCTCTACTAAACAGGCCAGGCCATAGGCCCCTGTAGGTCGGTCTAGCCTATTACCAACCCTAATTGTCATATTAGTCCATATAAGAACCAGGTTACTGTCAGCATTTCAGGACAATTTTAACGTTGTAGATTATTTTGACCAAGGTAATGCACAATCAATAATTATTTTGAAATTTCAACACATTGATGGACTATTATGACTACTCGCCACACATTCATAGGCAAAAATGACTATTTCCCCTTTATTTTAAGATAGATTCATGTAATTTATTTATTTATTTTTCGGTCGAAAGAGATGAGATTCCAATCAACGGAGGCTGGATATGTAAGCTTAGTTTGGGTTGGACTCAACATGAACAAAATTAATCTATTTTTATTGACAATTTTTTTTTTGGTTTAAATATATTTTTAGTCCTTACAAAATTACAAATTTTCAAGTTTAGTTCCTAAAATATTTTAATGGTAATTTTAGTCCTCCATAATTTAATGGTTTGTAAGAATAGTTCCTATTTTGAATACTTTTTTACAAAAAATGGACATTTTTAGTCCTCCAAAATAGTCCCTATAAAATGCAAATAGAGACTAAAAGTGAATAATTTTTTTGAAGGGACCAAATTTGAAATCTTGTAATTTTGTAGGGACTAAGAACATTTAACCCTTTTTTTAGTAAGCAAAAGAAATCTAATTATTAATCTATTGCTATTGTGTTTTCCAATTCATCAACTACTGCTTTCTTCTTACATCCCTACTTTTTTTTTTCATAGGTCCCTCTATTTAAAATAATTCTATTTTAAGCGTATCGAACATAAAATATGTATGAGTCACATATTCCAATTGGAATTTGAGCTTAATTCATACAATAACTAGCATGGACACCCGTGCCAAGCACGGGCTAGAATGTCGTTATATTTGATGGAGGGAATATTGTGATGTATCAGGTGTTACTTAAAATTTTAGATGGAGTTTTGGTTGTATCATTATCACTTGTGTGGTTTCTCTTTATCCAAATTGTCGATCTACATCAACGTAGGCTCCCACAGAAAGCCCAACGGTGGTATCACATCCGGGTTCGACGTTGTGGGGGATCGAGAGTTGTTCTTGGTGGTGGACTACAGACACAAAGATCCTAACACTTAATGGAGAGATGTTAATGTCTCAAGTGTGAGTTAAAATTCCGTATTGTATGCAAGAGTAGATGTGAGAAACATATAAGTGAAACTCGTATACATAATGCCTTAAGACTTTGAAAGAAGATAGGATGTGAATCTCACTTCTGTGATTGATCTTAGCTTAATGTGATAATACAATCCATTGTAGGATCCTAGCCTAATGTGATGATTTGTTTCGTTATTTTTTGAGTGTCATTTGTTTAATTTTTCATCTTAAATTTTAGTTTTTGAATGTGATTAGCTTTCATGCACAAAAAAAAATAACCTTTGTCATTTCAAATTCCTTCACTTATGGTATTTCATGGGATCTTGCAATGGAAAAATGTATATGTATGATGAGTTGACAAAATACATATTCGTTACACATTTTAAATAGATGTACATATTTTCAATAAATCTAATATTTTGGTAGCATAATTGCCAAGTAATATTCAACTTCTTCAACAAATCCATAAAATCACCAGCAATTCAGTATGTTTCCTATGCTCTCACGAATAAAACGCACACTCCTTATTTTATTTTTTTTCTCTTTTCATTTCTATCAAGTTCAAATTCATTTTTAATCTTCTTTTCTTTTATAATTTACTTTATCTCTTCTCATGAAAGAAAGAAACAAACACCCCTCTATGAAACTGCCGCCAACCCACTTTTTTTTACCATGTCGTGTCTTTGACCTTATGTGATATCTCACCAGATCACATACATAATAGTCTCACACTTCTAACAAAACTTTTGCTCAAGCTTTGAACAACGTTTGTGACATCCCCCAAAGTCAACTACCAAAACCAAGCAAGAAAGGAGACAACTTTGCAATCCCTATTCCGGATGAAGAATATGACTTGGGAATGGAGGATTGTAAATTCAATTTACATGCTAGGATACTCTGGCCAAAAGGCTCGACGCCTCTCACGGTGGTTGCCCTACGCACAAAACTCCAACCAGCCTGGAAGAATTTGGGAAGATGGGGAATTACATCTCTAGGTAAGGGATTTTACGAATTTACTTTTACTTCCATTGAAGATGCGAATAGTGTTAGGTCTGTTGGTTCCTGGAACCTTAATCCTGGTATTTTGAAACTGTTTGCTTGGACTCCTGACTTTAATCCTAGCATCCTTCAAAACTCTTCTGCTCAAGTCTGGGTCCGTATCTATGGTCTTGGACAAGAGTATTGGAGACCAAAAATACTCTTTGCCATTGCAAGTAGTGTGGGTACGCCTTTGTGCACTGATGCAGTCACTAGCAAACCTGCTATTGAAAGAACTTTTGGCCACTTCGCTAGAGTCCTGGTTGATATGGATTTATCCAAAGAACTGAAGTACAAAGTTTTGGTGGAAAGAAAGGGCTACGCCTTTTTTGTTGAACTTGGATATGATAATCTGCCAGCTTTCTGCAGCTATTGTAAGATGACAGGGCACAGCTTGGATAAATGTCGAAAAATAGCTGAAAAAAATGACAATTCCAAGCCAGACTTGCATAACAAAAAGGATGAAGGAAGAAAAGGAAAGAATGCAGCTATCATCATTGATGAGGAGGAGGGAAATAAGGAAAAAAATGATGTGCAGCCTACTGATGCAATTGATCTTACAAGTCAGAATAATGAAGAAGTTTTGCCTGAGACTGAAGTGGAACAGGTAAACCCAGACTTTGATAGGCAGGATGCAGGGCAACATACACATGGAGTTGCATTTGATGATGAAGTTTATTCATCGGATGATTCTGAGTTTGTGGATAATACTCCAAATGTCTGCAAATCTGGTCAAGGCTCGAGCCAAAAAACCAACCATAGCCAGACTCCAAACACTAACCAACAATTAAACAATAGCCAGCAAAACTCCCTTAGCCAGAAAGTAAACAATAGCCAGGCCTCAAAACCCAGCCACAATACAACCCACAGCCTTTCTAACACTGGCCAAAAATCACAACCAAGTCTCAATCAACCACCTAATATTCCACAGATTACCCCAGATAGAATCCAGCATGATATGGCTTTCCTCCAGAATTCTTGGGCTAACTTAGCAAATTTGGAGGAGGACCAGGAAGATGAAATCACATTGGAACATCAACAAAGATGCATTGATCTACAAATTGCACAGGAGATTCAACACAACATTGATGAATCTGGTTTTCAATTGGTGGCAAGTAAGGCAAAGCAAAAGAAAATCAACAAACAAAGTAATGCTGCAGCTTCCAAACCCTACACCTTGAGATCCAAGGTAGCCATTCCTAAACCTTTTAGATGAAGTGTCTTTTCTGGAACATTAGAGGAATAGCCAATTCTCCCACAAGATTGGCTTTAAAGAAAATTATAGTTAACCATAAACCTGACATAATCCTGATAGCTGAACCATGGATACCTTTTAATAGTTTCCCTTATTATTGGTTGAATAGCCTAAATTTGAAGCTGTTTGCCCTTAACATCAGAATCAACAATATCCCCAATCTCTGGTGTATATGCTCTAAATCCCTTAACCCTACCATCATTGATGCAGATAGTCAGCAAGTCTCCTTCACCATTACTGACAACAATATAACATATGGATTCAACGCCATATATGCCTCAACAAACTATATCACTAGAAGACATTTGTGGACAAAACTCCAAACAATCCAAAGCCAACATAACATACCCTGGTGTTCAATTGGTGATTTTAATGCCATTCTGGGTTCACATGAAAATAGAGGAAACTTCAACCCAGCAAGATTACCAATGGAGGAATTCTTCAACTGGTCTGATGTTAATAACCTTTTCCATATCCCTACTAGGGGGGTGCATTTTACTTGGGCCAATGGTAGAAGAGGTGCTAGACACACAGAAAGAAGGTTAGACAGGGCCATTTGTAACCAACTCTGGTTAGATAATTGTGTTTCCCTAACTGTTTCTTCCCTAACCAGACATCAATCTGATCACTTCCCTATCCTTTTGGATTGCAAAACCTCATCCATCACACAAGCATCTCCTTTCAGATTCATGAAGATGTGGCTTCTTCATGAGGATTGCAGCAGAATTGTTTCTGAATCATGGAACACTAATGTTGTTGGTAACCCGATGTTTGTTCTTTCTAGAAAACTAAAACTGTTGAAGCAAAAGCTCAAAGACTGGAATCACAACATTTTTGGTAATGTTCATGTCCTCGTTAAAGAAGCTGAAAAGAAGCTGGTTGAGATCCAAGGAATAATTGATGGTCAAGGTATGACTGATGAGCTTCTTGAGCAACAAAAAATAGCTCAGATACAATTTGAAGAAACCCTTAACAAGGAGGAAGCTTTTTGGCAGGAAAGAGCTAAAACAAAGTGGCATTTAGAAGGCGACAGAAATACCAGTTATTTCCACAGAATTGCTAAAATTAAATCCAAAACCAAACCTATAACCGCTATCAGAGTTGATGATGACATTATCCATGAACCTGAGCAAATTGCTTCTCAATTTACAAATTATTTTCAAAATTTATTTTCTTCTAACATTGTTTTGCAGGTGGATGAGCTTGTGGAGGAGGTGATTCCAAACATGATCTCCAACAGCACAAATTCTTTGCTTACTATGTTCCCTTCCATTGATGAGATCAAAAAAGCAGTGTTTGAGCTTAACAAAGACGGAGCCCCTGGTCCCGACGGTTTTGGAGCTATATTCTATCAATCGTTCTGGAGTATTATTTGCAAAGATGTTTGCAATGCTGTTATTGAATTCTTCACAAGGGGTTGGTTTCCACCTTGCTTCAACTCTAATACTCTTGTGTTAATTCCAAAACATGACAATGCAGATACAGTTGATCAATTTAGACCAATTGCTCTGGCGAACTTTAAATTCAAGATAATCACAAAAATTCTAGCTGACAGACTGGCACCCATCATGAATACCATCATTTCTGAGGAACAAAGAGGCTTTATACAAGGAAGGAACATTAGGGACTGCATTTGTACTACCTCAGAGGCTATCAATCTCCTTCATAATAGATCTTTTGGTGGAAACATTGCTTTCAAAGTTGATATAGCTAAAGCCTTTGATACTATTGAATGGAGCTTTCTTCTTAAAGTGTTGAAGCAATTTGGTTTTAATAATCTTTTCTGCAGCTGGATCAAGGCAATTCTGGAATCAGCCAATTTATCTATAGCTATCAATGGTAAGCAACATGGTTTTTTCAAATGCAAAAGAGGGGTGAGACAGGGAGATCCCCTATCTCCTCTTCTCTTTTGTCTAGCAGAAGATGTTCTCAGTAGAAGTATCAAAAAGCTTGTGGATCAAGGGAAGATTGAACCCATCAGAGGATCCAGACACTATCTTGTTCCTTCACACACTCTTTATGCAGATGACATTATGGTTTTTTGCAAGGCTAAAGCATCATCAATCCAAGCCCTAAAGGATCTGTTCCACAGATATGCTGCTATTTCTGGACAGCTTGTGAATCCAGCAAAGTCAACACTATATGCGGGTTCAATCTCCAACTCTAGAATCTCACAAATCTCTGCTCAAACTGGTTTCAATATTGGCAGTCTTCCTTTCACATACCTTGGTGTCCCCATTTTTAGAGGTAAACCAAAATCTATTCACCTTGCCCCTATAGCAGACAAGATCAAAAGTAAACTTGCTGGTTGGAAAGCTTCCCTTTGCTGGGAGAGTTCAATTGGTAAAGTCTGTGGTTCAAGGCATGTTATTACATAGCATGTCAATTTACAGTTGGCCTAAATCTCTCTTAAATGAGTTGGAAAAGTGGATTCGCAACTTCATATGGAGTGGGGATGTAGAAAAAAGAAAATTGGTTACAGTATCATGGAAAAAATGCTGCAGACCTGTTTGTCAAGGAGGCTTAGGATTGAGATCCTTAATCTCTTTGAATGAAGCAGCTAACCTTAAATTATGCTGGGATTTCAGAAACTCATCTCAATCATGGGCTAAACTTCTTAAAAGCAGGTGCATTAGAAAAAATAAACCAATCTCTTATCATATTCTCTCATCTGTATGGAGTGGTATCAAAAATGATTTTCAATCTGTTAGTGATCAGATGTGTTGGCTCATTGGCAATGGAAATGATATAAATTTCTGGAATGATAATTGGTGTGGATGCCCACTGGCAACTACCTTCAATTTACCATATTCAATCTCACACAATCTGCAAGCTTTGGTTGCTGACTTCATTATTGATGGCAACTGGAGTATCCCAATTTGGGTTCAAGATAGTTTTCCTGGTATTATGTCTATTGTGCATCAAATCTCCATTCCAATAGGGGAAACTGAAGACAAAATCATTTGGAAAAATTCTGCAAATGGGAAGCTTTCTTTCAAAGAGGCTTACACTTTCAAGTCTCCAAATGGTCAGAAGGTTAATTGGAGCTACCTCATCTGGAATAGGGACATTCCGCCCACAAAATCTCTTCTCTGTTGGAGGCTGTTGCATCAAAGAATCCCAACTGATGAAAATCTGATGACAAGAGGTTGCTCTATGGCCTCTGTTTGTTCCAATTGTAACAGGGAAGCCGAAAATTCTTTTCATCTGTTCTTTGACTGTTTGTTTGCAAAACATTTCTGGCACTGGCTTGCAGGTATTCTGAATCTCTCATTTCAAATTTCCAACATAGAGGATGTTTGGAATCTTTGCAATAGAAGTTGGTCCCCACAATGTAAAGTGGTTATTCAAGCTAGCATTGTCAACATTATTTCTGCTATTTGGTTCAGACGAAACCAAGCAAGGTTTCACAATAAGCTCTTACATTGGAAGATTATCCTCAACAATGTCATTTCATCTGTCAATATGTCTGGCTGCTACACTTCTAAAACATCATCCCCAGATATGAGAGAATTTCAAATATTGAAATTTTTCAGGGTCAAAATTCATCCTCCAAAGGCACCTCAGATTAAGGAAGTTATTTGGTCCCCTCCAACCTTCAACTGGATCAAAGTGAACACCGATGGCGCTGCAACTAAGAATCCCAACAATGCTTCTGCTGGTGGTATCTTCAGAGACAGGGAAGGTATATGTACTGGTTGCTTTGCTCAAAACTTGGGAAATGTTAATGCTTATCATGCTGAGCTTATGGCGGCCATTATTGCTCTGGAAATTGCTCAAAACAGAAATTTTTCTTATCTTTGGTTGGAAACTGATTCACAGCTAGTCTTCTTGGCTCTAAAGTCTTCATCAACCATTCCTTGGCCTTTAAGGAATAGATGGCACAACTGTATGAATTATGTTAGGAACATTAGTTTCACTTTTTCTCATGTATATAGAGAAGGAAATGCTTGCGCTGATGGCATGGCTAACTTAGGTCTTTCTTTACCTTATAATTTTTTGGCTTGGTATAGTTCCATCCCTGATGAAATCAGGGGGGAGTACATCATGAATAGGATGGGATTACCTAAATTTAGGTTTGTTCATTTTTAAAGAGGTTTTGGCCTAGTCCCCCTTTTTCTTTTGTGTGCTCCTCTTTTTTGTTTATATATATATTTGGGTTGATGCTCCTGCATCCCCTTTTTGCTTAAAAAAAAAAAAATAGTCTCACACTTAAGGGAGAGATGTTTATGTTTCATATGTGAGTTAAACTTCTGTGAAATAATATACATTGAGTAACATATAAGCAAGAAGAACAATATACCTAATGTCTTAAGATTTTACGCAAAGATGTGATGTCAATCTCACTTGTGGAGTTTCTCATAGTCAAATGTGATGGTCCAACCCATTGTAGACTCCCTCAGAACTCTAAACATTATAGTGAGTTAAACTTGTGTGCAATAATATACATTGAGTAACATATAAGCGAGAAGAACAATATACCTAATGTCTTAAGATTTTACGCGAAGATGTGTTGTCAATATCACTTGTGGAGTTTCTCATAGTCAAATGTGATGGTCCAACCCATTGTAGACTCCCTCAGAACTCTAAACATTAAAAAAAAAAAAAATAGTTTTTGAATTTCATTTGTTTAACTTTTTATATCAAGTATAAGTTTTTGGATGTCATTTGCTTTCATACAATTTTTTTATCCAATCAATATTATATCAAATACCTCCATATTTGGTCTTTGGGTGAACGAACATGCGAATGGAAAAATACAAATGTGTTATGCTGAATTGAAAAGGTACATGATTATTAAACATTTTATAAAGATGTGGCGTTTTTTTAACCGAGTCTATTTTTTGGTGAAATATTTACTCTTAAATTTCCAACACTTTTTAACTGACCCATAAAATTGTCAGTAACTCGCTATATTTCCGATACTTCCATGGACAAAACACACACTATTTTTTTCCCTTATCATTTCTTTCATGTTCAAATTTCTTTTCATATTCTAATTTAATTTTATTGTTGCTAAATTTATTTCTCTCGTTTCATGAAAGATGGGAACACAAACTTCCCTCCGCAAAAACACCATTAATCCATTTTTTTAACCATGTTGTGCCTTCGCCTAACCTTATTTGACTATCAACAAATTACAGACGCATTGAGTCTCACACTTTAGAGATATATGTTCATGTGTAAATTGTGACTTAAAGTTCCACATTATTGGATGCCAAAGTAGACGTTGAGAAACATATAAGTAAGATGACCAATACACCTAATGCCTTAAGGTTTTGGATAATGATTTGATGTCAATCACAATTGTGGTTTAACTTAGCCTAATGTGATAGTCCAACCTACTGTAGACACCCTTAGAACTCTCAACATTGCGATAAACGGTTTCGTTAGTTTTGGGATGCCAATTATTTAATTTTTATATCAAATTTATGTTTTTGGGTGTTGTTCACTTTCATGCAATATTTTTTAATCAATCTCTAAGATATTAAATTCCTTATCCTTTGATCTTTGGTGGAATTTAACCATAGATAAACACTTAAGTGTTATGTTGAGTTAACAAAATATGTGCTTAGTAAATTCTTTATATGTTGTTGCGTTTTTTTACCCGAATCTAACTTTTTGGTAAATTAGTTTTTTAACGCAATCTAACTTTTTGGTAAATTAATTACACAAAAATCTTCAACTCCTTCAACAATTTCATAAAATCACTTGCAACTTACTTCGTTCTTTATAACCTCATGGACAAAATACACAATTCTTATTTTTTTTTAACCGGTATCAGTTCTCTCAATCTCAAATTTATTTTTCATCTTCTAATATCTTTGATCTCTTCTCATGAAATAAAGGAACAAAAACACACTTTTAGTAAATTACCATTAATCTACCTTTTTGATCATGTTGTACATTGGTTTGACCTTATTTGGCTATGTCACGTAATTACGGACACAGAGAATGTCACACTTGAGGGAGATATGTTATCGTGTAAAATAAGAGTTAAAGTTCTACAATGAAAGGAATAGTAGATATTGAATAAGATATAAGTGAGATGACTCACAAACGTGTGCCTAAATAATTTGGGAGAAATTGTGGTGTCGATATCATTTGTCTAGTTTCTTTTAGCCTAATGCAAAGATACAACCCAATGTAGGTTACACTTGAAGTCCCGAAATTATGATGATTTGTTTTGTTAGCTTTTTTGAATGTCATTTGTTTAATTTTTTTATGTTAAATATTACATTTTGGAAGTCGTTCGCTTTCATGCAATTTTTATTTGTCAAGGCGATAACTTTTTTTTATTTAACCTCTATTATTTTAAGTTCCTTCACTTTTAGTCTTTAGTGGGATATGACAAAGGAAAAACGTTTATGTGTTATGCTGAGTTGAAAAATACATGTTTATTGTACATTTTAAATTGATGTGACATTTTTAATGAGTCTAATATTTTTGGTAGAATAATTACTCAGTAATATCCAACTCCTTCAACAAACTCATAAAACTACCCACAACTCACTCGTTTTCCTTGTCATTTCTTTCTAGTTCGAATAATTTTTCTAATTTAATTTCTCTCTTCTCATAAAATAAATGAGAAAAAAAAACACATCTCTATGAAACCACCACCAAGCCACCTTTTTTACCATGTTGTGCCTCTGGCCTTATTTGACTATTTCATCATATCATAGACATAGAGAGTCTCACGTTTAAGGGAGAAATGCTAATTAGTCATGTGTGAGTAAAAATTCTATATTGCCAGCAAGATTTGATATTTATGAACATATAAATGACATGAGTAATATACATATTGTCTTAAGGTTTTGGATGAAGATGTGGGGTTTCACATTTTGAAACACAATACCTTGGTATATGTTCCTCATCAATATTATTGGACATCCAACTTTAAATCTTAATTTGTGGTTTGAAATATGCAACTGTTAATATCATTCAAGAACTCAATTGAATACCATTTGCTTTGTAGCTTTTTATTTTGGTCAAATTGACAAACCAAATCAAAGCTAATATTTTCCTTCTCGTTTTCTGGAAACAACGATAGAATAATATTATTAAAGTGCTCAAATGGGTCCAAAGTTTGAGCAAGTATCCCTCACTCTTGATTTTTTTGGAGATCTATATATTTTCCAAATTATTTGGATAAACAAAGTCAATAAGGGAACACAATGAATAAGTTTGATCTAACCCACTTGTTTTGGCCTGGGACTACTTTTAAGGTCTCGTGTTTGATTCTCTCTGCTGCCTTCATATCAATTTTAAGGTCTCGTATTTTCTTTTCAAATCCATGTATCAATGCTTCATTGATTTTCAATGGAATATTGAAGGATGAACCGGTTGTACGAACACCTGGAATTAACATGTAAGCTATGACCCTAGGAAAAAATGGTCAAATTGATAATGGATTAGAGCCTCGTAAGTATGTGGATAGCAGTTCAATTTCTGCCTCATGTGTATGGAAAATATTCAGCTGAGATGAGAGAACTCGTCTTATGTATCCCACATGTTTTCCAACTAAGATTAGTCACTGCTAAGCGGTGATGTAAGCTTTATACCAATTTCATGATAACTCGAAAAAATATCAAATATAAAATTAGTTACCAAACTTAATTGATACATTTAATTAGTATATCTAATAAACATTAAAAATCAATATTTATTATTATTAATAATAATATAATAATAATAACAATAATATTTAAAAATTGATAATTTCAGCAAGCATTTATTTTGTATTATTTTCGACCAAAAATTTTCATCAATAAGTTAATCGATTGTTAGAGCATCCACAATGGACCTCTCCTTTTGGTTGCTTAAATGAGTCTCTATGTACATGTCACTTGCTCTTATAATTAATACTTAATAAGATTTAATCTTTCAAACTCTAGGAGTATATATGTTACCAGAATAACTCAAGGACTTTCTCTTAGTTCGTTCCTTTTATTTTTCTTTTGGTTTTCTTTACTTTTTATTTTCTTGTTATTTACTTTTTTCTTGGTTTGGTGTTTGCCCCTCAGCTTTTTGCTTAGCTTTATTGAGAAGGTTTTGGTCCATCCCCCAACTCTTTTTGTTCTTGTTTCCTTTTATTTATGCATTTATAAAGTGATGCAGCTGGTTCATAATTGAACCCCATTTAACTAAAAAAATAAAAAATCTCTCAAACTCAACACTTCAAAAAATATTAAATGGGTCTTAGTAATAAATAATTGTTGTGCATTTTATATTAAATGTGTAGTTTTTTAATAAATAATAGTTGTTTTCAATAAGAAGTTATTACTTTCAGTTGCTTTAACATGTGCAATATTGCATCTAAAAACCCATAGGTCTAGCCACTGTATATGTTCTACACCTAATTTTCTAGTTCTATCTAGTGGAGGTTCGGTTTAAGATTAACATAAAAAAATACACATTTGTTGGCTAGTGCCCCTTTTAAAATAGATATATTTTGATTAATGTGTATATACACTCTTTACAACTTTGTTTTTATGAGAGGTAGTACAATACTTATATTATTGAGTAAACGTGTTTTATTCAAAATATTGATTGTTATAATGATTTTTTTAAACTACCATTTACATGCTCTTCAAAGTCAAATGAGGTTTGGATTTTATCATTTTTTAAAAGTGGAAACGAACCAAACTGAATCGATGGTGTACGGTTTGGTTCGACCAAAACTGCATTTAAATAAAAGAAGAATTCCCTCAAAAAAAATAAAAGAGGAATTTTTTTTTCTTCAAATGTTTGTATTTATTTAATATTGAAAATAAAATATATGAAATTCCGTGAGAACACATAATTCAGAAATAAAGTTGCAATAAAAATTTAGATTTTTTTTTTAGCAAATTTCAGAAATAATCATAGTAATAAAATTCAGAAAAACTTTTGCAACGTAAGAATCTAGAATATGTCAAAAAAGAAACTTAAGAATCCAGAAGAGAAGCTGCAACAAAGAAAAATGAAACCCTAATTCAAAATTCTTATAATGCAACACTAATCCAAACAACACAAAGCAGAAAAATAAACAAAAGCCTTAAAAAGACTAAAATACACACTTATTACATATGATTCGTGGTATAAAATGAGTAAATGACAAATTACCAAAAAAACTAAAGTTTGGCCCTGACAGTTAATATAGGATGCGCGACCTTGAACTGAATATATAGATAGGAAACTACTTTGTTCTCAATATTATAAAGGTCTCTGCAAAATAATGAACACATTGTAAACAAAACCGATAAAAGAAATTTCAATAATGTTGAGTTTCCTCCCAATTAGAAGAAACACAACCAAACTGGAAGGAATTAAAGTCGATTAAACTGAGATATACTTTAGTTATAAATCCGATAAGTTCTTTGTAAATTTGAGGAACATTGAGTAGCAATATGGTCATCCGCAAACAAATATATGGGAAAATAAATATGTTACATTAATAGCAAAAGAAATTTAATGAATAAGATCATATCGTTATATGATGAAAATAATGTCTCAAATGAAGCATTTTCAAAAATGATATATAGTAGACAATTATTTGGAACAAAATATAAATCATGAGAGAATTGGAACAAAATATAAATCAGGAGAGAAGATTCAAGATCCCTTTCGTTTATGCCTTTCTTCAGCTTCAAAATCAATTTCTCAACAAATTATTTGATAACTAACATTCTCCCTCTTATTTTCTCCTGTACAGCTAAAAATCCAACTATTAGCAATAAAATCCTAAACCATGGTCACAAACGATGATGAAGGGGAACGGTCTGATGCAATCAACAATAAAATTTGATGAAATTGTAGGAACTAAAGGTGTTCTTGATCTTCTTACCGTTCTCAAAACCATTTTTGAAAAATAGTAATAGTGATGAGAATAGGATGGGAGATAAAGATCTGATCTATTTTATTTCCTTTTTGTGACGAAAAGAATCATTACCTTTCACTATTTTATTTTGGTTTTAATTTGATTTTAATAGGTGAGAAACAATTCAACGATAGTCTTGAATTAGACCAATTGTCAACATTCTTTTTTAGGACTGTTATAAGTGTTGAATAATTTGAATTTAATTTCATTAATTTGCAGTTGATAGTTTCTTGTTTGATTTTTTTATGGGCAGTTTCTTGTTTGATTTGATATCAGGCAATTAAATTTCTAGATATCATTTTGATCATAATAATAAATCAAATGATTTCTTAAAATAGAGGCAGTATATGGAAGTATGTGTTGAGACTGAAATACCAGGTGCTAAGCATATACCATGTAATGGAAATTTGAATTTTTCTAGCATTAATTAGCCTGACATTAATTAGAATGAGACTATAACATGCCACATGTACTTTTGAATGAAAATGGTTTCACTTGTTTATATTGTAGATGTAAATGTAGATTGTAGATGTAGATAAGGATACGGATAGAGATATTGATAGTTGGGTTAATAGTGTTTTTCACCCCTGTAATATAGGCCATTTCCGGTTTTCGCCCCTGTAAAAATTCCGGTTTGATTAATGCCCTTGTAAAAATTTTTTTTTCCGGAAAACACCCCTCCCCCCTCCAACTCAGATGATTCGCTGACGTGGCGCTGACTTGGCTTTTTTTTTCATTTTTTATTTTTTTTTAATGCCACGTGTAAAAAAAATTTCCAGGTCATATTTTTTTTAAAAAAATATTTTAAAAAATAAAAAAATCCAAAAAATAATAAAATATTCAGTTTTTTTCCAGAAAATTAAAAAAATCGAAAAAAATCCAAAAAATCATAAAAATAAAAAAGTTTTTTAAAAAAATTTTAAAAAATCGAAAATAATTTTTAAAAAATAAAAAATCCAAAAAATCATAAAAACATTCAGTTTTTTTAAAAAATTTAAAAAATCGAAATATAAAAAAACAGAAAAATAGTCATATTTTTTTTCCAAAAGATTTTAAAACCGGAAAAAAAATAGATTTTTTTGAAAAATTTAAAAATTAGAAAAAACCTATTAAGATTGTTTTTGGAAATTTAAAAAATCAGAAAATATTATCAGATTTTTTTAAAATTAAAAAGATTTTTAAAAATTCTGGAATTTAATTTTCAAAATACAAAAAAAGTAAATTTTCAAAATTAAAAAAAAGGTCAGATTTTTTATAAAACATTCTGGAAAAAAAAATAATTTTTAAAAATCTGAATACAAATATAGAAAAATTCAGATTTTTTATTCGAAAATCTTATACCACAATTTTAATAAAATATTGCGAAAAAAATCATATCATTCCAAAAATTATTTTTTTTGCCTAACGATTCTAACAAAAATCCATTTTGGGGCTATAGTAAGACTTTTTATTCTCAAATAATATCAAAGGGTTTTGCCATCGTCGTGAAAAGATTTTATGAGATTTATGATTTATGATTTCTACCTCCTCTAAGGAAGAGCTTAATTATAGGAAAAATGGAATTTCCATGACTTTTATAAAAACCTCTAAATTTGTATTCAGATTTTTAAAAATTAATTTTTTTTCCAGAATGTTTTATAAAAAATCTGACCTTTTTTATAATTTTGAAAATTTACTTTTTTTGTATTTTGAAAATTAAATTCCAGAATTTTTAAAAATCTTTTTAATTTTAAAAAAATCTGATTATATTTTCTGATTTTTTAAATTTCCAAGTACAATCTTAATAGGTTTTTTCTAATTTTTAAATTTTTCAAAAAAATCTAATTTTTTTTCCGGTTTTAAATTTTTTAAAAAAACTGAATGTTTTTATGATTTTTTGGATTTTTTATTTTTTAAAAATTATTTTCGATTTTTTAATTTTTTTTAAAAAACTTTTTTATTTTTTTTTGATTTTTTGGATTTTTTTTCGATTTTTTAAATTTTTTGGAAAAAAAACTGAATATTTTATTATTTTTTGGATTTTTTTTATTTTTTAAAATTTATTTTTAAATATTTTTTTAAAAAAAATATGACCTGGAAATTTTTTTTTACACGTGGCATTAAAAAAAAATAAAAAATGAAAAAAAAAGCCAAGTCAGCGCCACGTCAGCGAATCTGCTGAGTTGGAGGGGGGAGGGGTGTTTTCCGGAATTTTTTTTTTTTACAAGGGCATAAATCAAACCGGAATTTTTACAGGGGCGAAAACCGGAAATGACCTATATTACAGGGGTGAAAAACACTATTAACCCTTGATAGTTTAGCCGAGATTGTTGTCTTTTTTTAATATAATTTTAAAATAAATAAAAAAATATGGGTATGAAATAAAGGCAAATAAATATTATCGATGTTGATGAGTGAATCAAACAACCATAAGTATGTGTTTTATCATGCAATTTGTAAAAAAATTAACAAAGAAGTTTGAGTATGTGTTGATGGCAGAAATAAATAAATATCGGGAGATAAAATTGGAATGCTTGATTAGGTGATAAAGAGTATTTGATGCATGTGAACTAATTTATCAAATGAAATGACTGGATGAGATTTGATGTTAAAATAATTTATGTGAAATAATATATATATCAACACCATGTTTAGTGAAAATGAGTGATTGACAATAGAAACGAAAAAACTTAATAAATTAAATCAGTTCTTTTGAATAGGAGCAAATAAAAATAATAAAGAAAATAGTGAGGTTTAGATAAATTCATTGAAAAAAAGTAACTAAAATAAATTTTCTACATTTTCGCAGGGGTCGGTCTTGTTCTACAACATACATGAATAGTTTGCACCACAAAAATGTAAGATAAAAATATAATATCTTGAGAACTATCAACTAATATGTTACCCAAATTTTTTTGAGAATTCTCTGTTTTTTTTAAGGAAGAATTCTCTTTTATATGCACAACTTCAACGTTGGAAGAACAAAACATTGACATGCCTTTCACATATCTCTCATTATTAATAGTGGCAAAAAAAATAGTTTTGGAATGAAGAAATCTGATTCAAAACGTCTTTCAATTACGTCGCTTCAAATTAATAGAAAAATAATGAAATTCATTAAAACGTGAAGCAAACATTTTCAAAAGGTGTAAATATATATGGGGATGAAAACCCTAAAATTAACAGAGCCGACAGCTAAACCTATAAAAGGGAATCAAAATTCGGAAGGAAAAAAAAAGGTGCCTCAATCAATTTGATAATAATGAAATCAATAAAATTGAATTGGTCAGGAGGTAGAAATATTTGCATTTCAAATAAATGATATTATAAACAATTTGTATGGAAGGAAGATGCATATACAAATGATGAAAGACAAATTGACTATATATAGGAAAAAAAACTCAAGACTGACTAACTTAATATGATGATGTGTTGATTACAATTTGATTGGATGATAATTAAGAATTATGTACCAACATGTAATTGGTACATATCTTGTCATAAGCCGTTAGAACTCGAGGGTATCATAGGATGAATATGTGAATTTGAACAAAATACATGGATATATACAACATGTACTGGAGTAATATCATAAATTGAATCAATTTTTGAAATTAGAGTGTTGAAAAAAATATGTTAAGAAGAAAAGTGTTTCAATAAAATAAAAGAGAGATTTTGAGAATATTTTTAAAATTTTAGTATGAATTCTAAATGATGTGTAGATGTTTGAGACGAACAAACAATATTTATAGGAAAAAAGAAGCAAGTAAGTCACATCAATTATGCCATTAATTTAGTAATGAAATTAGTAACACATTAAATAGCAAAAATAATTTATATAAAATATTCTATTTATTTTTTTGTCATTATAAGCCTTTTAGTCAACTTGCATAATCATGTTAATTACATAAGTCTTGCACAAATCACATAATATGTACCAATTACACAAAACATTAAATGCACCTTTCAATATAAGGATGCCATGTGTACTATCAAAATAAAGTAGTGCAAATATATATAATAGAGATGTTTGTGAGAGCCTATACGAAACATTTAATTTCACACATTAGAAAATCGCAAATTTAAAGCTACATCTAACATATCAAATCAAACCATATAATGTGAGGGTGATCCAATTATTTTATGTTCACCAAATGAAACGCAAACGCGTTTTGAGAGAGTCAAGTGACCATGACCAGTCAAGAGGAGAGTCTCTTTCGCTCTATCTGAAGTCATCTACTCCCTCAATTTATTCAGCCTCACTCAATTTCACGCGGTTTTAGGAGTGTTCTCTTTGAGATGTCATATTAGTGTTAGTATTTAATAAGCTTTCATCACCTAATTTAATACCCAACAATTTTCTTGTGACTCAATTTGATCTAATAAAAAAAGGTCATGTTAACCGGTGTCTTCGGGACACCGGTTAAGCATACCAAAAAAGTAAATTATTACCATAAAAGGATTTTTTTTAATTTTTTATAAATTAATTACACAATTTCAATGTATTAACTATTGTATAATTTCCCTTTTAGTATCTTTAACCAGTGTCCCGGGGGAACCGTTAGCATTTTCCATAAAAAAATAGAAAAATGGTAATAAATATCTTTAGAGCATTGTTTAAAGAACTAGTAAAATAAGTAATTTTTACATATAAAATAATGTACTTTTTTTTTGAGCAAAAAATAATGTACTTTTGACTTCAACAAATGTTTCACTTGTATTTCTAAGACAAAACTTGATTTGTTGGGTTTCTTAATCAATGCCTTTAAGAACAGTAGTTAGCTAGACCTTAAAGAATAATATCAAATTAGTTTTAACATTTTTAAATTAAAGACAAATTAGTCAAATTGTTGAAATAAGTGAGAGTGACTAATATCTTTGATTTATCTATCATAAAAATTATAAAATAATAATATTTTGAAAATATATTTATTGAGACAAATTGAACATCTTGTATGCTAACAATTGTCTTTATATCTATACTATATATAGAGAATACATATTTTTTAACCGACTTTTCTTACCTATTTTACCCTCATTTAAACTAATTTTGTTTGCTATATTATCCTTTTATAATATTCTTTTAAAAAGTGGTGACTGAAAAGTGTTGGGGGATTGAGTGTCGAAGTAAAATTTTAGGAAAATTAAAACAAAAAGTTAAAATAATTATAGGACCAAAAACATACTTACAGGGATATTTTTTATGCATTGAGAGAAATTGCTTGGCCGAAACAAGTCTACCCGTGAGAAAAAGTGATCAATAATTAACCCCTTTGAGCCAAATATTAAATTTTTGTTCTTTTTGAAAATTTTGACCCGTAAATCCTAAATGAGAAATAAATCATGTCATCTAGTCTCAGGGTAAGAGAACATTTATTTATGATAAGGTTTAATTCAAGTTGGGGAGGATGAACTTGTCTGCAAAAAATGTGCAAAAAAGGGGAAAAAACACAAAAAAAAAAAAAAAAAAGTTATCAAGAGTAATAAATCGAAAGAATCACTTGTGAGTCGTGAGTGGAAAAAAAGATAGTGCTTGAATTGTAAATAGTTGTATAGTGAATAAATGCTCTCTTGTTGTTAGGCTTTTTGAATTTTAAGAAAAACAAATATTGTTTGAAGTCTAGCCAAATTACAACCTTTATAAAAGCTTTAGGTTTTGATTGAGAGTTTGTGCGGAGGGGAAGGGAGGACTCTGGGAAAGTATGATAAATTAATGCTTATGATTAATATATTTTTAATTTTAAAAATACTCTAATAACAAAGATTAAATTTTAAAAAAAAATCATATATACCTTCGAAAGCATCCTCCAATACAATTTTTGAGTTTCCCCAAATTATGAGAGTTTTGTATTGTGAAGAAAAATAAACCTCAAAACCCTCTCCTCCCCATGTCTTATATTTCTTTCATTTGCCTATTCCTTTTTTTCTTCTTCTAAATCTTCTCCTCCCTTCTCCTCCAAACTCGCAAACAAAATTTTAGTGATCCATGATTGATAACGTATGTTTTATAATTGTGCGTAGATGTATATCCCAATTGATTTGTTGTGAATGCACCATTTGGTTTGAGTGAAACACACTACATGTTTGACCGTTGAGTGATACATTTATGTGAGATTTGTAAATCTAACTTATTAACTATTGATTGGAATGTTTGAAATCATATACTTTGATTAAGCAATAATTTTATCTTTATGCTTTGATTTGTTGATGCTATGAAATTTTATTTTGAGCTTGCATTTCATGAATATTTGTCAAGTTTTTTTTTATATACTTTTTTTTGAGGGATTTTTTTTTATATACTTTTTATATATACTTATTAGTGACAACTGATTTTAAGTTTTTTATATAATTTTATTTTAAGTTTTTTTTATATACTTATTAGTGACAACTGATTTTTCAGTGTTTTATTATGTATCAATGACAAATAGATGTTATGTATTTTTTTTTTATAATTATGGATGACAAATATGCATACCATTTATTTTGAGGGACATAACACAATCAAGTAATGCTTTGCTTGTGTGAAGAGGCTTTTTTTTTTATAATTTTTTTATCAATGACAAATATTTGTGCCAATTTTTTTTATACACCAGTGATAAATATTTGTTTTTTTTAATAATATTTTTCAACATGATAAATATTTTTCCCTTACTTTTTATGTATTAGTCATTCATATTTGACCTGTGTTTTTACAATCAGAGTGACCAATGTTTTTCTTATTATTTTGACAATTATAGATTCAAATATATTTTACTTCGATTGACAAAACACAGTCGAGTAAAGCTTGCTTATGTGAAGAAGAACAACATGTTAGCATGATTTGAATCGAAAAACATGCTATATTCTAGTTCTAGTGCATTAAAGTTCAATTTGGGGTACAAATCAAAAACACGTTAGAGAAGGTCGCATACAAATTAATTAGATGCACATAAAATAAGTTCAATAAGAGATGTTATAAATTAAGTATAATCGACGTATTTCATTTTATGAAGGTCTATTTTAACAATTAACACATTTTAATTTGGACAAAAACACTCATCTTTGATTTGTAGACAAAGTGACAAGTACCATATGAAACTCACACACAACTGCAAGATCTTATATTCGAACTCGAGTGAAGATGTTCAACCTAACAATATCGACACTTTTAGTTGAGATAAATCTAACTAACAAATACAATTTTATTAGAAATCATAATGGACGTTTTAAAAAAAATATATCATAATGCATGTGTCAAATTTTTTAATATCGGCACTATGTAAGCAATTTGTTTCAAGGAGATTATAATTTACTAAAAATATAGTTTGTAATTGATTAACATGGTAAAATATTACAAATATTCTATTGGCGATAGTGAGTGAAAATTAATCTAAAAAACAAAAAAGAACGCGCATAAAAGGTCATAACTCATAATCATATTATATAAGGTCATAATTCAAAGGCCAAAGAAGATTCAACTCAAGTTGCTCGTTCAAACTTGAAACCTTACTCGTTCTTCTTCTCCACAAGACAAAGACCCCAATTTAAGAAAATTAAAACCATGGCTGCAAACGAAACTTCACCGTAAGTACTCACTCATTCATTTCCACTCACTAACTAATTTTCAAACAAAACATCATAGAATAATCAAAACTTCAATTTCCACGAAAACTCTGAGGTTGTTGTCTTTTTGACAAAGCTAAGGTTGTTGTTGTTGTTGTTTGTTGAAATTTATGAAACGATGTTGTTTTTTCTTGTGTCAGGTTTGAGAGCAGTGAGATGCTGGCAACGTTCTTGATTTCTACGCCACTGTTGCCGGAGTCATGGAGGATGTGCAGCATGGCCAACGCCTCAGCCGTCAACCTCCGCAGTTTTGTGGTGGAGCATGTTGGCAACGTCGTGTATGTAGCTTTCTCCGGCGTTCAAAGGGCCGGCGGGGGATCGGATCCGAGTTGGAGAACGTTGGAGGCGTTGGAAAGCATCGGTGGAGTGCCGCTGTTTTCGACGCGTCGGAATAAGGAAGAGGAGGAGCCGGTGAAGGTTCACTCCGGGATGTTGAATCTCTTTTCTTCCCTTTTCAACTCAATCCAAAACCAGGTTTGTTTTTTTTCATTTTTTTTTCATTTTATATTATATAGAGGAATTCATATTTAATGTTGTTCATATTTAATTTGTTTATACACATATCAATCTATTATATATAAATCCTCTTTTCTTAATATAAGTTCATTTTTCTTTCTGAATTAGGTTTTTTTTTTTTTTTTTTTTTTTTAAGCATTCTGAATTAGGTTGTTGTTTGTCATTTTGTTTTTGGTATTAATTTTGCACATTATATTTTTGTCTTGCATTCGTTATGTGGACATGCTGGCCTGTTTTTACGTGCTTTGTCCTGAATTCACACACTCAAATTATTGGTAACAATCAAGATTGGACATGTTAAATTTTAAATTTGGTATTCTGATTGTTTTTTAAATTTGTATTTATATATTTTGTGAATTGTCATATGAATCTAAATGTTACTAGTATATACTAACCAGTGGCGGAACCAGGAATTTTTTGGAGCCTGGGCAAAATAAAACAACGATAAGTTTTAGTGACAGCCGCAACCGTAGGTAGAGGTCCATAATGCTTTTAAAATGGTCTCCTTAGAATTACCTACGGTTTTTCCGTAGGTAAAGGTGAAAAACATGCAGTGACAGTCATTTGGCAATGACAGACAGATTTACCTACGGAAATTTGCCCTATAGTGACGGATTTTAGCCGTCACTAAAAGTCAAATTTCTTGTAAATTTCTCGTAGCGATACAAAGAAAGTATGGGATGAGCCCGGGCTAGCTGGGGGGTAAAATCGCCCCTGATACTAACCATACAAATGCAAGGATATCCATTGTTTGAAAACTAAAATATAGGATAGGATGACCCTAAACTGTACTCAAGTGCAATTAATGTTTAAGTAAGAGATAGAGGAAATAGTGATAAACAAATGTACACTAATTTAATCAAGTGAATTAGCTCAAGTGGTTAACGAGCTCCGCTTAAAGACGAATCATTCTTTGACAAAATTAACTTGTCCATCGACCAAATTTCGAATTCTAAATATCTATTTTTTTATTAGGAATCGGGGAGTTGAACTCTGAATTCTAAATGTCCACTTTTACCTGAAGAGAAATGATATTTTGACAACCACTTTTTGACAACTTTTGGACAACTTTCTCTCTCATACTCACATGATGTTGTTATCATCTCTCTTCCTTTTTCTCTCTCTATTGTTTTTGACCAATAAGAAGTGAGAAAAACAAGGTTGTCAACAAAGTTGTCATCAAATGGATGTCAAAATATCATTACTCTTACCTGAAATAGGAGAGTTAACACACGAAATATACACTAACATCATCGTCATTATGGGATTTGTATTTGTAGTTGTTTATTGTCCTTTTTTCTTGGATATATTTTTTGGGATATTCTCTCATATGCTTGAGACGGCGATGTTGTTAGTGAGGCGTGCTACTTTGGTATAAAAGAAAGCACTAATGGACAAAACATGAAAGTAAATTTGATAGGCCATGTAACGGTGCCCTTAGGATAGGAGCATTAGTTAAAGAAACAAAAAACTAAAATTTTCAATTGAAAATATCAATTTCTTTTTTTGTATTTTTGAAAGTTTGATCACATAAGTTTAAATTTTAATTATTATATTTGTTTTTTTAATTAGTGACTCAGAAACATTTGTTAGCATTTTCTATTATAACACTGGTAAAAATTTTAAAAGGAAAAAAAAGTTTGAAAGAGATAAATAACCCCATCTCCTCCATGATCCATTCCCTTTCACTGTCACACTCACACTCACACCTTTTTTTTTTATCAGCGTTGGTGCACGAACCTGACAAATTATGGAGATCAGGTGAAGAAAAGGAAATAATTAGATGAATAATGTTATAATTTGAAAGTTAAGTTTAAAGAAAGAAATTTTTACAACCAATATTATGTATCCTAATTCATAAACAAATCTTCTGCTGTTCAACATCAAATAATTTATGATTTAATATATTATGGAATATATTTAAAAAATTTAAAAAATGACACGTGGCACCTCATTTAGGGTGCCACGTCAGCGTTGGGGGCCAAAACTGCCAAAGATTCAATACTTAGGGGGCTGTTTTGTATTTAAATTAGTTAGGGGGCTGTAACCGCAAGTCTTGGAAAGATAGGGGGTCAAAAGTGCAATTAAGCCTAAATAATAATAGTACTAAATATAATTAGATAAACTCATCGGTTTTACTATTTCATAATAAATAAATTTCTTTGGCGTACGAAAGCAAATAATATATTAGCAGTGTGAACATGGACCCCAATAAAAATTCAAACTCATCATTTTTTTTTTCTTCCACAAAAGTGCTAACAATCAATTAGCCACCTTGATTAGTGCATAAAACATGCCACTGGGCACATTGAAAGGGTCCTAGATTCCAATATCAAAATGATAGCAGTTGCCTCCTTCATCAAGTAGATATTAAGATAATCGAAGATCCTTCACAAAAAAAAAAAAATAGATATTAGATAATGCCACAAACAAAGATGGGAGTGGAATTAACTTTTAGAATGAAAAATTAAATTTGAATAGCAAAATATATTATACTAGTAACATCACTGAGTGATGGCCATTGACCAGCACTAGTTGACTGAGGGGCATTATCGTCATTGAGTGCGTGTGAAAGGGGATCATATAATTCATAAAGATTGTCTTTTGTCCCACCTGACCTGATAGGGATTTGAAATGACAATATATTTTGTGATATGATAAATAGTTTTCAGGTGACCCTTAATAGAAGTGTATCTTTTTTGATGACCTTACAAAAAAAAAAAAATAAATATGCTACAATTATTATTACCACATGACTCACATCACGTTAAAGATAAACCTTGTTCAATGTTCACACCAGGTTAAGACAAAGTTGGGGATAATAGTCCTTATATTCAATGATTCAAGAGCACGAATACAAAATGAGTCGTGTCACACATGACACTCACAATGACGCATCTCAGTCTCAGCAAAATGATAACAAAAATAATTGAGAAGTAAACATAAGACTTGGACATGGGATGATCGTTTGCACAATTTACCCATATATGAAGAAGAGTTTTGCTTACGAGTGTTTTAATGACATTGTTTAAATATTTTATTAATTTTTTTGTTTCTTTAATTAATACAATGATTATACAATCTTTTATTATAAATTTATTATTTTTAGTATTTTAACTAATACTCTAAAATCACTCGTTAACATTCTTCTACAGAGACATACAAATATTTTTAACACGACCCCTTTACCACTTTATCAACCTTTTCTCGCCTATATACATACATCAACTATACAAACTACAAAGGGTGTTTGTTTGGCTTTAGGTGGACCGAGAATTCATTTTGAATCAACTATTTTCTAATTTGATTTTAGTTAAAGTTGATTGATCATAATATAATTTATATTTAAATATATTTATATAAAAACTAGTTAAAAATGAAATTTGAGATTTAAAATCACAATTTGAGACATAAGGTACTATCTCAGCTTTAAATTAGAATATTCTTTGGAGTCAAAAATAATTCTACTTCATAACATCCAAATATTTTAAAATAATTGTATTTTTAAAATCACTTTTTTTTGGATAATATGTTTAAAATCACTTTTATCTCTAATAATAAAAAGTAATTTTTTTTTAAAATTTTGCTATTTCCCTATTGACCAACACATAAATAAACACGAAAGATGGACAATGTGATGACTTGCGTTTGAGCCTAAAATTCCACATAAAATGTCATCACGGTCAAACCACTAGGTTGTAACAACGAGGACATATAATTATACACAAAATTAATTTTTGACCACTAGTTTTTCATTTGTTATTACTAAATATTCATGTTGAAATCTCGAAAGAGCTATTTCTTTTTTGTTTCCTAGAATAACAACCTAGAATATTATTAATAACTAACTAGTGAAAATTTATGTTACCATTTCAGGTGTTGGCTATATTAGAAAATACTGACACAAAATCACTTGTGATCACTGGTCATTCCATTGGAGGAGCTATAGCATCTCTATGCACGCTTTGGCTTCTTTCTTACCTCAGATCCATCTCTTCATCTTTACCAGTAATGTGCATCACTTTTGGTTCACCATTACTTGGTAACAAATCATTTTCCCAAGCCATTTCCAGAGAAAAATGGGGTGGAAATTTTTGTCATGTAGTATCAAAACATGACATAATGCCAAGATTGCTATTTGCACCTATTACACCTCACACTTCTCAGCTAAATTTCCTGCTTCAGTTTTGGCACTTCTCCATGAATTCACCAGAATATGGAAAGCTTGCAGCTCAAGTTTCTGAGAAAGAAAAGGCTGAGTTGTTCACTGCTGTATTGAATTCTTTGGAAACTGCAACACAAAATGGTGAAGCAGCTGAAGCTTCAGTGCCAATTTTGTTTCATCCCTTTGGAAACTACTTTTTTGTTTCAGAAGAAGGGGCTTTATGTGTGGATTTTCCAAACACAGTTGTGAAGATGATGCATTTGATGTTTTCAACTGGTTCTCCAACTAGTAGTATTGAGGAACATTTGAAGTATGGAGAGTTGGTTAATAGTTTGTCTTTGGAAATGTTGAATAAGAAAAACACTATGCTTGGGAACATTCCTAACTCAAGCTATGAGGCAGGGCTTGAATTGGCCATCCAATCTTCTGGTTTAGCAAATCAGGTAATTATTATTATTTTGACCGAACTTTTTTCTATATGTTAGAAAAAAAGAAAGAATTTGCTTCAAATAAGAAAGTTTCATAATTATTTTTTCATTACATTCAAATTGGGAGCTCTCACTAATATAATCCAAGGTTTTAAATCATAATTGTGGTCAAGATCACGTTGCGAACCACTTAATATTGTGAAGAATTGTTATCAAATGTGCCTCAATTGTGGTCGATTCGCAATCTCGATAAGAGACATCAATCGTGGCTGCAGACTTTTTTTAACCCTATGTTAGCTTCACATGATCCATAGTTTAAAAGGCCTGTTTAGATTTGTTTATTGAATTTTATCTACTGACATAAACATTTGTGTAACTGGTTGCGAAAATTTATGGAAACAACTTAGATGTGTTTATAAGCAGTTTTCAGCTTATTCCATATTCTTCTCAAGATAGCTTATGACAATAAATATAGCTTCTATGAAAAACAGATTGACTTTATTTCATCTTTTGTTATAGAAATAACTTATACATGTACACTCATGCGATAAGCCCTTATGCTATAAACGCTTAGTTAAACGATCTATCCAACAAAACCTTAGCTTCAATTATAAGAATGCAATTTTTCACTGAACAAATTACTGTATGATGTAACCAACAGGAATCTGCAGTGATACCAGCCAAAGAATGTTTGAAGTCGGCAAGGAGAACGGGTCTATCACCAGCTCTAAATGCTGCAAACCTAGCATTATCCTTAGCCAAGGTTGTACCTTACAGAGCCCAAATAGAATGGTACAAGAGGTTGTGTGATGAACATGATAATGAAATGGGTTACTATGACTCATTCAAAACAAGAGGAGCTGCCAAAGTACACATGCAAGTCAACATGTTCCGTCACAAACTTGCTAGATTCTGGGACAATGTGATTGATATGTTTGAAAAAAACGAGCTACCTCATGACTTTGACCAAAGAGCCAAATGGGTCTGTGCTTCACAATTCTATAAACTTTTGGCTGAACCACTTGACATAGCTGAATATTATGGGAAAGGGAAGCATATAGAAAAGGGTCATTACATAGAACATGGTAGAGAGAGAAGGTATGAGATTTTTGATAGGTGGTGGAAGAATAGAGAAGTTATTATTGGTGAAGAAAATAAAGAGAGAAGCACATTTGCAAGTTCAACACAAGATTCATGTTTCTGGGCTAAAGTTGAAGAAGCAAGGGATTGGTTGAATGGTATGAGAAGTGAAAGAGACACTAACAAGTTGGATACATTGTGGGGGAAAATCGAAAACTTTGAGAAATATGCCATCGAGTTGATTCAAAATAAGGAGGTGTCTATTGATGTTCTGGCTAGGAATTCGAGTTACAGTACATGGGTGGAAGATTTAAAAGAGTTCAGACAATTGAGAGCAAATGTGCAGAGGTTTCCTCAACAGTTTGGACGATTCCTTGACGGGGAAGTTGTTCCTTAGTACTTAATTTGGATTCAATAAGCTTAACTTATTGTGAGCATTGTATATATAAAAAAAATGCTCCTTCTGCTAAATAACTCATTTTAGTTATGATTTATGAGTTATGCCTTTATAAATGCAAGTTTCCTCTGTGTGTTAAGGCCTTAAGGGTGTTGTCATTAATTAATTATATTAAGTGTTTGTTTGGTACAGCGTTTGCAAAACAGTGTTCGATGGAAATCACGGCAAAAAACCACGTTAGCGAAGAAGCTAGTATTTGGAGCTTCTGAAAATCACGGCAAAAACGCATCGTGCAAACGTGCTTTTGTTTGTTGCAAACGGGAAACCAAACACACACTAAGCAATAACAGGGTGGAAACATTTCAACTAATATAAAAATGATCTACTTAAAATGTATCCATTTTTCACAGGCAGGACATTATCAATCATTTCTTTTCTAAAAAGAGAAGCTTACAGTTCTCGTCATGAAAGCCTTTCTATTGTTCTATCGGAGTCATGAATAAACTGTATTTCTTTTAAGCTTAACAATCATACACACTAGTAAAATAACTAGAAAAAAAACTACTTTGTGCAAATAATTTTATTGTAGTTGCAAATTAGAAGAGTGACACTTACAAGAGACACAAGAGTCTAGTAAATATTTGTTACTCCCCAAAATTATAAGACCAAAAAAATCCTAAATAACTGGAATTGGTTATAAAGAATTCATAAATCATTGTAACTGTAACTTCCATGCAAGATGCTTGGAGTAATCATAAGAAAAAACAGGCTCAAATTGTGATATCTATTAAGCTATGTAACAAACAAAATATTTTAGCTTGTAAACACATTTAAGCAGGATTTCATCAAATATGAAAAATTGTCAATAGGAGGCAGAGAAGGTATCCTTCTTCCTTTCTTCAAAAGTTCTTGCAAGTTAAGTCTTTGCAGGGTCAAAACATCTCTAGATTCCTTCCAAACAAAGGCAAGATCGCCATTTTGAAGTACAAAGAGGGAACCAGATTTTGCTCCTGGATATTTGAAACCATAACCACTTGCAATACCTTCTCCCGCAAAAGCATGTTCAATATTCATCGAAAACGAGTTCCTATCAGTTTCCCAAGGAAACGGATCAGAAGAAGGCTCGTTGATATTCACTATAAACATTGCTGAACCATTAGGATGCAATGCATAGCGAGCGCCTTCCAATATTTTTGTTCCAATGAGAAGTTGTTGTCCCTTCGACTCCCAATACGAGAGCAAAAGAAAGAATAAAGCCTTTTTTGGCTTGTTTTGAGAAGGTTTTTCATGAGGCCACCCAAAAGTACCGCCCCATAAACCAGCATACACTTGGTCTTCTTTAGGAACTTGCAAAGGCATCTTGTAAAGTGCAAACCAACTTTTGTTCATATTCGGCCAACCTCGAAAAGATGATAATTTTGCATTTAATGCACTCAATGTTAGCATTAACGTGTCACTTGATCTAAGAAAGTGTTGAAGCTTTGCATTCTTTATCTCATGGCTTGAACTAATCCCTATGTCATTCTCTCCAGTTCCTGCGGCCGTGTTGTGTTGCTGATCAATATTGACAACACTCCCATCAATTGCACTCGATCTTTGATCATCTATTGTTCCAGCAATCATTTTGTGATGCTGATCAATATTGTTAACACCTCCATCGATTGTACTAGATCTTCGATGGTATCTTGTTTCGTGTTTCTGATCAATATTGACAACACTGCCATCGGTTGTACCAGATCTTTGATCGTCTCTTGTCCCTGCCATCGTGTTGCGTTGCAGATCAATATTGACAGCACTGCCATCGGTCGAACTAGATCTTCGATGGTTACTTGGCCCTGCGGTTGTGATGTATTGATGATCAGTATTGACAGCACAGTCGTCAACTAAACTAGATCTTCCAAAGATATGTTTAAAGCCACCCCAAAAATAACCACCAAGACTCTTTCTCTTGATGCATTGTGTGTCACTATCCTTATTGCTTGGAGGAAAAGAGAAAGCTTTTGAATAGTCACGACTCTTTCTCGCCTGATCAACCTCTAATTCCATTGAACATACTTCTTCCCCTTGAGAATTTTCCTTATTTTCAATCTGAATACAACCAAGCTTATACATTTGAGCCATTTGAACAAGGAATGCTCTTCTTTCCTTCAAAAGCACCAAATCTTTCTGAAAATTTACAGAATCATCTCTTGATCTAGGAAACAATGGCCCAGTTCCCATATTAGGAACCTCTAATCTAACTTGGCTAGTAGTGATCTCAAGCAACTTTTTTCTATCCCTAAAACCCAACCTCCTAAAAGGAATCATTACCTCATTATTATCTTGTTTCCTAGATTCAACCTCAAGCAACAATAAATTACAAAATCTATTAACACACTTGAGTGAACCATGATAAACACAATCTACCCCCTCTTCTTCCCTACCATGAAGAAAAAACATATTAGAACCATCGAAATCGCAAACAATTTCAAACACAGGTGACCAAAGGATAGAACAATCTTGGATCCCTAAAGAAACAACCTCCTGAGGTATTATTCGACACGCTACAACAGAAACAAAACCTGGCATTACATAAACAAGATTACCAAGTTCAGGATTCTGTTGAACCCAAATACCAAGCAATGGTTTAACACTCAAAAGAAAACGACAAAGTGATTTGTAAGATGAAACACACTTTCTCCACTCAACAAGGTCTTTGAGTGAAACTATATCTATAATATCACATTGAGTAAGCCAAACTTTCTCAGAAGATGCAAGAGCATAGAGACTCTTGCAGCATAAACTAAGATTGAAAACTTCTCTGGGAATTAGGTACCTTGAAACTGTGGCAAACACATCATCTGGTAGATGAATAAGCGGACTTGAATCAAGAGGATAAGGGTAGGGTGACAACATAATGGATCTAATAAAACTTGTTGATAAAAAAATGAACTATATAAGTGTTGGTGGGTTTGTTTATTCTAAAAATATACACATACCTAGGAGTTATTTAATGTATGATATTGCAGACATTTCAGGATTGGAACATGCTGTGCTGTAACGCGTTTTGTTGCAGAAAATGAAAGTTGGATGTAATAAAAAAGTGAAGTGGAGGTGGAGTCAAGTCAAGTGAAGAAGTCACTGTCTCAAAATATAAACTTTGAATAATTGAAGGTAAAAGATTGCACATGCATCTATCTATCTGTCACTTTGGTGTCCAATGCATACAACAATACAACGTAAGAAATGGGACAAAACCTGTTGCGTGCAAATATTATTAAGTTTTGAAATGTACGACACTCTTTTTTCACATTGTATTAACATAAATAAACTATAACATGAGAAAATGGTTATTAAGTATTAATTTGTCAAAACAAAAATTGTATGCATAAGAAAAACTTGTCAAAAAAAAAAAGTATTAAATATGAATTTTGAATCTATTAAATATGAATATTATATATGTTAGTTAGAAAAAATGATTGTAAACTCTAACTCTCATTATATCTACGTATCTATTATCTATCAAATAATTGATCAAATAATTGAGCCTTCAAAAAAATACCTATAAAATAACTGATGTTTTTTATTAAACAATCGCATAGAATTTTATAACATTTCATTTCTTAAACAAATAATAATTATTAATTCTTGCCTCATTTCTTAGACAAATTATAAAAAAAATTCAAGTCTGCCTCATTTTCACTAATTTTGCCAAGTGTTTTAATGTATTGTCTTTACTTTTGTTCAGGTTTAACCATATCTACATATATATCACAAAACAAAAGCATAGAGGGGCGGTGTGGAGATAAAGAAATTATCAATCTTATGTGAAATCATAATTTTTGTGTAAAAAGAACAAATTTAACCAAAGCACATCACCTCATTTGAACCAAACATAGCCCAAGTAATTCATGTTGCGAGTGAGACATTGTTTATGTCGGTATATTTTCATTCAACTATTATTTTCTATAAAGAGGGACTGTCTTGCAAGATTGTTGTCAAAATTATTCTGAAAAATAAAATAAAAAATTAGAACATATACATCACAATACACAAGCACTCATTTTAACTGTCTAAATGTACAATACAATACAATTCAATATACATATCACTGTAGCAGTCAATAATCTTCAACTGCTTTTGCTTTATTCTCTTTTCTCCATCTTACTTCTTTACTAAGTACATGTTCTACTCTGCTTGTATCAGCCACTGGCAATAAGCATTTTGTTCTTTTAACTGAAATCTCCTAAAACGGACTGTCCAACAGAGAATCAAAAAATAAATAACAATCTCGGCAGAGAGACCTTGTTTAGATAAATAACTCAATTAAGCATTTATAGCATAAGTGCTTATCATATAAGTGGCTATGTATAGACTATTTCTATAACAAAAGATAAAATAAAGTCGAACTGTGTTTCATAGGCTATCTTGGCAAGCTTATGAAAATAAGCTGAAAACAGATTATTGACATATCAGAAGCTTTATTCATAAGCTCTTTCAAACAGTCTAAAGGTGTTTATGTCGGTCGATAAACTCAAATAAACCAATCAAACCGAAGAAACTAAAAAATGATCTAGTTTACCGTAAAAATATTTGAAAGCTCACAATCACTCATCAAGAAAACCCTATGATATATGAACTTACCATGTTAAGAAGCCTCAAAGCAGCAGTCCTAGTAAACTTTCTTGCAAAAAGGAAGCAAGTGGACGGTTTACCCTTGCTTGTACACCATTCTCTTCGGTATTCAGTCTCGTAATAAATATTATCTATTTCCTACAACAAAAAAAAAAAAAAAATCAAACTTATACATATTTTGTTTCATCAAAGTAGAATACATGAACTTTATACTATAGCCGCTATTTAACAAGACTAAGAACTAAACAACTTATTGCATAGCAATAACAATTTGTTTAAATTTCTGCTACGCTAATTGCTCTTTAAAACGTATCTTTCATTAGTTGACTGATGGAAATCAAAATTAAGATTCAGATTTTATTAGGAGCAGGATCAAGGAATTTTCTTAGCTATAATAACCAAAATCTCACACCTTGCTTTTATTAGTTTATATATGCTGATATGTAGTAGGTGAATTATTGTTTGAATTCATCTTTAGGATGATTCCTATCATTATCAAGTACCATTCTAACAAAATGTTAATTATTAATATACTCTATAATGTCTCCAGCTTCCTAGTATGATAACCTTATTATTATCACAGAATGAAAGTTGATTCAAGAAAGTGATTTTGCAGTGGTAGTGCAGTACATGTCAAACCTTTATAAATTTAATAAGCATCGGAGTAGCATCTGAGAACTTATAAGTCACTGGATGCCATCCACGGCGCTCACGATCTCTGGAGTTGGAAATATCCCATGCAGTATGTGTCACTGATCTTCGTGTTAGTTCTTTTTCGAGGCCTTTTTGCTAGATTTGGGAAGAAAAACACAAATAGTAAAAAAATATTAAAGCAAAACCAGGGTGATCACGTAAAAATATTTGTAAAATTAAACAAGCAACATCATAAAGTTTAAAATAGATGCAATGTATTTTCTTTGATTTCTTTAACTGTCTGTTTTTCAAAAGATGTTTTATATTCAACTTGAAAGAAATGCAATAGTGTTCACAGAAAGGAAAAGAGATTCTTACAGCCAGCAATGTTTGAACATAGTGTTCATCTGGTATACAGTTGTGGATCTTGGACGTGTCAGCAGGCTGCGCGAAGAAAGGAGATGTATTAAAAAGTCGTTACTTCATGTGTTCATATAATTCCTAGGAACCTAATTGACATCATGTACCAATTCAGAATGAAATATTGAATCAGACATTTTTTTGAGCAGAACTTATGATTTTATTAAGAAAAGTGACTAATTGAAGCTAATGTTATAAAATAAAGAAATTATTAAATAACTTTGTTTGTAGATACTACATAGACCACTTACAATGACTTGATCCCTCCAAAATTCGGGTAGCGGCTTTTTCTACATTTAGAGATGAAAAGTAGAATGAGACTATCGCCGTCGGCATAAAAGAGACAAGCACAAATATATGGCTTAAAAAATACTAAATGGAAGAAAGATTGGGTTTTATAACATTTAATGGCATAGTATTTGTGAAAACCATGAGAGTATATGATGGACAAATAATAAATGAAGCAAAAGGATATTGCATTGAAAATTCGTATCATTAATCATTTTCGTAAGATATGTGCATGTTCCAATTGAGACACATAATATAAGAAGGAGGAAGTACCTTGCAAAATTTTTGAAACATTGGAAAGACAGTATCGTCCTCCACTACAACCTTGGCATGCTTCCTGGTCAGAACAGCCCACTGCAGAAGAATTCATACAAAGATAGGTATAAGATGGCAATCTTTGGCAATGAATGTGTTGTAATTTAAGATTTAGAATGAACTTATAGTAAACGACACATTACATTAGATTTTTTTTACCTGAGATCCTTTTCTCCAGTTATAGACTGGAATAACTGGATCCATTTTTGGATTGTAACGACCTCCTTTTGTGTCAGCGAAGCTGTATATATTTTAATGATAAATTCATAACAATTATATTGTTGCAAATGAATAAATAACTACAAAGGCATAATAAATAGTAACAAGTAACTTCAATGACGTTTTACTCAATATGTATTTAACAAAACTAATTGTTGGGACTGAAAGTTTATATAACAGATCATCTCTGTAAATTTTTACATAAATCTAAAAATCATCTGATATATTATTGAAATCTGTCAAGATTAATGTCGTATATATATGGAGCTTTATTGAAATGTGCTAGAGAGCATAAGGCAAGTGTGTATATTAACTCACCTATCGACAAAACTAGTCGATGCTGACATGATGTAGTCATATGTGTAGCTGAAGTTGTATAAAGGTATACAGCTGAAAAGAAAATCAATCAACTGAAATATAGTAAGGTGCTAGCTCAAAATTTGAGAAACATCAGTTATCATTTTTCTTCTACCATATAATTAAGCAACGTATGGTAAGTAGAACTGTTGAAAAAAATAAAAAATTGAACCCTAGTTATCAGTTTTGTTTCACGGTCCAGCTCAGTTTTTTGTTTTTTTCAAAACAGTTCTAATATTCGATTTGGTTCGGTTTTTCGTTTTTTTTCCAACAGTCCTCGCAAAGAATCATTTGGTTTCAAAAAAATTTAGTTTGGTACGGAACCACATAACCGGTACACTGAACCTACACATCAGCTTGGTTCGGTTCGGGGTAAACTATTAGTGGTTTGGTTCAATTTTACCAAACTTTATGAACAATTCAGTTCGGTTTTCCCTCCTGAACGAAACCATGAAGAGTCCTATAGTAAGTGGAGAGTACTTATATAATGATTGAAGTTTATGGTTGTTAACAAAATTATACCCTCACCTATCTGAGAGGAAAACAAAGCGGTCATTTAGAGGATCATCAAGAGCATGTCTAAGTAAAATGCGCTCGGCCTCTATCATGCTTGCTTCACCCCAATCTATCTGCAAAAAGATCATGTTGACTAAATATCATGAAGGTATAAACATAACAAAATCATATTACAGTTTAGTAAATTGAAATAATTTTTCTTCTGACATTTTAAACATGGTATAAGCAAATAATTCATCGATGAGAGTGAGATAGAAATCAGCCGATAAAATGAGATTATTTCAATAAGTAACTATATTAACTGTGTTTGAGTCAAAATAAACTATATAACAGTGTTTTACATGTGATAAATAAACACACAGGATAAAATTAGACTATAGAACTTCATAGTTGGACCACACTTGAATCCAAGGAAAGGAATGTAACAATAAACCCCTGTTTGGATAAACAGATTAATTAAGCATTGCTTATGTCTAAACTATTTTTATAACAAAAGATCAAATAAAAAGTCAAACTTCTTTCATATAGGCTATAAGCTATTTCCATAAATTATCCAGAATAGCTTATAAAAATAAGCTGATAACAACTTAGGGACATGTCTTAAGCTGTCTTCCTAAGTTCTCTTATTCAATCTCACAAGCGTTTATAGCAGTAGATAAGTTCAAATAAGTCGATTCAAACAGCCCTAAGTCAACTACAACAACAACCAAGCTTTATCCCACTAAGTGGGGTCGGCTACATGGATCAAACGACGCCATAATATTCTACCAAATAGTTTCTTATTTTTATCCAACTCATTAATCTCTAGATCTTTCATAATAGTTTCTCTTTATAGTTTTTTTAGGTCTTCCTCTACCTAGTCAACTATAACAGCTTATTGATTCCAACACATAAGATAGCAAATGGACATGGTTGATAACAAAAAGCAAATTATGTTTCAAACAAAGAGAGAAGAGGAACCTGTATGCTATCATTAACTTGACGATTCAAAAAATATGATGATCTAGTTGTTGCCTCATTCAACACAAACCCTGGCCTAGGATGAACGAAAATCGAGAAATTGTTATCGCCTCCCTGAAAATGCAATATAAATGTTTCTGTAACCGTTACTGCACCTCAACATTTCAACAACTAGCATTCTATGAAATTGCTAACATTTACAAAACAAACATTAATGAGAATCAACAACTACACATCTATTATGAACACTTCCATAATAATTTAGCCAAAGGTGAGTCTCTTAACATATGGTCAATAAGTTAAGGAAGCTTGCGTTAATTATTAGAAATGTTGTAATGGCAAGTGAGGTAAAATTGCTCTTATCAAAATCATTATTACAAAAAAGAGGATGATAAGCATCAAAGCACTTGGGAAACCCTCTCTTAAAAGCTAGCTATCAAGAGGGAAGAACCAAGCCGCTTAAATACTCAATCGAGCATGTTTCTAGATTCTAGTTCATCCCCAAAGGACATAACTGTGTATTTAAAAGGAATCAAAATTTCCTTCTGATAGAACTTCACAGGCACACATCTAAGCTCTCCAAAAAGTAAAAACTACTATTAAGTTTATCAATGTAAAGGGTATCGAACACCAGAGAATACAAAAGCGCAAAAGACTAAAAGGACCATATTATCTTACCATAAACAATTGTCCCTACACTGTACTGATCAATGATTGCTAAATGCACATCATGATTTAAAACATATTATTGAAGTTACTAAATTTACACCATTCACTATTATCGACAATGCATTCAAGTAACATCAACACGTCCTTGAAGGAGGGATGCAAGAGGAATATTACGAACGAGGGTCTAGGTTCGATTCCTTCTACTAACAAATTTCATTTCCCCCTAATAAAATAACCACTAACATTTGCCTATAAAAAAGGTAACATCAACGCACTACCGGGAACTATGCAACGGTAGCTCAAAGTGTTACAAGTTCTGAATCTGGAAAAAGAAGCATATAGGCTTTGATTAATCATTAAAGCTGAAACTAAGCACAATTGATGCACTCTACTTTAGTTTCTAATTAAGCCTCCTATTAACCACCAAGTACACACACACACACACACACACACACACACACACACAAAATTCCAAAAAACAAATAGAAACAAAATAATAATTGAAAGAGAAAAAGAGTGTACCCTAAAGAATGCATCCCAAACCAATTCCAAAGGAAGCCTATTCCTTGCAATGAAGAGAAAAGCAATCTTAGGCTTCTGAACTTGAGAAACAAGTTGATGTTGCAATGAAACAAGTCCCAAAACATGAGTATACCGCATCTGCATAAACAACAAACTCCCAAAACAAAGCACCACCACCAAAATCAAAGCAAAAACCTTCTTCTTCCATTTCTGCTGAACCACTTTCTTCTTCATATTCTAAACTAACCCTTTTGAATCTAAAACCAACCCACCATTTCAAATCAATTCAAAAGCTAAATCACTTGATAAAAAACCAAACTTTAACACTCATTTCAACTTTGTACCACTCAGAAGTAGAAGATCCAACAGATCCATACCAAACCAATAGCCTAATAAAGAATTTAGCAAGAAACTTTAACAAATACTATCCACAAAGCAATATAATGGAAAAAGAATGCATGTTTCAAGTGATGCTATTGCTATGAACAAAAAGTTTCTAGTGTCTTGTGAACTGTTACAAAAAGTGAAAGTGTTGCTATTATTTGGAAATGAAACTTCAAAGTGAAAAAAGAATATCAGAAAAGTGTTAAAGGGGTTGTAGTCTTGTAGAGTGAGTGTTAAGAGTGGAACAAGGTTGTTTTTTTTGTTTTGTGTATGTTAAGATTGAACTTTATTTTTTGTCTGGTTGCGTGTGAAGCAGGGGATTAAAATAGACTTTTTATTTTTTCCTTATTATTATGTTTTGAGACTTGCAAAAGAAAAGAAAAAAAATGAATTCGTGAAACATTTTTGAAGAAAATATATAGGTATTGGATTTCCTTAAAAAATATAGGTATTGGATTTAGATTCACTATTATAATATTTTTATGTTGCAACAGATGTCGATCATTAATCTGAGATCATTGAGATCAAATGGTTTATATATCAACTCAGTTTTACGCATTAGGATAATCTTGGTTGTATATTTAGACCAACTCAAAATTATATTTTTCTAATAAAATGAATCATCCACACTCAATTTACATTGAGTCGATTGAAGTTTAGATTAAGAGATATTAATTTTAATTTAATGATTTGCAGTCCACTATAATAAAAGATCAAAGTTTGTCCTCGCCTTCATTTAAAAGCAATTTGTTTGAAAGAGGTATTATATCAATAAAAGATAGAAGCTCTCTTATGAAAAAATTTATTTTTTCATAAGACATTTATTTTTTCATAAGACACTAGAAACTTCATAAGAGTATCGAGTATATACTTTTTAATTTGTAAATGAGATTAATTTCCATATATTTCCGACAAATTACAATCATTATATTTGTGACTTTAGAAGTAATTATAGTTAAAATTTAAACATTTTCGATTATTATAGTTAAAATTCAAACATTTTCGATTATTATAGTTAAAATTCAAACATTTTCAATTATTATAGTTAAAATTTAAACATTTTCAATTATCTTTCTTAAAAAAAAAACATTTTCACTTATCTGATGTTTTTTTTTTTTTGACAAACAATTATCTGATAGTTATGGGCTGACTGAAAGTGTAAAAACATTTACAATAACAATGTGTATAAATTAAATTATTTGTAAATCTAGCACGTTGTTATTTAGTTTTATTTTGCAAGTTTAATGAAGGATGAAAATCTTGGCAACAACTAATTTTATTTGGTGAATTTGTAACGTGGCTTTTTGTGTATGGTAAGGCTTATGTTGACTTCATAAGAGTTTGGTGTTGGATTGGGGAAGAGCACCTAATGGAGGTTGTTTGTAACCAACTGATTATGATGAGTAATTCATTAGCGGTGCTTCACTACTTTGATCGAATGCATGAAAGCATTTATGGTTTACATTTTTTGCTTGTCTGTTACTATTATGAACAGACTTTTTATTTTGCTTGATGATAAAAAAAAATCGGTTGGTGATATATTTTATGAAGTACCAAGACATTACACATGGGAAAAAGTAGTAATTTTGTTGCTTTTGTTTTCAACAAGTTGGTTGCTGTTTGATCAAGTCTAGATGGTTGTGATGATAAAGTATCTATGTATAAAGAATACTATATACTCCCTTCCTCTCATTTTAATAACCGTTTTATAGTTGTATTTGGTTCTTAAAAAAATAATTAATTGAGTTGATTTCAATGCTAAAATTAATAACAAACGTGTAATTTTTTTTTTTTGACAAAAATAACAAACGTGTAATTGAAAAAGAGTAATTATGATTAATTTTACAAAATGATCATTCATTAAACCCATGTGAGTTGCCCTTATGGCGGTGTGTTTCTCATTAAAGTCTTATGTTGGATTCTCTCCCGTCTCAATTTTAGTGGATTAATTTAGTTTATTAAAAAAAATTAAAGATATTGAAAAGATAAATTAAAGAATTAAAAATGGAAAGAATAATAAATAGTTATGTATACTAAAAAAATTAGCATTAATGTTTCATGTGTATTGTAAAACAACTTATTTGGGACAATTTTCCCCCTATATGACTTATAATTTAGAATGGAAGGAGTATAAAAAAAGTGATAAAAAGACAATTAAAATGAGAATATTAATATATTTCAGGTATATTGGTTAAATCTGTTTTTTATTATTAGTGTGTGTGTGTGTGATGTTGCTAATATTCGAGGCTACTTGGTTAAAAGACTTAATTTCTCCAAATTATAAATCACGTTGCTCCAATTGTTCAAATTATCGGCGCAGTCTCGTGAAAGTAGAAAGATCATTACCGAACTCCATGCCGCCTAGATCATCTTATCTTCATGTCAGTTCACCTGACTCAAACTTAAAATCAGATTTTAACCCACACCAGAGTTGAGGCTCAATGATAGATCATTCACAGATTAGTCATCCAAAACAAGATCAGGGACCAAAGTATAGCATTCCCCGTCTAAACTATAAAGAACTGTGTGCGAAGAATAACAATATGTTTTAAAGAGAAGGACATAAACATCAAGAGTTTCAAGACAGTAAATTTCTTGCATTAAAATTACTTGTCCGACTAACTAAAATTACATGTCAACAAGGATGAAATAAAATATGAATGCAAAGTGCCCAGCATGGTAGGTGAACAATACCTACATAGAGGTAAGTAGCACTGTTCCATGTCCAAAGGGATTCCACCCAGTTCCAATAATCACCAACAGTATTACCATCAAAATCTTCAAATGCACCCTTCACTAAAAAATATGCTACCGGAGGAAACGCAATAAAACCTAAAGCAAGATTACAAGTGGCCCTCAGTAAGGCTCTCAAGCTCCTAGCTCGAACATCAAGCTTCAACGGTCGAGCCATCAAACAAATCGGGACAATGAGCAAAGCCCCGATTTCAGCTGTAGCAAAGTTAACGACTGACATGAGAGATAAACCAATGAAAGCGGTTGATATTGTTACAGACTTTAAGCTAGCCCATTCGCCTTTCTCAGGTTGAGATGGAGCAGCTTCGAAAATTGGAGAACCCAAAATGAAGTACAAAATTATGAGACTAAAAGCTGATAGTAAACCCCACACAATGAAGTTTGTTGTTGGGGTGGAATTAGGTATTTGATATACGAAATATGGGAGTAAGGAGACAACAGCAGCCCATAAATGAATGACCAAAACCTTTCTGGCTGAGTTCAGCCATTTCCAAGATTTGTGGCTGACTTCAACTTCAGAGGAAGATGTGGATTGCAGAGTGGATTTGCTTGCATCAGCATGGAGAGATGCCGCAACTATCGGAAGTGGTGCAACCAGTAACGCAAATGGAATCATGTAAACTCCCACAGACACATACTTACTAGAAGATGTCAAGAGGTATAAAAAGAATGACTGATGGAACTTCTCCAGAAGGTTGTTTATTGAGCGTATGACTCCTTCAATCAACCTGCAACAAGTAGCACATTCTTTGCTGAGTGATCAGACAGAGAGAAAATTTTCTGACCATGTGCTTTAGTATAAAGTACACAAAGCAGTGATATAGATTATTAAGTTCAGTCTTTACATGCTATGATAGTAGTCGTTTGCCATCACAATCACACCTCCCTCTTGGAAAAAGAAATAATACAGATAATAAACACTGCCCAATAAACTGTCATTTGTCTGTCATGTTAAAGGTTTCAATTCTTTTTTCATCTAATCTAACAATTATAAAAATACCCTTCTAAAGTTTCTTTAGCTTCCCTAGTGGAAGTAAATATAATTTACCTCTAACGACTGAGACTGAACTGAGCCTTCAAATAATTAGCCATACTGTTCTCCTTTTCTTAAGTAAACATACACAAGATACGTATAATTTTTGTAGTTACATGATAGTAAATGGAAAACATAAACAGGGCATCACGATTCACACCACATATTTAGGAATTAAAAATCGCAAAGCTTCTACAATATTTCCATTGATGACCAGACATTTATTCCTAGATGTTACAAATAACACTTGGATGAGTGACACATACCTTCCACCACTGAGAATGAATTCATTACGCCTGATCATTTTAGCAGGAGAAGCTTTTGGTGAAATTTCCAGAGTGATTGCATCAACTTGATAATCACGGAAGGCACCATGAGAACCAGTGGGAACACCCAAACCCTGGGAGGAATGATATACAAATAAAGAATGTTTATTAAAATGGTAACGGGGAATAATAATATATGATGTAATAGATATACTTTAGATAGAGTAAAAGTTAACTACCTGGGAATACATTGAACTTGCCAGTGTAGCAGCTCCCTCAACATACTGAGTAGCAGAAATACCAAATTTCCATTGAGGATTTAAGCTTCGAGCAATTTGTCCCAGAGATTCAAATATACCACCCAAAGTATTAAGCCACCTGGAGCCAAGTAGAGAAAACATCTTCTTCACTTTTATCCGCAAACCTGTTTTATGCACTCCCAAATAATTTACAATATTGATGAGGTCGAGGTTGGGCATCTGCCCATTTGACGCCTCAGGGTAGATATTGAGACTGTCTTCATGATGGTTACCTTGCTCGTCAACTTTTATTACAAGAGCTGCAGCCATAGTTCCAGCACGTTTAAAACCACCGTATAAATTTCTATCAGAATAAGAATTCTGTCCAATTTCATTAATAGCAATACTGTCATTGCATGTTTCACTATTAACTATGTCAGCTTCATGGAATACAGGGGCCTGATATTCTCTTAGCCAAGCGGACACGACAGAATATTCTCCATATTGTGAATCAGCCACAAGCCATATGACATCCTTTGCCAGCCAAGTAACCCGTGAAAGAAGTGAGAACACCGAGTAAGCAATGCCCAACGATAAAGCCTCTCCTGGACTTACTTTCTTTGGATTGTATGGTGTTACCAAGACAATAGCTTCCTTGCCATCACCCCTTGGTGCTCTAATAATTCCAGCAATGTTGATTCCAAGTGATGAACAGCTTATGTTTTTTGAGACTATACCCGAATCAGGACTGGTGAAAAAGTGCAATGGATGAAACTGATTCAGTTGAGGGTAGAACTTGTGATAAGTAACCTCAGCATCCAAGGCTGACATATACTGTGCAATTATTTTATGACTTTCACTGCATTGAAACACATAGCAAATGTTTAACTTCTTTTACTCAGTTTATTTCCAAGCAGAGAGAAAATTAGGAAGATCGAAAATGAAGACAAAATTAAGAAGCTTTGGTTAAAAGATTTGTTTCACGTAGCTTTTGCCCATTTGGACGGGATTTTCAAAGGCCAAAACAAAGACATTAATATTTGTTTGAATTCTCTTCTGATAATAGAATAAAAAGCTTTACCAACTAGTATGATCAAAATCACAAAAAGATTAAAAAGGTGTGCGGATATAGACTATAGAGCCGGTTTGGATAATATCCTCAATAAACAGTTATGAAAGATAAGTATTAAAAAATCTATGACTCATGTACTATCTGCGACTCTACCTCTAATCTCTGACTTTATAAATAATACTTTCAATAGTATAAGCTGAAATTAGCTTTCAATCAACTATAAGCTGACATTAGCTTTTGTATCTCAATTTTTTTTATAAACTCTGATTGTCCACAAACATCTAAGTTCACAGGGACATTTTCACAACTGAAGAACAATAACATCCAATGAAAGTCCAAACTAACATCCAATGAAAGTCTACTATTTTGCCACTTCATCATAATATCGTTAAATTCAATATGTAGTTACAAAGGTGGACTCATGTGGCAAAATAGTTGACTCTCATTATACATGTGTAAAGCTGATTTACACTTATCATCATGTAAGTGTAAACCCGGTTTACACTAATAACAAATTTTTAAATTACAATCGAAGTAATGATCTTGATCACAATTCTTGATATTGCATAGAATTGTGATGATAAAGCCTCAATCGAAGTCGCATTAATGTAGCGGCTCAATTTTGAAGGTAATACATGCTCTTAAAACTCTAAAATGAAACTAACAGCTATATTTTTTCGAAAGTGAAAAAGAGTGTAACAGACAAGTTAAGTTAAATGAGAAAGAGATGAAAATGGAGTTACGTGTCAGAATGAGTCAAATCATTGACGAATTTGTTGGCATGGGAAACATGTTGAGTAGAGAGCATGTTGTTAGCAGAACCTGCAGAAACAGATTATTGAATCAAAATAGTAAGTATCTGCCAGCATAAGCAATTGTGAAACTCTCTCTTTAAGAGAGCTTATAGAAACAACTTATTACATGTCCATAAACTACTGCTCTCCAAAAAAAAACTTAGGGAAAAAGCTCATAGTTTATATGAAAATAGTTTGACTTCACTTATTTGAGGTTAATAAGCAATAAATTAGGTGTTGAGAAAGAGAGAGGTAAGTAACTAACCAGGCATAAGGGCATTTTCGGAAGTGTAAGTATTGTTAGCAAGTATAGGAAGAAGAAGAAGAGCAACAATTCCAGATACGAAACAAAGCAAGCTGAAAAAACCAACCAACACAGTTATTCTTACTCATTCATTGATTCTCCAAATTGAAATTGAAATTCAGATTCAGATGAAGAATGTATGTATCTAAGTGTGTACCTGACATAGTTACTGTGAGAGATTAGAAAAAACCCTAACCGTACGATTGGGCGAATTCTCGGTTTCTTTTCCGGTACGCTGTCGTTCTCCACCATTGTTTCGTTCACACAGATTAGAGCTTCTTTCAATTCAACAACACACCCAAAATCATTATCTTTTCGTTCCTCAATTTCACCCTTCACGTTGCACTGCAAACTTCAACCTTCGTTCCTCAAAAGACATATGATGATCGATCCAAGGTTGAATCGTGACAGAATCATAAATGTTATACAGTATTATTGAAATATATCTATATTTTTTTTTAGAGATTGAAATATATCTAGTTTTTGCCAATTATATATTGTATTTGCAAAACTATATATATATATATATATATATATATATATATATATATATATATATATATATTTTTTTTTTTTTAAGGAATATTTGCAAAACTATATTGTAATGTATGGAGTTTAATTAGTATATTTTATCATAGTGTATAATTATTTCACGTATATATTTAATAAAGTTTTTTTTTTTATCAAATGTATCTAATAATGTGTTGCTACATCAATTATTTAGTGAATGAATATAACAATTCATATGTTTTTCTATTTATTAATTAACGCAACAACACATTATTGAATAGATCTATCTGTAAAATTATAGTGCATTGACAAACAAGTATTATGATTTTTTTCGTAAGTTATAATGTCATGTGCTATTTTTAGGCATGACAATGGGACGAGACGGAGACAAATTTTACCTTCCTCGTCCCCATACCCTACTCCCAAATACTTACTCGTTACTCTACCCATATTCAACAGGAATGAGAAATCGAATCCCATCCTCGTCCTCGACGGGTTTTAGTATCCCCGCCCCATCCTCATTTTCGTAGTGGATAAAAAACTTAATAAAAAAGATGTATTTTTCAGCCTCGAGCACAATGTTGTAATGCATTATCAAACAAAGAGATGATGCCAATCAATGGCTATGGTGATCAAGAAGAGAGAGACCAAAGGTTGTGAGATGTAGAAGGAGAAGAGAGATAACTCGGAGAAGTGGGCGTGGTCTGAAAGACCGAGACGTTGATTGTGTAAGTGAAATGATTTAAGGTTTGAATTTCTATTTATACAAAAGGATGATGATAAATTGATTTTCTACGTTCGTGACGAGTTTTGGTATGGGTTCGGGGTGGGTACTTTTATCCCCATTACCCGTCCCGTACTCATGTTTTGAGATTGGGAAAAACTCAAACCCAAACCCAATCAAAGCGGGGGAAAACCGTCAATTTAGATTTGGTTCGGGCGGGGTATATGGGTTTTGTTGCGATGTTTAGTTGTTTTGCACTTATGACACAACTTTTTAGCGTAAATTCCATTTGATAAATGAAATAAAATAATTTCCCAAATAACTGAAAAATAAAATAAAACTAAAATTATAAATTTTCAATCCAACATAAAACTTAAAAATCATGTATAAAATATATGAAAGTGTAAATAACATTAATAGATAAATAACACAACACTTAAAAACTGTGACATGGTTATATAATTGTTTGAATTTTTAAGTTACAATTGTCACATAGTAATTTATAAGCATTGCATACCATATTCATAAAAAAAAATAAAAAAAATTGGTTTCTACAAATAATTTTACTTTAAGTTAGCTAGTGACTAGAGAGTTACACAAAGAGAGACTGAAAGTATGACATTGATAAATATCTGTTGCTACTCCAAATTATAGGACCAAAAAGTTTCAAATCCTAAATAATTGGAATTCTTTGACATCCATGCAAGATGCTTAGAGTAATCAGAAGAAAAAACAGGCGTAAATTGCAATGTCTATTAAGCTATCTAACACATTATTTTTTTTTGAAGAAATCTAACACATTATTTTTAGCTTGTAAACACATTTAAGTAGGACTTCATCAAATATGAAAAATTGTCAATGGGAGGCAGAGAAGGTATTCTTCTTCCTTTCTTCAAAACTTCTTGCAAGTTAAGTCTTTGCAGGGTCAAAACATCTCTTGATTCCTTCCAAACAAAGGCAATAACACCATTTTGAAACACAAAGAGGGAACCAGATTTTGATCCTGGATATTTGAATCCATAGCCACCTGCAATACCTTCTCCCACAAAAGCGTGTTCGATATTCATCGATAAGGAGTCCCTATCAGTGTTCCAAGGAAATGGTTCAGATGAAGGCTCGTTGATATTCACTATAAACATTGGCGAACCATTAGGATGCAAGGCGTAGCGAGTTCCTTCCAATACTTTTGTTCCAATGAGAAGTTGTTGTCCCTTTGACTCCGAGTAAGAGAGCAATAGTAAGAATAGAGCCTTTTTAGGCTTGTTTTGAGAAGGTTTTTCATGAGGCCATCCAAAAGTACCGCCCCATAAACCAGCATACACTTGATCTTCTTTAGGAACTTGCAAAGGCATCTTGTAAAGTGCAAACCAATTTTTGTTCATATTCGGCCAACCTCGAAAAGATGATAAATTTGCATTTAATGCACTCAATGTTAGCTTTAACGTGTCACTTGATCTAAGAAAGTCTTGAAGATTTGCATTCTTTATCTCATGGCTTGAACTAATCCCTATGGCATTGTCCCTAGTTCCTGCGGTTGTGGTGTGTTGCTGATAAAGTTTGACAACACTGTCATCGATTGTACTAGATCTTCGATGGCGTCTTGTTCCCCGTTTCTTACCAATATTGACAACACTGCCATCGGCTGTACTAGATCTTTGATTGTCTCTTGTTCCAGCTATTGTGTTGCGTTGCTGGTCAATATTGACAACACTGCCATCAATTGTACTAGATCTTCGATGGCCCCTTGCTCCAGCGGCTGTGTTGTGTTGATGATCAATATCGACAACACAATCATCAATTGAACTAGATCTTCCAAGGATATGTTTAAAACTACCCCAAAAATAACCACCTAGACTTTTTCTCTTGATGCACTGTGTGTGACTATCCTTATTGATTGGAGGAAAAGCGAAAGCTTTTGAATTGTCACGACGCTTTCTTACCTCATCTATCTCTAAATCCATTGAGCCAACTTCTTCCCCTTGAGAATTTTCTTTATTTTCAATATGAATACTACAAAGCTTATACATTTGAGTCATTCGACTAAGAAATTCTCTTCTTTCTTTCAAGAGCACCAAATCTTTCTGAAAATTAACATAGTCATCCCTTGATCTAGGAAAGAATGGTTCATTTGCATAATTAGGATTTAGGAACCTTAATCTAACTTGGTTAGTACTAGCAGTGAGCTGAAGCAATTTTTTTCTATCCCTAAAACCCAACTTGCTAAAAGGAACTATTGCCTCACTATCTTGCTTCCTAGATTCAACCTCAAGCAACAATAAATTGCAAAATCTATTAACACACTTGAGTGAACCATGATAAACACAATCTACCCCCTCTTCTTCCCTTCCATGAAGAAAAAACATATTAGAACCATCGAAATCGCAAACAATTTCAAACACAGGTGACCAAAGGATAGAACAATCTTGGATCCCTAAAGAAACAACCTCCTGAGGTATTATTCGACACGCTACAACAGAAACAAAACCTGGCATTACATAAACAAGATTACCAAGTTCAGGATTCTGTTGAACCCAAATACCAAGCAATGGTTTAACACTCAAAAGAAAACGACAAAGTGATTTGTAAGATGAAACACACTCTCTCCACTCAACAAGGTCTTTGAGTGAAATTATATCTATAATATCACATTGAGTAAGCCAAACTTTCTCAGAAGATGCAAGAGCATAGAGACTCTTGCAGCATAAACTAAGATTGAAAACTTCTCTGGGAATTAGGTACCTTGAAACTGTGGCAAACACATCATCTGGTAGATGAATAAGCGGACTTGAATCAAAAGGATAAGGGTAGGGTGACAACATAATGGATACTATCAAACCCAACAAATTTAATGATAACAAAACAAACTTTTGAGTGTTGGTGTCTTTGTTTACGCTTGAAATATAAACATACTTAGCAGAAGATAATATGGCTATTTAATGTATGATTTTGCAGTTTTTTCAGGATTGGAAAATACTGTAACGCGTTTTGTTTAGGAAAATGAAACTCAAAAAGCATTAAAAAAGTGAAGTGAAGGTGAGGCAAGCCAAGGGAAGTCACTGTCTCAAACTATAGCTTTGAATAATTGAAGGCAGAAGATTGTCCATGCATATATCTGTCACTCTAACTGTCCAATGCCTACATTACAACGTTTGAAATTGGACAAAATATGTTGCGTGCAGATATTGAATTTTAAATTTTATGGCAATCTTTTTTTAGTTTTTTTTCACACCGTGAGAATGGTGCCGACAGGAGAGGAGAAATAAAACTTAAATATACAAATAGTATATATTTGAAATGTCTGATTTTATTAGTCAACTAAAAATATTCAATCATACTTTAGAGGGATAGTTCTAATTTAATATATAAAACTAAAAGTTAATAATACTTATTTATTCTTAAAAAAAAAAGACTTATTTACTATTAATTTAACATAATTCATTAAAAAGCTTCTTGATAAATATCCAAACTGTCTCCATCGTAAACATGAATGAACTAGCGAGTAATGCTTAATATTGTGTTCACATAGTAAAAAGTTCAATTTGATTTCCCTTGTGTTTCAGCCCTGCCTAATACAGTATTGATAAAGTAAGTCGGATTTAACATTTTCGGATGGACAATGTAATAGTTTCAATTTACAAAATCTTCAACCAGTAGGTTGACAAAACCATTTTGTACCACAAGCGTGGAAATAGTTCTATTAACCTTGTTTCATATGATATAACGTTAACAAGCTGCACCTACTTGTACTTTACTAAAACACCCTTTTGTCTCTATTAAACTTTATTTTAATTAAAAGGACATTTTTGTAAATAGCATAAATAATAATTGTTTATAATAGAAAAACATGGGTGTTTTGGTAAATAACTAGTAGATGCAGCTTGTTAACTTGCACCTTAGTGTTTTTAGGTGGGTGCAAGTTAACAGCCCCCATATATATATATAAGCTATACATTCAAAACCCTTTGAAATTCACTAGCAAAATCATCCAAAACAACTATGTGAACTCTAAATTCAGCCCTCCAATCCATCTCTGCAGTCTGTCTGTCACCATTGCCAGGTACTTAAGAAATCATGACCTGCATAGGGGGATACTAAAATCAGTTCATTTCACTTAAACTGCCGCATAAGCATATAAGGAATCAAAACAAATAATCTGTCCAGAGGAGGAAATTTGTAATTAAATTATGTACCTTTGATTCTTTCTTTGTTAGGGGACTTTCGCATGTTGAACAGTTTGTCGATTTTTTCTATGAGGAATGGCGTTGACCTTGATGAAAACTGTTTCTCCTTATCAGAGGTACTATCTTGGGGAGCACAACCTTTATATCCTCTAGGAGGTGTGCCATGAAGCTTCCAACATTTTTCACGGGTATGCCCTGGACGATTGCAATGCTCGCACCACCGTGGTATTTTTGTCATCTCTCTTCCCCTTGGCCTGTTTATATATATATATATAAAAAAATCTCACTATTATTGTCCCATACTCCCATTAATTAGAACTAATAATGACAGAATCAAATAAAGTCATGGAGTGGAGATTGAAGTGTTTTACGACAACAGATTAGTTTTCTGAAACGTAAGCTATTTAAGGATAAACTAAGCAAGAGAAGAAAATGTTTTTTGCTTGTGTTCACTTATCTTAGTTCAGCTTATTGTTAGTTACATCTAGTGCTACTTGTAAATGTCTGCAATACATTTGGTACAAAACAATAATGACGCGAGGGAACTAAAATATCACATGAACTACAACAAATTACCACTAATTATTTGTTGTTAAGTATTAACCATGTTCATAAACCATTACCTTGTTACTACATCCTCAGGAAAATCTTGAACTGGCTTTGCCTTGGAAAACAGTAAGCTGTGGTAACTAATTCCAGCTATGCCTTGTCTTTTCAGAAACTCTGTGTGCATGGAAAGAGTCGTCGCTGCCCAACATATAAACACTCTTTTAAGATAAAATTAGAAGATTGAGCACAATGAATTATTTCATCATATTTGTAAAATTTCAAGACCTCCTATGAGAAAACAGAATTTCAATTGTGAGATGGATATGAAGAGCAACGTCTGAAAGTTGTATTTAACGAGCAAAATCGCCAAAATAATGTAAAGCACCGATTAATGTATATCAGCATTAGCAAAAACAAAGGCAAAGCAAAAAATTTAAATTAAAAGATAATGCGTAGTACAAAACAGATATAACAAAATTATGGAATCATTACACTTTATGTTGATAATCATGTTCCTCATTGAATTGCCGTTGAGTCACAGATGCATAAAATCCTTCTTTTGGGAGGCTGAAAATCTCCTTAAGATCCTGCAAGCAATGAATGGAAGATACAGATTATCATAACTTCTACTGCAGATATGACAGTGTATCACAACAACATATAGTACTTCTCAACAAACTTGTACCTGATAAGAAAAATACTGAGTTTGTTCTTTATGTTCAGTAGCTGTTTTGAATAATGCTTCTTTATGTACCTAAACATCACGAAATTCAAATGTCAAAAAAGTCAATTGATGTCCAAACCACAAAAAATTTTGCACCTGTAGTTCAATCAAAAAATGTTAAATACTTCTCTGTCTCCATAACATTGATACTCTACAAAAACATTTGAAACGGATAAAATTACCTGCTTTCTATAGATGTTTTCTTCAACAGTTCCGCATGTCATCAGTCTATACACAATAACATCTTTCTTTTGACCAATACGATATGCTCGGTCAACACATTGATTATCAGTACTGTTGAAAACAGAAAATAGTGGTGATTTACATGCAACATAATAATTACTCTCTAAAGGAAGGGACATTAAAAGACAGCAACACAATAGGCCTGTGCAATCAACAGTAAAAAACTTCTAGACACAGTACAATTTCAAATAGATCTAATCTAACAATAGACCAAAATGATCAATATTAACAATAATGACATTATTAGTAGGAACTTTTACCATGTTGCATGTTTAGCAAAATATGAGACACAAAACTGTTGATTACAATTGACAAATTTTGCTGAAGAATTATTTAGCAAAATCCTATGACAAATTAAAATGGCCCTTCATTATGGACGTTCTGACAGGTTGGTATCCCTCCTAACCTCATCAATATTAGAATGAATTGCATTACTAACGTGCAAAGAAGTGTCAAGTGGAATGGTAGTCACTGTGATATTTTAAACCTCGAAGAGGAGGGGACTGGGGAGGCAAGGAGACCCTACCATACCTTATATTTTTGTGCTTTGTATGGATAAACTCTTTCATCTTATCTCTTTAGCAGTCAAAGATAGAGACTGGAAAACCTTAAATGTTGGAAGAAATGTCTTGGTTATATCTCACTTAATGTTTGTAGATGATTAGATCATGTTTGGACAAGCAACTGTTAGGCAAATGCAGTGTGTCACTAATGTTTTAAATCTGTTCTTCTTTTGGAGGATTTCAGTGTAATGCCCGAGACTAAAGAGGGTAGGGACTAGGGAGTGGTCGCCGGTGCACAAGGCATGACAATGAGCAGCTCCCGAGAGCTTCTAGACGAACCGAATCACATCGGAATGAGAGGGATCTTCAGGCCGTGCAGGTATGGGACTACATGGTCGAAGGAAGACTTATCATAATTGTTTGGTACTGCCTATATCACACATATTCTTTTTGGTAGCGCATTCCATAAAAACTCCACAGTTAAGCGTGCTTGACTTGGAGCAACTTTGGGGACAAAACACGCTGGAAAACTTATGTTGGTTTGTGGGGTCAGTCGGCAATCCTAAAAGTCGTCTAGGATGTTACATTCAGAGCGTCACGTTAGTGATGAGAATACATCAATATTTTTTTCTATAAAATGTTAACAAACAAACCATGAATATTTTGGTGCTAGCCTCGTTTTCAGAAAACTTGCTCCTTGGGAAAAAATATCATTCGTCCCATTAACAGGTAGAGCTCCTTCGGGTACCTCACAGATAAAGTTAAATCCAAGCTGCATCCTTAAAGGCTTCCCATTTATCTCTGGAAGGAAGAATTACTCTTACTAAATCAGTTTATTGAACAATTCGCATTTACCCCACGCTGTCCGAAGGAAATTCAAAAGTTGCAGAGAAGAATTATTCAGCGATAGCAGAAGAATAGTAGGAAAGTTCATGCTGTCAATTGGAAAACTATCCTACAATCCAAATACAAGAAGTAGAGATTAATGTGGGTTCATCCATTATTGTTGAGGAAAATCACGGTTTGGGGCTTCTTCCATGGCTGTGAGGACTCTTTTGCACAAAATTCATACACTCATGCAGCTTGAGTGAGAGGTTTGCATTTGTCACAGTTATAGAGAAGATATTTGCGCGGATCTTTTGGAAAACTTCATGTGTGCAAACTTCACGTGATTTACAGGGTTTGGTTTGTCCAAATTCATGACGAGAGAGAGAGAGATCAAAGAGCGCACGAAATCAAACGAAAGTAGTGTGCAATGAAGCTGAAAATGAAATTTATATATAGAAAGAAAGAAAAAAAAAGGAAAAGGAGAGAGAGAGAGAGAGAGAGAGAGAGAGAGAGAGAGAGAGAGAGAGAGAGAGATGATGGATATGGATTATAAATATGGTTTATAATGCACTAGTAACTAAAGGTGGACAAGGAAAGAATTATGGTGATCAACATGGTAGAAGATTTCAACCAAAATATATGAGTAATGTTTAGTGCCATTACTGTGGAGAGTTTGCGAAGTCTATAGGAGAAGACAGAAAAGTTGAAGAGAGTTCATTCTGTAAATGTGATTAGTTATGATTCATGAGAATAGTTGGAAGAAACAAAAGTAGAGAGTTAATATAAATATGGAGTCATACTGAGTTTTCTTCACCACAACAACTCTAGTCTATTTTGGTGCATTGGGAGCTTGGATAATTGTGTATCTTGAGGGGGTTTGCAATTTTTCTGTGCACAAATTGTAATTGAGAGGGTTTGCAATTTTGTTCTTATATCATTCAGGTTGAGTAATAAATTTTTATTGAGTTTTTTTTTCCTTGTGTGGAGATTTTCTTTGGTTGCTTTACAAACAATTCTTCACCAAAGAAAGGGGAAAAAAGTTGGCTTGATAGTTCAGGTGGGGGAGTGGGGTATAAGGAGGTCCAATAATTAATTCTCACCCTTAGCATAATATTAACATTTGTTGTTAAAAAGAAGTTATTGACTAAATAAACAACTAAGTGTTTAATATTTTCTAATTTAGAATTACTTTTACCAATAATACCGTTTCGCAATATTAATTTAATGTCGAGGAAAAGGAATACTTTAAGATGTACCTTGGGTTCCAATCAGGATCAACTACAATCACACGATCTGCTCTTGTAAGTGTCAATCCTATACCACCAACCTTAGATGTCAAGAGAAATATTGGAGGTCCAGCAACATCTTGGAAATCCTGAAATCAAATTAGCAGTTAGACAATGGAGGATTTAAAAAAATTATTGAATATGCAACATACACAACAAATCTTTTTCTGTCATCGGATATTGTTGTGCCATCCATTCGTAAAAAGTCGTAACCTTTGGAAGTTATGCATTCCTACAATCAATTAACAGAAACCTTTGAATCAACTCTCATATAGAAATACACAATAATAAAATGGTGCAAGGAATCATGAGGAAAACATCAAGCATCCACCTGAAAATGACCTCATATTATTAAAATTTTATAGAATCGCTACCTATGGACATCCTAGTCCAACTACAATAATTCACCATCAAACCAGAAACAGTTGAGCAAATGATTGGGTGGTCGACAGTTTTAAAAAAAAAAAAAAAACAATTGTAAAATACAAATAGAAGTTATTTCTGAACTGACCTGAATAAAATTAAGCATCATACGAGTCTGAGAAAAGATAAGTACCCTATGCCCTTCGGCGATCAAATTATCCTACAGAAAATAACACTGACTATAATGTTATGCAACAAGTAACTAACAGCATATATTGCACCTACATGACATCAGTGCTTACCAATAATGACATGATAAAAGATATTTTGCATGGTACATCGTTCTCATCTTTAAACATATATGTTTTTGCAACATCCGTTATATGCTTTACCAATATCTCTGCAACATTAACCTCATCTGGCTTGAGCATTGAGTCCATCCCGTCCAACACATCCTCATCTGCACGCTTTGTCATTAGAAGTGGATGATCACATATTTTCTTCAAAATCTGACTCATTGAAATATTTTCAAAATACAATTTAGAAAAGTGAACCATAGCCAGACAAGATTACATATGAATATAAAGAAAAAGAACGGTCATGAAAGAGAGATAATAGTGAAAATAACATAACAGGAAGTACCCAAATGGCAGCCAGTGGTGCTTTTTTAAATGCTGAGAGAACAATCGCACCCTTAAAAAATTCTTCATAAAGACAGCGCTACACCAAATAGAAATAAAAAGTCAATGAAACAAGTGATATCTCAAAAGATAAAATGAAAAACAACAAAGAATTGCATATCTAACCTGAACATCGTTCAATGGAAGCCATACAACGATTTCTCTTTTCTGAGAAAATTCTGCTTGATTGAAAACCTCACTCTTCATACGTCTCAAAAAGTAAGGCCGAATATGAGCCCTTAGCTTCTATTGAGAAAGGAAGAGTGGTGATGCTCGAGTCAGTAAAATTTTTGAGTAATTGATTGATGGTCAGATTACAGAACACTAGAAGTTATGGGATTCATCATAAGTTCTTATCATAGAGTGTTACATAGGATTAGTTTCTTATCTTACAATATCTTAGATTATTCTTACATTGTTTTTTAGAATTAGTTTTATGATTTGATTACCTATTTAATCAAGATTTGGAGTCATTTGTTAGTGTAAACAATGTTTGTGGTTCATCTTTCTTGTATTATAAGATCATCAATCATGTCAAACCATAACTCAAAATCATTACCTTTTAATTTTATTCCCTGCAATAAAACTCTAAAACTTCAATAACGTTCAAAATGTTCAGTCAAGGAATTGATTAAACTCTTGCCGTATAAAGACAGCTAAAAGAGTATACTCAAATAAAGGAAGATGTTACTTTCACACCGCTATTAAAATTTGTGTCCAGAATGTTAAAAAGAGCAACCATCAAATATGAGATGGTATTAGATTCACATCCACTATTTATACTACAGAGATACTTGTTTATTGTAATTTATCTGCTATTCTCTCTCTTTATTAATTTCGTTTCTTGATATAGTACAATCATTTCAGAATCCCTTTTTTGAGAGATACTCTTTTGAACATAAATATATGAAAAATCTCATGTAAGTTGAATACCAATTTTATCTCTTTTTAATCACAAAATCATTTCAATGGTTTTCTATGAAGGTTCAAAGTGTAGGGTTCATAGATTATAAACCCTAATTATTCATACAAGTTATAACCAACATAAGAGCATAATTTGTTCTCCAAAAGGTGATACGTTCCTCAAACTAGCAATTCAAATAAACTCCTACACAATTTAAACCCTCCCAACCTTGAGTCTAGTCTTATGCCATCCAAAGTCATAGTCCAAGTAATATAAATTAGACTTCAAAACATAAATGATTACCTCTGATGTAGATGAAGAAATACGCTTCTGTCTGTCCGTAGCATTTTTATAACTTCCACCATTTATAGGTTTTTCATATTCACGTTTGAACCTGAGAAATTATAATTTCTAAGTCAAGTGAACCTTAGCTAAATAAATATTGCATGAAAATGACTATTACCATTCTCTGTCACCAAGCAACTCAGGGCAGCAGATATTATACAATGCCCACAATTCCTGCAGGAAGTTATCAGATTGAAAGCAATTAAACAAGATTGCATAATCTAAATTTCAAAACAAAGCATATACACCAGGCTAAAATACATATACTAGTGATTACAAAACAAGACAGTTTTTTTATCAAAATACCTTGAGTTTATTTTGCAGTGGCGTGCCACTAATGATAATGCGAATAATGCTGGGTATCTCATCAAAACATTTACTTCTCTGAGTGCTTGGGTTCTTGATAAGGTGCCCCTAATGTTAATGACATTTTTACCGGAAAAAAAAAATAACTATTACCTTTTATAATATATTTAACATTATCATTTCTATTCATTGTCATACAATTTAAATTACACCACATATATATGAGCAACATGATGAAATAATTTTGAATTGTCCCACAACTGTCTTCACTCGTCAAATAAGCAGCAACAGACTGTTAGAACTGGTGCTGGTTCTTTCTGTTAAAGGGAATATTTTAGATAATTGGTATTGTATATTTAATGGACAGCAGTACCCAATCTGAGTGATAACATCCATCCAGTAAGTAATAGACAAGGAATGGAATGGATATGAATATTGTAGAATTATGATTGAAGGCCTGCTGTTATGTTCCAACAGGGCAGTTATGCAAATGACAGGAAGTTACAGACTGAACACACAGCAGTAACTGTTACAAAAACTACTCTAGGAATTATGAGGAGTGCTATATCCAGCGAAGGAATTGACTCACGAACCTTTGCAAAACTACATGCGTCGAAACTTAACGAAAGAGGAAAAAATTTGCAGTATGTTTTGGCCAGAAAACACGGGTAGAATGCCAATGAAATCAGTTTGCTATGCATCGGGAAGGAACTTTTTTTGCTAGAACAAGCATTTCCTAGGAATTATAGAGCCTAATCTCTCCAAAACCAAACCAACATACAAAACACCTAGTCCCCTCCCTCCCTTTTCCCTTTCAGCATATATTTATAATTATGACTTCCTAAAGCGGTTACAAAGCAGTTACAACCTACAACAACAACAACCAAGCCTTACGACACTAAGTGCAACCGTAACTGCCTATATTACTAACACAAACATGTCAGAGAAGGACAAATGTGGTCCATGTCAAAGTTCAAGTTCTGTGTCTTTGACACGAATTGGCTTCTATGGCATTTACGAGTTTTTACCACATCAATTTTTTCCTCCAAGCATTATTCAACCAACTGCACACACTTCCAACTTTTCTAAATTATCTATTTCCTATATTATCTATTTTCTAAAAGGGGAAGATGGTGTATGTAGACAAACCAACATTAGATCATATAGGTTTTACATAAAATAACCCAATTCTTACCTCATCAAGCATCGTGTATTCCCATGTAGTCCCACCTAAGGACTTGGTATTTTTGCGGACAGTATCATAAGTGGTGAGAAGAATACCTTTGTCCTAAAGGGAGGCAAAAGAAAATGTAGTTTAAGATGGTTATGTTACAGTTATGTACTATCTGGAAGTGGTAACATTTTACTTTTAGTTTGTGTTGTATTTATTCTTGCTTGATGCATTGAAGTGCAGGATCCTCTAACTTTCATTTGGTATGACATTCTACCATTCTCTCTATCTTCCTTCATTTGCTTTCTCTGACATCATTTTCCCTCCATTTTATCATCTCTTCCATTTTATCCAAATTTTACTCCATCCGTTTCAAAATGAGTGTCGTTTTAGCTCATTGCACACAAATTAAGGAATGAAATGAAATAATCATTAGACATAACACTTTTACTAAACTGCCATTACTTTATAGGAAAAAGACAAATTTAAAGTTGCATTGAAAATTGTGAGAGAAAAGTTGAAGAGGTAAAGTTGGAAGAAAAAAATTAAAGTTATTGGAAATGTAAATCGACATTCATTTTGAAACAATTTTTTTTGGCTAAAGAGGTTTTTTGGCTAAAGTTGAAGAGGTTTTTTGAAACGGAGGGAGTACTTGCAATCACACCATTTTTCCCGCCTAAAAGATAGAGGATCCAAATCAGTAGGTAGCTTTTACCGTGGTTTATGAACCAATCTAAACAAGTTAAATTGAGGTTTTTTGAGACTAGATTTTATTTTAGGCTAAAATGCACTTTTGGCCCCCTAAGTTTGGCCCCGTAGCAATTTTAGCCCCTTATTAAAAAAAACAACTTTTCAGCCCCCAACTTCACCCCCTTTTGCAACTCGGTGACCCCCTTCAATTTTGACTCGGTCGGCCCTTAGATGGACGACACGTGCCATATAATAAATTAAAATTAAAAAAAAAACCAATTAATTAATAACATAATTAAATAAATATAAAAAAAGAAATAAAAAATTGGAAAAAGAGAATCAATTTTCCTCTGCTTCAATGGGTAACGCGCAGTGCAAAACGGTGTCGCTGCTCCCTCTTCCTCTGCTTCGAACCAACCAACAACAGCAACAGCAGCAACGCCAGCGACGACAGCAACAGCGGCAACCAACGCCAGCTTCAATGTTTGAGATTAATCGAATTTATAAAAACCCAGAATGTGATGATGATAGCGACGACGACGACAGCGAAGCGGTGAATGGCGGTGGTAGGAAAGAGACGTAGTCGTGAATAAGTGATGGTGAAGATGATGGTGTTGCCATCTGTTGTTATGGCTTCGGTTTGGCTTCCTTCCTGTATTGTGGTTTGTAGGCATCATAGGTTTTGAGTTTGGCTTCTTGTCTTTAGCTTTTCCTTTTTCTGTTTGCTGTGCCTATCAGGTTTGGGCTGCATGTGCTCTAATTCCTTTGTAAGGTTTGGCCTGCTCTAATTCCTTTTTCTGTTTTCTGTTTATTGTCAGCTGAAGAGGTTTTAAGGAGCTCGAGAGGAGAAGGTTTGGAAACGATGGCGTTTTGAGGAAGGGGATTATCAGAACGAAGGGTACATTTAGGAATTTTGGGGGTGTTAAAAAGAGTCGATGGGGAGAGAATGTGGAATTAGGAAATTGAGCAGGAGAAAATTTGACGGAGGAGCGAAGAGTGGCGGTGGAGGAGGATGTGCCACCTGCAGCTGCCATTGAGATTGCAAGGGAATGAAGGAAGGAAGGAATGAGTGTGATCGGGTGCAATTTTAAGGGAATGAAGCGAAGGTTTGAAGGTTTAAGGTTTAATTTAGGTGAGAAGGAGATGAAGATGATTTTTTTTTTTGAAAGGAGGAGATGAAGATGATGATGTTGCTCCTTTTCCAATATTTTATTTCTTTTTTTATATTTATTTAATTATGTAAATAATTAATTGTTTTTTTTATTTTAATTTATTATATGCCACGTGTCGTCCATCTAAGGGCCGACCGAGTCAAAATAAGAGGGGGTCACTGAGTTGCAAAAGGGGGTGAAGTTGGGGGGCTGAAAAGTTGTTTTTTTTAATAGGGGGCCAAAATTGCTACGGAGCCAAACATAAGGGGTCAAAATTGCATTTTAGCCTTTATTTTATTATAATTTTATCATGATAGTGACATACACCCTCCGGTCACTAATATAAGCAAAAATTTGATTTTTAGATTTATTCATTAAATGACGTATGTAGTCTTTATTATAGGCTACATACGTCATTTAATGAATGAATCTAAAAATCAAATTTTTGCTTATATTAGTGACCGGAGGGTGTATAATCTTTACCTTGGTTTTGGTTGATTATGTCCAACTATTCAACACCGCAAATTCCTCTATTCATTTTTCAAGACACTATAAAATTCAACATATTTAGATGATCAGTTCAACATGATAGAATCCATTTCTCTGTCTTCTGTCTAGCAGTAGACATACACTTTTGTATAGTAAGTAGTAGAAATATTATTCTGCAGCAACACTAACAGTGTAACGCACAAAAAACTCAAAGCTATTTAAGTATATGAGAAAATCCATTTCTTTGTCTTCTCTCTAGCAGTAGACATACTCATCCAGGGTTAGCGCAAAAAAAAAAAAAAAAAAGAATTGAAATTGGATTCGATGTAGTCACCACAATATGTGGTTGTTTCCTATTCGATCAAGATTCAACAATTAGGATGTCAAACAAATTTTGATTTTATTAAAATTGGAATTACTGAGTTTGAGATATAGATTAGACGGTCATATAATCACTAATTGTTTGCATTCAGAGACCACAAATAATCTTGGTCCAAATGAACTATTTGATTCTCTATTTCTTTTTCTGATTTAACTTTACTCTCCTGAATATCTAAAACTATTGATCTTTTGAATTGCTTCATCTATTTCATTAAAAAAAAAAATCCAACGAGTTTAATAAAGTTCAGCATTTATAACAAGTTTAGTTATATATTTTTTGTCATATTGTTACAAATTAAAAAAAAAAATTAAAAATTTTATAGAAAAATAGAAACTATTTTGTATTTGTTTACCGTAATAAAAACCACTTTCAAAAAAAGTGATTTTAAACTTGTTTGTATACAAATTGTCAAATGAAAAACTTGTTTACTTACAACTTTATAAAAGTAATTTTTTATTACAAAATTATCATAAAAGACATTAAATATGGAAAATACTAAGATATTAACAAACGCGGATAAAGAAAAACCCAAGCCCACTTGAGCGATTATATAAACGGTGGAATCACCATTTACTACGTTAGTTTCTCTCTCATTTTTTTTACTCCGTGCTTAGCTATACTCAACTCAGTATGTGCTTGCTTCGTTAATTTCTTCGAACAAACTAATTAATTATGAAATGTTAATTAAGCTTAACGTGTTTATTTTGTAGAGAAAAAATGGAAGCTATCAACATCACCGATGAAGGATTTTCTACTTCTTCTCCATTCTCTCCTTTCTCATTCTTCAAATCTGTTCTAATCAATCAAGCATTGATGGTTGTGTTCATGTAAGTTTCATTTACTATTTTTTCTTACGAGTAGTTCAAGAACGAAAATCATTCTCAGATCTGTTTTTGTTTTTGTAGGAATATGAATTCAACGAAGGCCATTGCAATTTCTGTTGTTTTAAGCATGCTTGTTGGAAAAGAACTTCTTGAAATTGACTATGGAGCTATGTTGTTCAAAATCTTCTTCGTTTTACTCTACAAGGAGTTCAAGGGAGTTTTCTTCACGTGTTTCAAGAAATTGCTCAATCATTTGTTCTCCTTCTACTTTAGACTCTGATTTTTCGTTGTGAGTTGCTAGGATTTTGGTGCTTTTCCTCGACGGGATTCATGATAATCAAATACTAAGATGATACATTGATTTACCAAAAAAGTGATTTCACAATTTTTTTTTTCTACTACAGTACACTACACCACACCAACTGAATCTGAATTTTGACAATTAACATTCCCTAGTTAAATGGGATTAGTTGTTATTAGATGATATATTGAAGCTAGTTTTATTAGAGTTTTTTTGTTTGGTAGGAACAAAAGATAGAGTTTGTTACCTATACAAAGGCAAGCTTGTGTCCTGTATAGTTTTTTTTTTTTTTTTTTTTGAATCAATCGGATAATGATGGCGTATGATGTTGATTGATTTTTTTTTGGATTTTGTGATTATGAAGATGGGTTCCAACGAGAAAAGGAAGAAATGGATATCAGAATGTGTGATGATGAAGATGGGGTCGTGGTTTAAGACAAGGAGATCCTTTGTCGCTGTTCCTTTTTCTAATAGCAGCGCAAGGCTTCAATGTGTTGATGAGGAGAGCGGTGGAGGTGGGGCAATTCACAGGATACAAATTTAACATGGGGGAAGATCTTTTCACTCACTTAGAATACGCCGATGATACTTAATTATTGGTGAGAAAAGGTGGTCGAATATTTAAATCATTAAGGCAAATATGTTATTATTTGAAGTAATGTTGGGTCTAAAAATCAATTTTCATAAAAGTTTATCGGTGGGAGTCACTATCTCTCAATGGTGGTTGGAAGAGGCGACTAATATCCTAAATTGTAAAATAGGCACTCCGTTTAAGTACCTTGGTTTACCAATCAGAGCAAGTCTGACGAAAATACTTACTTGACATCCAGTGATTGACGCAGTGGGGTCAAGATTGTCGAAGTGGAAGAATAAACAACTGTCCATTGGAGGTCTAGTCGTTTTAATAAAATCAAAACAACTTGGTTTACTTTCTTTCCTTTTTCAATCCGACGGGTATAATCTCAAAACTAACTTGAATCACTTTTCAAACAATTTTTTCGGGGAGGGAGTGAGGAAGTGAGAAAAGTAAATTGGATTAAATGGGATACTGTTTGTAGACCTTTGGAAGAGGGAGGGCAGGGAATTAGGAACTTGTGGATTTTTATCTTAGCTTTTTTAGGAAAATGGGGTTGGAAAATAAGAAATGAAATGAACGACTTGCGGTATAGAACATTAAGTAAATAATTATGGTTTGAGCGAGGAGTCTATTAGTACAGGGAGTAAAGTAAAGGAAGTTCTGTTTGGTGGAAATACATTTGTAACATAGACTTAGGGGATGTGGAGTCTCATAACTTGTATTCAGTTAAAGAGGTCTATAAGGGCTTGATTTCTAATTTTTCAAGTTCGTCGGACCCTATATGGTCGAAGGCTTGACATAAATCTGTCCCGTTAAAAGTTTCTTGTTTGGTCCGGAGATTATTTCAAAATAGACTAGCAACAAAGGATAATCTATACTAAAGAGGCGTGTTGGGTCAAAGCTCTTTACGGTGTGTGGTAGAGTGTAAGAGTGAAGAATCAATATCACATTTGTTTTTTGAGTGTCCTGTGTTTTCAGGTGTCTGGTCCGGTATGTGCCAATGGCTTGGGATATCATCTGCATCCTAAAAGGAAGGACATATTCACCTTGAGCAGTTCAGAGGCTTGATAAGTAACAAAAAAAATTTCTCAATGCCTGCAAGCGTGATTTAGTTTGCCTGCATTTGGAGTATTTGGAAAGCAGGGAATGATAAATGTTTTCACAATAAAGGAGTTAGTACAGAAAAAATGGTGGATGACGCGAAGGTTTTCTCATGGAGTTGGATGTGTTTTAAATCAAAGAGCTTAGATTACAACATTAATCAATTGTGCGTGAATCCAAGGACATGTCTGGGTGTTATGGTGACATGAAGCTTCAGAGCAGTTTGTTGTATTGGTGTTTTTTTTTGAACAAGTTGTTGTATTGGTGTTATGGTAAGTTAATGTCATTGCTGTGTCGTCTTGTTTGTATCTCAATATCCCCTGCGGTAGAAGAATTTGAGTTTCTTCGTTTGCCCGTTAGTTATTTGTGGCAAGGAACGAGATCCTAAGAGGAGCTATCTCTCACCTCAGGATTAGTTGGCGCTTTTCTTTTAGTTCTGGAGTTTTGCAATTCGTGGTCTGTGGTGCGTATTATGATGCTGTCATTGATTTTTCTTTCATGATATGTTGGCAGTATATCATATTCATTATTAAAGGATTGTTGCCCAGTATTCCATTTTTGGCGTTGTTATAGGAGTTTCTGGGGGTGGTCTGTTGGTGTTTGTGATTATGTTCTCTTTTGTACATTGCCTTGTATTTCTTCCTTGCGGTACTTCTGGTACCAATTTTTCTAATGCATTTTTCTTTTCCTTTCCACAAAAATAAAAATAAAAATCAGTATGAATATTGCAATTTACTTTTCTTTAAGGTATGATATATGGCCAACGGTTTTGATTCGGAAGAGAAATTGGAGACAAAAAAAAAAAAAAACTCCTACCGGTTATTTTGAATAGCTTCATTTGTTTACCCCTTGGTAAGATTTATTTTGCGCCTAAACGAATCAGTAAAGTTATGTCCTTTTAATTATTCCATGTTTGTTTTTGTATTTTTTGTTGTAAAAGATTTATTCGTGATAAGGTTTTTTAAAGAAATATTTTCAATAGACTAAAAATGCTGGTCTCGGGACGTACGAACTAATCGCTGCCTTTTAGGACTTAGGAAGTGCTCATGGTTCGGGACTTAGGAAGCAAACTAATTTGAAGAAAGAAGATGAATGCATAATACATAATAGAAGGGGCATGTAACATAAGGCATTGCCACAACACACTCTAACACACTTAAGGTTAGGGATGTTCGTGGTGTGGTTTGGATCGGTTCTGAGCCAAAAAGTCATCCGATTCAATATAAGAATCACATATGGTTCGGTTCGATTTGGATGACTATTCAAAAAATCCAATTTGATTTGATCTAAATAAATGTTGTAATATGAAGTCCGAATACTTAGTACGGATGCGAGTATAATATGATACGAGTACGTGGATACGCGAAGTTTTTTAAATTTAGGATATGATACGGCTAAGATACCTTAATAAAAAATTACTAAAATTTATATGCATGTAAAATGTTTGAAAAAAAACATTGATTGCTTTTCAATGAGAAGTGATCCATTAACTCCAAAAGTAAGTATAAAGAGTTACTCCAAATCCTAACCATTGATTTGAATATTAAATAATGGTTGTGATCAATTGCTTTTAATCCTCATAATTAGGCTTATATACTCTTTCTTCTTAAACAGCTAGGCACCTGTGAGACGTCAATCAAAACACAAGCTGTGTATGCCTGTGAGAAGGATTTTCGATTCATTCTCTCAACAATAAAGGCACTGAATAGTGAATAGTGTGCACAACATGTATTGAACCCAAAAAAAATAAACCTAAAAGAATCGTCAATACACACATGTGATTCATAGTGTGCATAGGATATACCATCAACCCCAAATATACACACCTATGAATCATAGTCTTTTCGAGGTCAAAACAAAAAGAGTTACAGTTTTCTATTAAATTCAATTAAAGGATCCCTTCTCTTTGGAAGTTCACCGGTGTCGGGCTAGTACAAAATTTGTGTACAAAATCAAGTAATACTAATGAAGCTAGAAAAAGGTTTATATACTAGCCACTAGTATGGACACCCGTGCCAAGCACGGGCTAGAATTTCGTCATACTTGAGATAGTATATTGGAATGTATCAAGTGTCAACTAAATTCTAACATTGAATAAATGAGTCAACTAAATTCTAACATTGAATAAATGAGTGGAGATTGAACAACAAATAAGTGAAAAAATTCATATAATTATGGCTTAAAATTTTGGTTGAAGACGTGGTATCATTCTCACTTGTGTGGTAATTCTTTCTCTAAGGTGTTGATCCACATTAGTATTGGCTTCCCCAAATGTCCCAACGATGGCAACATATTATGATTCAACGTCGTTGGGGAGCAGGAATAACGCATGGTGGTGGATCACATGCATAGAGAATCTCACAATTGAAATAGAGACGTTAATGTATCAAGTGTGAGTTATAATTTCACATTACATGCAAGAGTAAATGTTTAAAAATATATAAGTGAGTTGACCGATATACCTAATGTTCTAAGACTTTTGGTGAAGAAGTCATGTTAACCTCATTTATATTGTTGCTCTTAGCCTAATGTGATCCCATTGTAGGCTCCCATTGAAGTATCAATATTATGATGATTTTTTTTTGTTAGTTTTGGAGTGTCAATTGTTTAATTTTTTATCTTGAATTTTAGTTTTTAGAGATGTGACAAAATTAATATTACTTCTGTTTTGCTTGGGATTGAATTAATATATATATATTGCATTAGAAATTTGTTTCAATGGAAATTTGTTTCAATCCGTAAGATTACTAGTGCCGAGCTGCTTAAGAAGAAGGAGTATATTAACCTAATAATGAGGATTAATAGCAATTCATCACACTCGTTAATTAATATTAAAATCAATGGTTAGGATTTGAAGTAACTCTTTATACTTACTCTTGGAGTCAATGAATCTCTTCTCCTCTTCAATACTATATAATCATAAAAGTCACAATTTACAACAAAAAATAATACATATGATCAAATAAAAAAAAGTTAAAGTTTTTGTAAACATTATATTTTATTTTCATTTATATATTAGGATATCAACAAATGTATCAATAAAAAAAACGTTGATTGATTGAATCTTGTCTCTCTCATTATCTCCATCCACAATAAACATAATTTTTAATTGATTCATCGAAAAATAATTATACTCACTTATATCTTAAATGAATCATATACATCTCTATTAAATTTTCACAACACTATCTAACTTTTTTATCCTTCATCTTGTTTAGGATACACATGTGAAATATCTTATATGAATCTGTGTGTATCTGTCGAGTATCTTATAAGTATCTGATAAAATATATATTTTTTTTGGTCCAGGATAAAATATATTTTTTAAATTAAAATAATTAATTTCGATACTCCGTGGTACGTATCTATGAGTCATCGATATCCGATATGGGTACGTTTCTATATTTAGAGTGTTCGGGCTTCATAGATGCGGTTTAATTTGGATCGATCTTCGGATATCCAAAATGCAATATGTAATTTTTTCTGATTAATATTAAACATACATGGTAAAATAATAGATTTGATGCAAAGAGGAGAAAGAAAGGAGTAATTTTAATTGGGGGGGGGGGGGGGGGGGATGTTTTAATTAAATATATTTTTGGTTCAAACAAGGGGAGACGAAAGATTTTAATTGAACATACTTCCTCGATCACATTTATAAGCAAACCACAACTTTTTATGTTCATTGAATAACTAATGTATCTGGTTCATACATGTGACCAAATTCATTAGTTATTCAATGAACCTAAAAATTTATTTTTTGCTTATAAATGTGCCCTAAGGGAGTGTATGTTTGGTTCACTTGGGGAGGAGTTTCAGGATCTCAAGGATTGAATTTGATATGGTCATTGTAGTCCGCGAGCGTGTGATTATACGATCAATATTAGACAATTCATATTTCAATTAAATTTTGTTTTTTTCTATATAAAATTATAAATGCAATATTTACAAGTTAAAATAACGGTACAACAATGATTTCGTAATCTTTTTTGTGTAAATCGGGTATCTTCAGTGCGCAACCGTCGAAGATTAATTCCTCGAGCCTTGTGGGACCCAAATGGACGGTAAGTTCTAACGATTTATGTTTTTATACTACTATATAAAAGTAATTTTTTTAAATAAAATTATAAATGCAATATTTACAAGTGAAAATAAAGGTATAATAATGATTTCGTAATCTTTTTTTATACTACTATATAAAAATAATTTTTTTATTATTAAATAGGGGAACACCAAGATATGATTGGAATATTGCTATCGTAAGATATCTTTATCCAAAAATTTCTATATCTTATTTTCTTTTTCTTAATAGAAATCTATTTTCTAAAAAGATTTATAAAATATTTAGCAAACGCGGAGAAAGAAAAGCCCAAGCTTACATATCAGCCATTATATAAACGGTGAATTGTTGAAGTTGGAGAAATCATATTGAAATTCTCTCTCATTGTACTCATCTTGGTATGTGCTTCGTTAATCCTTCTAACAAACTAAACTAGTTATTTAGTTATAAAATATTTATTAATCTAACTAACCCTAACTCTAATTCTATTCTATTTCTGTGTTTATTTTGCAGAGAAATAATGGAAGCTACTCAAATACTTCTGTGTTTAATTCTAATTCTGTTATGTTATTGTTTTTATCCTTCATGCCGGTCTATTCTTTCATCCTTCTTCAAACTCTTTCTAATCATATATTTTCCAGTCGCTCAAGCATTGTTGTATCTGTTCATGTAAGTTTCATTTACTACTACTTTTTATGAGTTATTTCAAGAACATAAATCAATCTCAAATCTGTGTTTATTTTTTTTTTAGGAATATCAAGTCGAAGAAAGATATTGCAGTTGTTGTTGTTTTATGCATGCTCGTTGGAAAACAAGTTCTTTCAATTAACTACGGAGCTATGTTGATCAGAATCGTTCTCATCTTACTCTATAAGAAGTTCAAGGAAGTTTGCTTCGGGTCATGGGTTGGTGATGATGATGATGATTATTATTTTTTATTAATTCTAGCACTAAAATTGTTATATCATTTTAATTTGTTTTGATTAATTATCTGAATTTTGACGATTACACTACAAGAAAATACGCTAGATGCTACCAAATTTTTGATACGGATTGTATCTGTAGCAAACTACTAGTTTTTTGGCTGCCAATACACTACTCTACGTGGCACTTATATTTTTTTTTAATAATTATAACAAATATTTTTTTTGAAGGAAAATGTTTATTTATTTTGTTTTTCTTTAAAAGATTAAAATATTATTTTATATACAATTTTCACAATTTCGTGTTTCTTCCACCATCACTTCCTCCGTGCGACCTCTTCTTCCACCATCTCCGATCGACGTATCCTCCTCTGTCTCTAGCTCCGGTGGATCTCTATCTCCTCCGTCTCCGATTGAACGCATCATCCTCTGTCTCCGATCAATCCCACCGTCAATCCTTCTCCGGTGGATCTCTGATCGATCGCATCCTTCTCTGGTGGATCTCCAATCAATTGCATCCTTCTGTGGTGGATCTCCGATCGATCTGCACCGGTGGATCTCCGGTCGATCGCATCCTCTTCCGATCGAAACTTCTCAGTCTCCGAACAATCCCATCCTCCTCCGTCTTCGATCGCATCCTCCTGAGTCTCCGATCGCAATTCAATCAGCGATATGTAATTTTCTTTTCTCTTATCTTATGCTTTAATTACTGATTTCAATTTTGTTTTTCTCGTTCATTTTCTGATTCGTTTTCTCTTGTTTGAATTTGTAAAATCTAGCATAATTAGGTTATTGCATTTATTTAACTTTTTTCAAATTCATATTTTAGTGTAATCAATGCCTTTAATCTTTTTGTTAATTATGTTTCTGTTCATTGTTTTGATCTGTATGAAATTGAAGTGGTTATGGAAGTTGAATTGGTATATTCAACAATGAAGTTTTTATTAAATAATTAAATATTCAGCAATGGAGTAATTAAATATTTTTGTTATTTGGTCTCTGGCTATAACATGTAGTAACTTTGTTAATGGTGAGAAAAATATCTACTGCTATGTAACATTCTTGTGCATTTTCTAATGAAATCACTGTTTGAAGTAGTTCTAATGTTCATAGCATACAATTTCATTTGAAGGGTATCATTTCGAAAATGATAAGATATCATTATTTATGGATGGTTAACAGGTTTTGTGATCACCAATTTTGACGGTATCATTTCAAAAATCTGTTCGTTCATAGTGTATGGATGGTTAATAGGTTTTGATTTGTTCCTTTGGCAGGGATAGTTTTTTCTTGGATGAATCCCATTAGGAAACTAGGATATGAAAAACTACTGACAGAGAAAGATATATGGAAATTAGATGCATGGGAGCGTGCACAGGTATTGCACAATAAGTATGTATTTATGACTTTGATTTGTTTAGAACAATCGAGGTGGAAGAGTGGTGCTGCACCCTATTGTGAGCCCTCCCTCAGAATTTGATCATGCAGAAAAAGGGGATGCATTGTATGGTGAGTGATTTCCTCTGTTTTCATTTGCCTTGTTTTTTTTCCCTCTGTTTTGATTTATCATATTCTATTGCATGAAACATAGACATTGACACATGTATGTAAATTTTGCTGGTAATAGTTTTAAGAATATGGAAGTGATTAAATAATAGTTTTAATTATTTATGCTGACTCTTGCTTTTTTATTTTCCTTTTTTGTTTTTTGTTTTGTTTCAGCCATGGAATTGGCTGTCTTTGGAGAAGTTAGTAAATGAGAAACTTCTGAATGTTCACAGTGTAATGTCTCTTTCTCTCTGTATTTGGATTGAAACCCTGTTTTTTCTCATGCAATAAAAATTTATGTTACCTGTATATACATATTGAGATCAAATGGTTAATCAGTCTAAGAATTATGTTTCACGAATATAATAGGTGGCTGATCGTAACAATGATCCTTAATTGGCAGACTTCATCGAGAGCGAGTTTTTGGTAGAGCAGGTAACACATGCCTTAATTTTTCAAATTGAAAATTGAAATCATTTTTCTGTATACTTGGAGTAGAAGAAATATTTTGGTTGTATCCATGAATATTTATGCCTAAACTTAAAAAGAGAAAAACAATTTGGGACTGCAATTTTTGCTGCTAGATTAAAGTTTTTTATGACTCTATCATTAAGGTTTTTGATATCTCTACGGCTGTAATGTGATTGTAATTGCTACTTTATCAATTGTAGATGTTTTTAGATTACTTGGATGATATTTGACATGAAAACTGGCCATATTTGTAGATGTTTTTGACTTGTTTGTTGAGTCTGGCCCAATGTAAACAAGATAAACTTTACTTGTTAATTATGACACGAGTTAGTTAAGCCATTCAATATTTTGTTAACTTGTTAGATTTCCATCTCATCTTGTTGTATATATCACACCATAAGATTTAGTAATGAAGATGCTAAACTCCATGAATAAATTATCATTTCTGATCTCTTTTTAATCCGTTCAATTATGCACTTAATTCCTGTTGGGCTTGTCCTTTACCACATTATAGATTTCGTGGACATGTGGCAAACATGATCAAGATATTTTTTTGATTAATTGGTATATATTAATGTTGATTTATCATGGAGGCTTAATGATTAATATCCTTTATGGGACTTGTGTATGTGTAAGTTTATCTGTATCTTCATGTCGAATTTGTTGTCCATGTTAACAATAATAAGAAAATGTAGAATCCATTTGCCTCTCAGTCTCATGTAGAATATGTTGTCGATGTTAGAAAGATTAGGAAAATCTGACTTCATTTCCTAGGATTAGTATCCAATCTGAGAATATATTATCTCTTAGATCATTATCTCTTAAATCTAGGCAAATCCTATTGATCATTGTCTCTTAGATCGTGCACTAGTCCACCACCACCACCACCACCACCAGCACATACTTCATTTTCCCCAGGTATTTTACAACCTCTTAATATAAATCAAATAATAACAAGCACATATAATTTTTTTTCTTGAAACTGGTAACCGTAAAAGTGTTAGAAAAAGTTTGTTACTCATTTGGCAGTGCATATTCAATGTTTTGATGTTTCAGGATTTCGGTTTTGTTATTCTAAAATGAGCTGAATGAATCTATGTTTTTCTTTAAAGAAAAATGATTTGTTTTCTACTTCTTTATATAGAGTAATATAGAATGGAAATTTAAGCTGGTGCCGTTGAATGGACCGTGGCCCAAACTGGAGTGGGCTCCACCAACATGGTGATGACTATTTGGCTCATCAAAGGTTAGCCATTGTTGATTTTGCTTCTGGTGATCAACCTCTCTTCAGTGAAGACAAATCAATTATTGTTCTGGGAAGTTCTGAATCGTTAATCTATGATCTCAGTTTCGCAACTAAGGTCGTATTTTCTCCAATCTACTATCAATCTAAGAGGTATCTACTTGCTTAACTTCTCTTTTATGATTAATGAATTCAATTTGTTGTTCTGAAATTTGCAATTTATCACGTGTGATTGATTATGAATAAGGATTTAGGTTGTATTTGATTTTGAATTCTCATTGTTAACTTAGTATAAACCTGACTGATTTTCTGTAAGGTTATTGCTATTGAATGTTGTCACTTTGATAGATTATTGTAACAATAAAGAGCTTAAAGTTCTTATGATTAGCTTGTGTTGACCATAGATTGTAAAGTAAAATAGAACAAGTTGTCACTGTTGGAGCAACTGAAGAGATCACTGTTTATGATTATTTTGTCAACCGCAGAAAAATCTCTCTGCATTTATATTAATCTAGTACTAACCTAATAATGTGTATTAGTTAGTAATTTACTAATGTTCCTATTTAATGTGTATAAGGTGCTTGGTAATTCGTTTTCTATGGAGCCAATGAATGAATTAACAAACTTTCAGTTTTCTTTTCTCTCTGAAATTTTCATGTGCATATTGATTTTACTGTTTGATAACTATTTTTTAACATTTATGTGTTTTACTTAGCTTTGCTCGTTGGTATCCCTTCAATGTTACACCAAAGCCCTGCCCACACTCCAAAGATCCTCCCTTGTGAAGAAGTCTAGGCAGAAGCCTCAAGAGCGGATGAGGGTCTTGACGGATGTAAGTCTCTTTGATTTATATTGAGTAATGAAATGTCATATGACTGTCACATCGCTGAATATCATTTGCTGATTTACAGGCCTTCAAAACAAGTGAATATGGCTCTGAACCCATGATACGTGACTGGAATTTCAATAACCTGTTTTTTTCTTTTTTTTCTTTTGAGGGACATGTGTTTAGCCTCTCTTGATGTTGAATTACTTGTTATGAGACCTAATTTGTTATCAATACTATTTTGCATTTCTTGTTGTGTTCAACTAATGTTTCTTATTAATTGATTGGTAGTGATTTGAATGTTTTTTTTTTAAAAGCTTAAAAGGTCCTAATTGCTAGGATCCATTAAAGTAAATTCTGTTAAATTTCTGCTGTAGATTTGCTATGGAATTGATACGACAATTCTTAGTTATTTTGCTGTAGATTTGTTGCGAAATTGCTATGATAAGACATGGTTATTTTGCTGCGGTAAATTGATTTTGAATGCTCTTTTGCTGCGGATTAACTAAATATTTGCTAGGACTTTTGTTTTACTTGCTATGGATTTACTAAGAAATATTTCCCTAGCAAATTTGTCTCTAATCCATGCTACGGCCAAATCAATAGGTATTCCCTAGCATATCTCTAGCTAATCTCGTTTGCTAGGAATTAGCTGTGAATTAGCTCCGGAAATGGGCATAGCAAATCACATATTTTCTTGTAGTGTTAACATTCTTTACTTAAATGGGACATTAGGATCAGTTATTGTTTGAGGAACAAAAGATAAAGTTTGTTAACTGTCTCCTGTATATTTTTTTAATCAATCAATATGAATATTGGCGGAGCCAAAAAAAAAACTCGGGTGGGCCACTAAAATTAATTATAGTATATAAACACAAATTAAAGTTGTAATGAACATTAAGTTTGAAGATAAAATGACAGAGTTTGACTAAAAAGTTAGGGTGGATACTTAAATAATTACGTATTAACTACCATAAATTATGAAACTTTTTTTTATAAATTATGAGAGAATTTTCAGTTGACACATGACAATATGCCAATTTTAAGCATCACAAAAATCACTTATGCCCCTTTTGAAACCACGGAAAACTATAACCTATGAAAAATTGTTTAAAGACTCGCAAAATAGACCAATAATTGAATAATTTAAATTTTTCGGATGGACCACTACACCACTTTGCGGGAATTCGGATCAACCGAAACATAAAACCGACATAAAATTGTATAAAATCTCGCAAGGTAGACCAATGATCGTTAATTTTTTAATTATTCCCGATGGACCGTGGCCCACCCTAGCCCATGAAGGGCTCCACCACTTAATATTGCAATTACTTTTCTTTATGGCATCGGAAGAAAAATTGGAGATGAAAAATACCTAATTATTCTGAATGGCTGCATTTGTTTAGCATCAAGTATGAATTGAAGATTGTGCTGAACATCTATTTCATACCCTTTGATCCAGGACTTTTTTTTATTTAATTTGTATATAATTTATGGTAGTTTTACCCAATACCTCTACATTTATACCTCCCAAACATTTAACTCAAACTACCCAATTTATCCTTCATACAATAAAACTCAATCACTTTTTCACCTCTTCACCCCCCTTTTCTGGAAAACACTGTGCACCCTTCTTTGCTTTTGGATTTTATTTTTCTTTCGACTCTTAAGCCTCGTGTTGATTATCAAAAGAGAGTTTAATTTAATTGAACTATTAGTTCGCTAGTCCATTTAAACTTAGATCACATTGCGTATTTAAAAATGTTCATAAGATATAGGCTTTTAAACAGGCTAGCAGACCGTATCAGGCTTTCAGAAGGCCAAACTTAGACTTTAAGAAAATATGGCAGGCCAGGCTTAGGCCTTGCAAAGCCTAGCTCGGCCTAGCCTATTCCCATCCCTATGCGTGAGGAAAGGTCAAACCGATCGACATGAGCCTATGCTTAAACCTATTTCATTGAGTTATTTTTTTAATTAACATTTGCTATTAAAAATAAAATCATACAAACACTTGGTAAAGGCTACCACATAAGCAAAACGGTTACAAACTATTTCTCTCACTCTAATTCCATTCTATTTCTGTGTTCATTTTGCAGAGAATGGAAGCTGCTAACAACACCACCACCGTTGATCACGGTGGAGTATTTCTTTCTCCTACATGCCGGTCTATTATTTTATACTTGTAATATTTGTTATTCTAGTATTGGTGTTTCATTTTATGTAAGTTTTATTTACTACTTTTTCTTATGAGTCATTTTTTTGAGGAAAATCACAGATCTATGTTGTTTTTTGTTGCAGGAATATCAATTCAATGATGGCTATTGCAATTTCTGTTGTTTTAAGCATGCTCGTTGGCAAAGTTTTATTGTCAATTGGCTACGGAACTATGTTGTTCGCAATCGTGTTGATCTTTCTCTTGAAAATATTAAAGGAAACTTGCCTCAAGAGGTTTTTCAAAAAAGGTGTCCCTATGGGAAATTGCAATTGCACTTGCCACCACAATATAGAGCTCCCACCAAGAGATTGCACTATCCCCCATTCATAAACATTGTTGAGTTCATCTCTTATTTAATGTGAGATTCATTAACAATTTGTTTGATCTAGAATATGAATTCTAAATTGTGTTGAATATATATTTGCTATTCGTTTTGATTCAGGCCTCTTTTTTTTTTTTTGTAGTGGCCGGGGTTTGAACCCCGGACCTTGCATATTTTATGCATTGTCCAACCAACTGAGCTAAGCTCACGAGGACTTCAGGCCTCTTTTTATTTGTTGTTGTTTATCTTGTATATATTTTAGGCATCTTTCTTATATTTAACAATTAATATGACACCAATTTTCATACGATCATTTAGCTTGTTAACCCAAATCTATATAATATAAATTTACGACCTGTTTCAAGGCTTTTCTCTTCTTTTCATGACAAGTGTCACTTAATTTCAAGGTTTTAAACTCTTTCAAATAGCGACATGTGGCGCTCTATTCTTCTTCTATTCTCAAGCATTTGCTAGCAAGGTTTTATTAATGGTATAATATGATATATGGATGTTATTAATGAAATTCCATATTAATGTTGTTCCATAATATTAATGGTAGTCTCACGGTCCCATTTGATATAATATGATATAATATAATTGGTCTAAAAAAATGACATCGCATCGCATATTATATAGATTTTATTAATGGTTAAAAAATATAATTGTTTTTCAAAAAAAAAATACGATTTTATTAATGAATTCTAATTTAATTGTTTTTCTCATAATATAATTGTTAAATCATAATAATCCCCGTGCCAAGTATAGTGACCGTGATCCACCATTTTTTTCATGAATTCCGTTGAATTATTCAATATTTACTGTAGGAAGGAAAAAAATATATATACTTTATTTTAAGACCTGAAAATAATTGGATTGGAGGTATGTAATTGGAATTAAAAATGTATCATTAAAAAATATCGAAAATATAATTTCAGTTGATTCTATTTAATGGTCTTGCTAAAATAAACGTTGAACCTTCCCTAAAAAAAAATAAAGTGAGCCTTAAACCAAAAAAAAAATCAGAATTGTTTAATAGCTAAAAATCGGATACTTTTATGAAAGAAAAAAAATCGGATACTTTATTTTAGGACAGAGCAAGATTTTATTAATGGTATAATATGATATACGGATGTTATTAATGAAATTCCATATTAATGTTGTTCCATAATATTAATGGTATTCTCATGGTCCCATTTGATATAATATGATATAATATAATTGGTCTAAAAAAATGACATCGCATCGCATATTATATAGATTTTATTAATGGTTAAAAAAATATAATTGTTTTTCAAAAAAAAATACGATTTTATTAATGGTTCAAAAAACGATTAATTTATAGATATATTTCACAGGATGAATTGGTAAAAAAAAACCATTAATTTTTTTTTAACATTAAAGTTTAGAAGAAATTTTACGTTACAAAAAAAAATTTGCTATGTTACTTTTTATACCATTTATGTCAAATGCTTCTACTATTATTTTTGAAGATATTTTTTTGGTTACAATTTGTTTGACTAATTTAAACTTTAATGCTAAATTTCGGTTACTATTTGTTTATACCATATATGTTTACTATCTACATTATTAGTTTGGAAGAAATTTCGGTTACAGAATTATTTGCCATGAAGCAACTTTAATGTCAGATCTTTGTTACTATTTCAACACAAAAACTTTAATGGTAAATTTTGGTTACTATTTTTTTGAAAGGAAAATTTTGGTTACTATTTGTTTATACCATATGTTTACTATCTACATTATTAGTTTGGAAGAATTTTCGGTTACAAAATTATTTGCCATGAAGCAACTTTAATGTCAAATCTTGGTTACTATTTCAACGCAAAATGTCGATTACAAAAGTAATGTTCGATCACTACCAATTTATTTTTCTGAACCGTTTGATCACCCTTCGCAACTAATATGCAAGGATTCTTTGAAAAAAAAATCAATATGCAAGGGAAATACTTAATAAAAACAAAATATTATTTAATTTGATTTATTTGAACGTTAATATATCATATTTTATGTTTATGAAACAGTAATAAAAAATTGGATACTTTATTTTAGTCTATTTAGTTTTTTTCAAATGCAATCATTTAATAAAAAAAAAATTATATTTTGCTTAATAGCTAATATATGAGCTCAAATTTGATTGGTTAAGTTACATGTTGTTGTTTTACGTAATTATCCTCTAAAAGCTATTATAAATTAGACCCTTTGGCCAACACATTCTTCACACCACAACTCCTGCTTTGCAGTTGTCTTTCATATTCCTTTCTTTTTCATTACGTAATCTTCGTATCTGATTTCTGATATATCCCCTTCCAAAGAAAACTGGAATATCATGGTTCGAGTCGTTAGCCTTTGGTTTGTGAGGGATATGAAAAAGGATCAACTTCCTTACTCCTTGGAAATGGTTCTAATGGACAATAAGGTAGTTTGATTCCATTTGTTTTTAGTTTTTATCTTTCTTTTTTTTATCAATAATTTTTTGTTTTTTTTTGTCAAAACAATAATTTTTTTGTTAAGGTCGTGTGTAACTGTATCAAGGACTTCAGTTTTTTATAAAGCAAAGAGCGATTATTGTGATTTTTTTTTAGAGTATGCGATTATTGTCAAAACAATAATTTTTTGTTAAATTGATTCTTTTTTTTTTTATTCACAGGATGAAAAAATACGATCCTATACTATAATTTAGGAGCAATTCAAAACTTATTCACAGGATGAAAATTTATATTTTTTTTGATCCCACGTTAGAAGCAACAAAAATATCTATTTTTCGTCCTGTACTATATACGTTCACCGTCCTATACTGAAATTTTTCACCGTCCTATACTAATCCAAACAAAAATACGATCGGTTCATTTTTTTTTTATATATATCAAAGATCGATTATATCAATAATTTTAGAAATTGTATCAATAAATTTTTGTTTGGGTCCTTGAAATTTTATTTGTTTATATACAATTGATTGTTTATATTTTTTTGTCCGTCTGTTTTTATTTTTCGTTCTTCTATTATTTTATCCCTAATTGTATTAGGTCAATATTCGTAATTGTATTGTTCTCTAAATTAATCATATAACTTATTTATATTATAAAATGTTTTGTTATCTAATTTAAAGTTTTTTATTTTATAGGGTGACCGAATCAATGCGTCTGTTAGACGTACTCTCATATACAAGTATGAGAAGGAGCTGAAGGAGGACCGTGTATTCTCTATTGGAAATTTTAGTGTTGCTTCTAATGTGGGTACGAAAATAAAACAATGTGATGATAAGTTTGTTTCTGCTGACATCTACGTGATCGGTGATCCTCGCGAAATCTTTCAATCTGAATATGATACTGATTACTTGATCGGTAAAGGAATCATTTTTTTTTAATCTTGGTTGATATTCTTTTCAGATGTTATGGGTATGCTGACAAAGGTGTTGTTCAATCCAACTTTCAGTGTTGCTCTTCTATTAAAGAAGAGGTAATTGAACGAGGTTATGGTTTTTTGTATTCGCTAAATGAGGTTGTGATGTTAAGGCGTCTACATTTAAACAAATATGGATTCAGTTATGCTAACAAAAAAAATTGTACAGCGAGTGAGAACTCTTTGTAATTTATCAAACTTTTATTTCTTTGAACTGATTTTGTTGAAATCACACCCACGCTGAGTTTTGAGCGCCTCATACACTGGAAAATAGAAATGTCATAGAAATGTCGTAAAATGTGGTATTGGAATGTTGCGTATGATTATCACTTTTTCATTTTTCAAGATCAAATTCCATGTCAATTGTGATAGGCCTGTCATGTATTCAGTGTGGTTGGATGCTGCGAAGCATTTCATGTATTTCTGCAAACACTACAACATTCACTTATCTAACTTATTTCGGTTCCTAACACTTTTTTTAACTAATAAAGGATACTTTATTTTAGGACATAAAAAAAATTGGAATTGGAGGTATTTAATTGGAATTAAAATCGTATCATTAAGGAATATTAAAAATATTATTTCAGTTGATTCTATTTAATGGTCTTGCTAAAATAAACGTTGAACCTTCCCTAAAAAAAATAAAATAAGCCTTAAACCAAAAAAAAAAATCGGAACCTTCCCTCTAAAATCACAAAGACCATTAAACATGCATATTCATTGTACTTAAAAGTGAGAATTCTGTGTTATTTTCTTTGATTCAATTTGATTAAAAGTTATAATTTTATTAATGCATATTCAATGTACTTCCATTTTTCTTTTTCTGTACTAAAATAAAAATTGAACAGTTTAATGAAATTTCTTCAACAAAAAAAAAAAAAACAGTTTAATGAAATAAAAATGTGAATAATATTTGTTTTATAACTATTAGTTTTTAAGATTATATTCTTTGTGATAAATTATAAATTTGATAATCTTTTTAATAAGTTAAGATTATATTTTTGTGAAATAAAAATGTGAATAATATTTTTTCTGTGTGAAGGAAACATGATTTTATTTTTTTTAAAATAAACACATACTTTGATAATCCTATTTGAAAATATTCATTGAGACAAATCAAACAACATCTTACATGCTAACATTTGTATTTATATATTAGTTAAAAAATGTGGTCAAAGTAAGTTATGTGAATAATGTATATTGTAAAATTGTGAAATGTATTTTGAAACGGTTGAAGTATTAATGAATTGTTGAAACTTTGACATTTTGCAATCAAGGATATCTTAAAAATTCAAGGTATTCTTTAAGTCATTTAAGAATATATAGCAAGTTTTCCGTTTTCCATAGTCAATCACCAATGAATAACTTTTAAACCATCATAAAAAAATCCTATTTTATTTAAAAAAAATAAAACTCATGAATTAAAAATTAATTGCATTAAAGGTAATCAAATTGTAGAAAATTTGAAATGCTTCAATCAAGACAATCACAAAAAACAAATTCAAGGAATATTTTAAATCACTCAATAATGAATATGTATGTCTTCTTAAAAAAAACAGCCGTGCTATATCCAGCAAAAATAATTTCGCAAAGATATCACGAGCGTATTACTTTTAACATGTACTAGCCTACCCCTAAAAAAATCATATGATGGCTTTCAATTTTTTTGTGCAAACTAACATTCAGCTGTTTAAGTTATTTTTTTATTTTGGATTTAATTTGTATACATCTACGATATAATTTTTTGGGTTAAATATGTTTTTTAGTCCCTATAAAATTACAAACTTTCAAGTTTAATATTTACAAAAAATTTATTCATTTTTAGTCTCTGTTTGAATTTTATAGGGACAATTTTGGAGGACCACAAGTGTCCATTTTTTTTAAAAAGTTTTCAAAATAAGGATTATTTTTACAAACTACAATATTATAAAAGTCTAAAATTACCGCTAAAATTTTGTAGAGACTAAAAACATATTTACCTCAAAAAAGTTTTACACATGCATGCTATCAAATCATTATATGATGTCACATTTTTAAATAAGCTCCTAAAATATCTTAAAATATATTTATTTGTAAAAAAATAATAAAAGATATTCTTTAGGATTCTTATAAAATATCATAACATTACATTGAATAATTGGATATACCCATATCTTATAATTGGAGCTCCTAAAAAAAATTACATGATGGGTACATATATTGTAAAAGTCGTGGAGTAATAAACCGCTTTGACACACTAAACCAAAACGCTGCATTTAAAGAAAAAACTTGCCTCTATTGCCAGTCGTGAACATTTCGTGGAATATGTGTCGCGATATCAAGCATTTTCCAAAAAAAAATGAATATGTATGTCTCATTTTCTTATTTCTATTTAATCTTGACCCTCATCCCGTTCTTCAATTCATGTTTCTACTATTCTTGGTAAACAATAGATCATTGAACAATCATTAAAAAAAATCAAACCAAGAAAGTTCTCGGAATCAATCAAACTATGAAATTCAAATTTTGGGACAAATAACTTATTTGATATTATGTGGTTGCTAATTTAAAATTCAACAGAAAAAAATTATGGTCAACCTTAAATTTTAAATGAAAGTTAAAAATAAGGTAACTAATTAGTTGTGAAAATTTCTACTATACTTATAAATGATTATTATAGTTTTTTATTTACAGGAATTTCGATTTTTATTGTTTCTATTATAGATTTTTTTATTATAGAAATCATTAAAAAAATATTGATTTCTATAATCCTAATGTGCATTAAATCATAATTAAAAAAGATATTTTATCAAAAGATAAAGAATGACAATTGGATATTTAAATGTTTGAGTTTTAATAAGGAAAATAATACATAATAAAAGAGAGTACAACAAGTAGTCTAACTCATATTATACCATGCAAACCATCTCCTTCTCCTGAAAAATAAAATAAAAATATACCTATTTTTTGTCCTAAAAAATAACCTTTTTTAAGTAAAAGTGGGATGATCACTTTCAACATCTCATTGTTTTTTAATGAACTGAAGCGAGTTTCATTGATGAGGGAAATAAAATCAATCAATAGTAAATGACCACTAACATAGAAAATACAATCATTTAATTCCTTCGTCGTTTGTAAGAAAAATCATTCAATAAAAAAATATTAAGCAAACATAAGTTTATGATCATCATGGGTATAAAAAAAAGTTAATTATGGATGATGATACCTATTTAAAAAGAAATTAAGAAAACATGATTCAGCATCCACGCCTACTACAGGTGTTCACGGGATGAGTCGGTTTTCATTGTAATCTATTACCCGATGCAATCAAGTTTCATTAGGTTTGATCAATAAATAATTACACGTAACTTTTAAAAAAAATCTTAAAAATATATATAATTAAAGGACATTCTATATTATAAAAATTTGAAGACTTGGACTAGATTCTACTAATTAAAATTTGAACATTTGAATTTAATTAAAACACTTTGAATCTCTATGACATGGACTGAGTATATAATAGTGTGAACACTGGGTCAATGCGTAGAAAAAACGCGTTGTATAGCTCAAATACAATGTTAAATGAGCAAGGATGGATACATCGCTGCGTGAATGCAGTAAAAAATAAGCAAAGGTCTCCACATCTTTGTGAACGAGTGTGGGTAAAGAAGTTAGTTAATAAGAGTATGATCCATTTTAGAACATGGAATAAAGGTACCCTTACTTGAACATATATGGAAATAGTTGACGCTATGACTAAAATGAAGATTAATTTGATGTGCCAACAAAAAACTATGTGGGTAGGTGAAAATGCGAAAGAATTAGATAGTTCAAGATTTAAGCATTGATAAACTGTAAAAGTTAGATCGAGAAATGGTGTGAGCATTATTGTGGATAAGGAATTGCAAAAGGATATTGTGGATGTAAAGAGGATGTGAGATTTGATTGTATCCCACAAATTTTTATTTTAATAAGACATCTTTATTTTTTTTATTTTTTTTAAAGGAAATAAGACATCTTTAATGTTATGAGTATTTACTCACCTAAGGTAGGTTTGGAAGAATATTCTAAAGTTAAATTTTGGAAGGATTTGAAAGGTTTTTGAGCCTCAGTGCATATGATTGTGCAGAAATTAATGGGTTTAGGGGTGTTCGCGGTCCAGTTTGGATCGGTTTTGAGGGAAAAAGTCAACCGATCCAAAATAAAAATCATGTGCATCCGATCCGATCCGATCCAAATATATGCGGTTTAATTTGGATCGGTTTTTGGACATCCAAAGTGCAACATGTATTTTTTTTATTAATATTAATATTACACATACACATTAAAATAATAGGTTTGATACAAAATATAACACAAATGTATTTAAAAAGTTAACATTATACAATGAAAATGATTGATTATATTTAAAATAGATGAAGTAGTAGTAATATAAATTAAATTAATGCAGTATATAATACTAATAAACTAATAAATATGTATTAAAATCTACTTTTGCGGTTTGGTTCGGTTTTGAAAAGGTGATTCAAAATCCGATCAGATCATAGCGATTTTTTCAAAACAACATCCAAACACATCCAAAAATATTCGGTTTTTTGTGATTTTCGGTTTTTTTGGATCGGTTTGCGGTTTTATTTTAGATTGGTTTGGATTTGAACACCCCTAGATATACCACAAGGAGAGAATGATTTTCTAGGAGGGGATCTAAATGGGCATGTAAGGAGTGTTTGATAAGTTTTAAAGGCGTGAATGATGGTATAGCCTCGGGGTCATAAATGCATAGGGTAAATTTATCCTAGATTTTTTGTTGTCTTTTATTCTTACTCTAGGAAAATAAAAAGGAAATTTATTACATACAAGAGTGAGATTTCATTTTCTCAAATAAATTTATTTCTTATTAGGAATTATGGCAGAAATATTTGTTTGAATTTAAAGTTTTACATGGAGAGAGTGTGACTATCCAACATATAGTATTGGTTATGAATGTAAGGGTTAAGTTAAGAGCGGAGATGAGAGGCCATGATTGGGATACAAGGATCAAGTGGTGACATTTAAAAGATCAAAACCAAAGTGCTTTCCTACAAAAGATTTTGAAGGTAGGTTGTGTGAAGCTACATAGAAGCGAAAATGATACATGGAACAAGATGACATATGAGATTAAAAAAGTAGCAAAAGAGACACTAGAAGAATTAATAGGTTTTGGACCTAGCTAGGAGTAAAGAATCTTGGTGGAACCAAAGAATTCAAATTAAAGTGAGAATCAAAACAGTACTTCACTAATAAAAAATAGGGATAAGGGTGATACATTTGAAGAATATTACACATTAAGAAATTTTGCACATTCCAACCTTGATGCCAAGGTTGATCTCGAGGGGTGTGTTTTTTAGGATATAGTAAAGGCTGATTAGAGTAGTTTAAGTAGTTAAGAGATACTTTTTTTAGGCTATAGTAAAGAAAAAACTAAGAGTTACTAACTCTACGATACCATTCAACATTTTCTACATTTTTTAGGCTGATATGTTTAAATATAAAGGATTCTTATATAAAGCTAATATTTTTTCTTTCTCTTCAACATGCACACATATGCATGCAAAGGTGTTAATATTAATTTAGTGACTTTACATTTAATATGTAGATCTGCGTATCCGTGATGATGACTTGAAGAACCTTTGTTTGATTGAAATTGAAATGCTGCTTCAGGAAAACGGACAGTCTCTTACTGACTTCAAATCTATGCCTAGGCCAAACGCAGCAGACATGCCAACTTTCACAAACAAGCTTATCGTTGATGAGCTAAATTACAACAAAGATGAACTGGAAAAGACACACGCTCATATGTTACTGATGCTGATTGATGAACAAAGATGTATGCATGACAAGATCATGGAGTTCGTTGGTTCTGACGCCGATGGTTTCTTTTTCTTATATGGTTACGGTGGTACTGGAAAAACCTTTATATGAAAAGCATTGTCGGCTGCTGTTAGATTGAAGGGGTTAGTTGTATTGAATGATGCATCCAGCGGTATAGCGGCTCTTCTATTACCAGGTGGAAGAACCGCACACTCGACGCTGACAATCCCTATTGATATTAATGAGGCATCGTCACTTACGATGGAAAAGGATAGTCCTAGGGCAGAACTGGTGCGTGCTGCAAAGTTGATAATTTGGGATGAGGCTCCAATGATGCACCGATGGTGTTTTGAAGCAGTTGACCGATCATTGCGTGATATCATGTCCAAGAATGATCCCCTAAACGCACTTAAACCTTTTGGTGGAATGACAGTAGTTTTAGGTGGTGATTTCAGGCAGATATTGCCTGTTGTTCGAGGAGGAACGAGGCCAGATATTGTTGATGCCTCAGTCAATTCGTCAAAGTTATGGGCTTATTGCAATGTGTTGAGGCTTACTGTTAATATGAGATTGGGTGCATCTTTGGTACCTACAGAGCAGGAAGAAATTGCTAATTTTGGCAAGTGGATACTCTCAATTGGAGACGGCAACGACGCTTTAGATGAGAATGGTGAAATGAAGGTAGAAATTCCTGAAGATTTGTTGATATCGGACACAACAAGTCCGTTGATGACCAGCTATTTTTCCAATAAAGGGGAATACTCGCACCAACGCTTGATTCAGTTGAGCATGTTGACGAATATATGATGTCGCTGATTCCATGTGAAGAGAAAGAGTATTTAAGCTCTAATTCTGTTTGTCGATCGGGTGAAAATTCTGATGTCCAAAGCGAGTGGTTCACAACGGAATTTCTTAATGATATTAAGAGCTCTGGAATTCCAAATCACCGGTTGATACTAAAGGTGGGATGTCCAGTTATGCTGATGAGAAACATCGATCAGGCCAATGGACTGTGTAATGGTACGAGGCTGACAGTTACATATCTAGGGAAGAGCACGATAGTTGCTACCGTAATTACATGAAAAAGGGCAGGTACCAGGGTATTCATTCCGAGGATGAATCTTATTCCGAGTGATCCAGGACTACCCTTCAAATTCAGGCGCAGGCAATTTCCATTGACGCTTTGTTTTGCAATGACAATAAATAAAAGCCAGGGTCAATCTTTATCTCGAGTCGGGGGTTATCTTCCTAAGCCCGTGTTCACGCATGGACAACTTTATGTCGCTGTCTCTCGAGTTAATTCTAGAAAAGGTTTGAAGCTGCTCATCCTGGATGAAGATAATAATGTTTGCAAGGAGACCACAAATGTTGTGTATCGTGAAGTTTTTCAAAAAGTATGATCATTGGTTATGTTTTAGAATTGTTGTTGCTATAATTTAGAAAACTAAAGTTGTGTATTGTTTGGAAGTCATTTTATTTTTTAATTTCTTTGTAAGGCGTACTACTCATTACAGGACATGCAATTTCTATATAAGCAGATCCTCCTGCCATTAACTTTTAATTGATGCACTTTTCAGGTTTAACAACCCGCGAAACCTTTTTTTTACATCGTTGTTACCCTAAAATACAATATTTACATCAGACAATTGGTTTTGTAAAAATTAAATACAAATAACAATCGGCGTTTCTGTAGCCCAAACTATATTTATACACACCCTTAAAAATTTAACGTTTGCATTTACCGACTACGTGTATGCATGTGACACTGACTGTTATATAAAAAAATCCAACGTTTGCTAAGATTAAGAATGATCAACATCTTAAACTACAAATAATTAGTATAAGTATAACTCCAAATACTTTAATCGTTATGTGCAATGTTTAGATATTTCGAAATGTATACAAAATAAACAAAATTAAGATGATATTTTTTTCCATAACAAATTTAAATTTTAACCACTCATAAATTTAAGTTAAAATAATATAAAATCTATACATTTGATAAAAAAAAGTTTTTTATTTTCCCGTGCTTGGCACGGGTCATTACACTAGTTCATTTTAAAAATAGACTTCATTTCCACGTGAAAAAGTGAATATTTGTAACTTTTTTTTTGTCAAATGTAATCATATTAACCCTTTTGATAGTAATGTTAGAGACTAAACTGATAATAAGTGGTTAAATATTGGAATAAAGTTTATACAATAGTAAACTCGTAAGTACCTAATATAAGGGACCTAATTGATGATAAGGGAAGGACTAACATGATAGTTTAATAGAGTTGATGACCTTTTTACAATATTCACAATCTCATTGGACATATTTGAAAGCATCTTATAAAGTTAATGACTAATTGTTTTTTTCTTTTGGTTTAAATACACTTTTGTTCTTCTATTAATAAAATAAAATAAAGTGGTTTGGGTCCCCTTATTTTAAAAATAAGTTTTTTGTCCTTGTATTTAAAAATATGTGTATTGTTTAGATGTTTATGCTACTTAGTATTTAAGAAACAATGAAAACTTCTTTTAAAAAAATCAAATGAAATATTTAGCGGAGCGGACATAAAAAAATAAAATTAAAACTTAATTTATGATTAAATAATTAAATTTATTGAAATAATTTGTAAAAAAATAAAATTATAATGAGTAGTTTGTTGAGATATTTATGCTACATAAAATAGTATAAATAAATTAAAAATTTAATAAAATATTTCGCGAAAAAGATCAAAGAATTAATGAAGTTTGTTGAGATATTTATGCCTAATAAAATATTAATTTCAAAAATAGAAATATTAAAATAAACGTGAAAGTGACATGTGATGTAAAATAACCTTACATGTATGTGTGTGCGCACAGGTGCGTGCGTGTACGAATATCTATTTTTCCTTTCATCACACATGCACCAAACAAATACTCCAAGCACTTTTTTGAGTTAGAGAACTCAATGATCACAAACCGACATTCAAAGGATACTTAAAAAGTGATATATAACACCATTAATCACTAAAGTTAGGCAAAAGAGCGCTAACTTCTCTTTGTTTTTTCTTCTTGTGAAGATATTTTACAACCCCAAGTTATCAGGCTTGATGTATGGCATATAACAACAAAAATTTACATACAAATCCAACCTAAAATAATTTGTATAATAGAGCGTTGTGTTTTTCTATAAGAAAAATCAAGATGGGTGATCATTGCCAAGGAAATTACATAAGAATAAGCAAAGGTAGTGAGAGTGGCCCACACCAAGAGATAGTAGCCACATGAATAGTCTGTGTTCAATTGAATACCGCTTACAAGAATTAGACAGATGCTTAATGATGCAAAAAATCAGATTATGTTGGAAACCAAGAACTCAAGAAATAGGCCGGGGATACAGCAACCATGATGGCTTGACCCGCACATAATGGATATCCATTGACAGCTGTACAAACTCAATTATTTAAAGGGTTAGGGACAGGAAATATTGAATTTAAGGGGGGGGGGGGGGGGGGGGGCGTGTAACGCCCGTCTTAATTATTTGATTATTTAAAAAAATATATTTATATATATAATTTAAGTGATTTTCATGATTGATATGTGTGAATTTTATGATTCATGAAGTTGAGTGGTTTATATGATTTATAAATGAATTATGTGGGGTATTTTGTTGTGGTGAAGTTGTTATGTTGTTATGACTTATTTTATTATTAAATAAAATAAGATATGATAAATATAATAAAAATATTCGAAGTTGGGCTGTGATGTGTAAAGAGTAAGATAAGAGGTGAGAAGAGTAATACGAAAAGATAAATAGGGCAAACATAAGTTAGAAACGTTTTTACGTGAAACGCTTTTGGAGAAAAGGGAGAAAAGTTAGAAAAGAGGAGAACTAGAGGGAGAGCTGCGATTTCATCATAACCAGGTAAGGGTGAGACTAATTTTCAATATTATTAAAGGCATAAGTCTATAGGATGAATTTAGCATGATTAGGTTAAGTTTTGGTGAGAATTGAGAATTAGGTTTAAGATCAATTTTGACGATTGAATCATGAACAGATGTTAGATTGATGCAAAATTAGTGTACAGACCTTAGATATTACTTAAGATGATAATTAGATGCTATTTGGATGAAGGAATCATGAATATAGGTGAAAAGTTGTGATTTTTAGGTTTTTAGCCGTACTGACATTCATCGCTCGCATCTGCGAGCAAGAACACTCGCAACTGCGAGCTAGAACCCAGAGCTCGCAACTGCGAGCAATGCAACTCGCAACTGCGAGTGACCAGTAAGCTCGCCATTGCGAGCAGAATAACTCGCCACTGCGAGTAAGGACTTAGGAACCCAGAATGCACGCTTTGCTCGCCATTGCGAGCAAAGTTACTCGCCACTGCGAGTTAGGCTATTAGTCGCCCAAAATTGTCCCGATGCGATCCTCTCGCATGTGTAGTCTTGAGTTGACCTTAGAAGTAAGTAAGAGAGCTGTTTAGGATACTTTCATAAGCTCCAGAAGTCTGTTAGGTGACTGAGATTAGTAGTGTTGTTGCATGAATGATATTATGATGCTTTATGATACTTATGTTGATGTAATTCATTCCTTAGATGATGTTAACGCATTCAAGTGTTATTAAATGCTGTATCTTGCTGCTGTTTCCTGCTGTTGACTGTTAGTGTCTTGAAGTTGCATGAGTCAGTCTATGTTGTTGGAATTTAAGAAGTTGTCCATGATTATGAGTCGTATGAGTTGTTCACGTTGTTGTCTAAGTTGTTGGAAGTTTGAGTTCATTGCATACTCATTAAAGTTGGGGGCTTTAGGCCCAGCAGCCTTTGTGCTCATTAAAGTTGGGGGCTTTAGGCCCGGCAGCCTTTGTGCTCATTAAAGTTGGGGGCTTTAGGCCCGGCAGCCTTTGTGCTCACACGTTGAAGAGCCTATTATGCTCATTTTGTTGTTGAATGGTACCACATGCATTTGCATATCAAGAAGTTTCATGTTGTTTAAGTTGTCAAGTTGTTGTTGAGTTGATAGAGTTGCATGGTCAAAGATGAGTTGTGTTGTCAAGTTGTTGTTGAGTTGATAGATGTAACAGCCCGATTTTCAAAACAAGAGTGCATTTTTTTTCTTTTTAAAATAACTCAATGCCATGCACTAAAGGATTCATGATCGTCTTTAATTTAAAATCAGAGTAAGTAAAACATTTTGAAAGCATTACCAACAATACAATCTGAATCAAATGTCACATTTTATAAAACAATACTAGGCAATGAGCTTTTAATATCAAATCATGCACTGCGAAAGTATAAATTAGTGTTTGAGTATTCATTTCCCATGGTAGTATCATTTACAGCGGTGCCCAAACAAAAGAAGTAAAAATACATAAACATAAGACACCACAAGTAAAACATCTATGCTGATCCTTAACTCTGAACTGGGATGACATGGTACAAGATCCCACCAATGGCATCAAGCCTGACTGCCAAACTGCTACACCTCCAAAGCCTTTGCTATTCCCGCAAAGCACACTCCCTATTTGGATATGGGGCAAAGCCCGATCCACGGATTAATGTAAAGGGTCACGATCTAATAACAACATAATTACAAAATACTGCAGGCATATATACTAGCATGGTAAATGGCATCAACATAAACATATATAATGATGCACAATTAGCCTAGCAAATGCAGACTCTACATGTGTGATACAACCTTCACTGGCCTATCACATGCAAATGATTCCGGAATAATCCACTCCGCAGAGGGTAAGAAAATCATGATTCTCATAGATTTAAGGTGGGTTCCTTCACGACAGTCCACACCCCGCGCGTCCGTGCGTCTCCACAGACTACCGCGTACTATAAGACCAGATTTAAGGTGGATTCCTTCACGGCAGTCCACACCCCGCGCCTTCGTGCGTCTCCACGAACTACCGCGTATTATAAGACCCAATCTCATAGATTTAAGGTGGGTTCCTTCACGGCAGTCCACACCCCGCGCGTTCGTGCGTCTCCACGAACTACCGCGTACTATAAGACCCGTGCGTCCAACGGACTAACACGTACCATGAAATGCATGAGCATATATTGTCCACTCAATATGTGCAAATGCAACTCTTATACATCATTCAACATATGTAGTATAAAAACATGCCTCAACTGGCAGTTCACATATTATCTTTCAATTCATATCAAACAACATTTCATAAATCAACATGCATTTCATATATTTATTCACAAATCATATGAAAGCAACGCACATCAACATATCATAATCAAGTTGATTGCAAACAAATCCCACACTGGGTAAACACATTCACTTAACATATCATATTCACAATACACACAATAGCACATACACCATCCAGGCATTTAAGTAACTATGATGTTTAAGAAAGTGCCCCTTACATGAGCAAAGCATTCCTTATAATGTACAGCTCTACAACTCGTAAGCATCTACTTCAGGAACGTCTCTAAACCCTCGAGCTAAGTATCCTAACAGATACAATAACTTAGGTAAATATTGGCTCTAAAGCTTCATACCCATTCTAGGTGAAATTTCAACACGCTCTGAAATATGATCAATTCAATATTTCCAAAAACTTAAATAAAATATTTTTCAAAATAACTTTCGTTTTAAAATCTTTCAAAGCACTTAATGACCATAAACTTGCCAAAAGTGAGTCTAGGGAACTTTTTCCCATCAGAAACTTTTATTTTAAATACTCAATTATATAAAACATTTTGTTCTTAAGACAGAATCTCAAAATAACAATGTTTCTAGAACACTTCCAAATACTTCGATGAGACTAATTTAAATAGTATTTTTTCTTAAAATCACCCAAGAAAATATTTTCTCAAATACTCTAAGTCTTCTGAGAGACCTTAAAGATTTTCCAAACAATTTAGCAAATACTTTTCATGTTCAGGTGAATCCCAAAATATTATCCGTTTTGAAACCTCTTTGCAAAACCACTCGGAAATAAGATAAAATGAATCTGACGAATTTTCGACAGAGTCTCCTTTGTGTTTACATTGCATACTAGAGCCTCTGGCTCAGTCAACCTAACACAAATACACAGACAAAATATTTTCACCACTCAACAGTTCAAACAAAAAAATTCGAACTCTGATAGTGTCAGCAGTCACCTCCAGCGTCAACTCAGACACATTAATTTTCAGAAATTCACAATAAATTCATTCGTCGTCGGAACGTTGCAAACCATAGGTCCCTTTCGACCGTCTCGACGATGCGAATCCATTGCTAAACTCATTTTCACAATTTTAAATTTTTAAAATGACGAAAATACCCTTGCACGTTTAAGCCCTTTCATCCAGACAATTTTTTTCAAAAACTAATCGGTTGAATCAACTCATTTACTTGTCTAAAGCATAAATATCAAATAAAATTCACATTTCGACACTTTTCGAAAAACACTAAAACTTTAAAATGAACGGATCGTAAATTTTCTTTCAGATCTATACTCATACGAACTTACCCAACAACATTAATACATAGCATCACGCAAGAAAATCGAAACTCGACACCCAACACAAACAAATGCTCAAAACCGAGATTTAAAAGAGGAAAACAGGGAGGAATACCTCATCTATTGACCGTGAATCACGCGTAGGAAGTTAGGAATCGTCAAGGGCTTCGTTTTGATATCTCGTTTGCGCGATTCGAACAAGGAACAAAGAAGTTACGGCCCCGGAAAGGTGGAGCAGAGCAAAGTTGCGGAAATGAGAGAGAGAAGAGAGAGAAAGTATTGATTTTGTGAAGAAAAAAAAATAGAATGACCCTCTATTTATAGAGTTTTGGTTTTGGAAATAAACCGGACTCGGTTTTTCGCGGTTCAAGGTACGCGTAACTGATAAAGTTCTATCCTAACTCTGATGAACCTCTAACCAGTCTCAAACATCTTAGAATTACTTCTTCACTCAAAAACTACTATTCATTCTTTAATATTTTCTTATCGGAACTTTTTTCAACAGGTATAGTATTCCTAAATTCCCAAAACGTCATCTCAATGACAAGTAAATTCCTTGAATGAATATTAATGACTCCAAAGGTCCAATAATATTTCATTTGCATACGAAAACATATTTGATTCTACCCTGAATCACCAAACTCACACAGAGTAGAAAATAACATATGTGAATCAATTCTAGATATCACATAGTAAAATTGCTCAACCAGTTTTCCATTCAAAATAATAGTTTTGAGATCAAAATAACTTTCCGACAACGTCAAGACATTTTGTAAAGTCATTTATTAACAAAGAAAATATCAGAACAAAATACAAACCCTATATTTAGTTGTAGTTGAATTACGGGTCTTACAATAGAGTTGCATGGTCAAAGATGAGTTGTGTAGTCAAGTTGAGTGTTAAGTTGATTATGATTTGCGATGAAAATTAGTAATGGTATTTGATGATTGTATTTGTTATGAAATGAAAAATATGCTAATTGTTAATTGTTGATATGTTATTAATGTTTAAGTTGTTAAATGCATTTTATTGGATTATATGCTTAATGTATTGATTATGAAATCTCACCCCTTCTGCGTATATGTTGCCTCGACCGTGGGTAATGTGCAGGTAATAAAGATTAGAGGCGTTCATGAGTGGACTCTTCACTTGGTGTCTAGGTGCTCTGATACGTAACGGGATGGTGGCTTGCTTTTACTTCTATTCCTTACGTGTCTCTTTTATGAACTAATTTATGAGATTTTCCAATAAGGCCTGCGTGCCAAGACTTTTAAATGTTGAACTATTTTCCGCTGCAACAGTTTTAAGATTTTCATGATGTTGAATTTGAAGGATAATTATTATTATCTGTTTTGAGATGTTAAAGTAGTGTGTGACATTCCGTTATGAATTAAATACTCTGATTTTAAATGAAATTTTTATGTTGGAAAAACGGGGTGTTACAATTGGTATCAGAGCAGGTCGGTCCGTCCGGCCAATTAGTAGAGTCGTGTCGAGCCTAATAGTGTTGTGTGACAATTTTGTATTGTCCTAGTGGTCCTGTTTGTTGTTTGTTGTGTAACCCTTAGTATGAACTGGTTGGAGTACAACCATGTTCATATTAATTGTTTTAGTAAGTCGGTGCATTTCTCTTCTGCTGAAGAAGAGAGTGGAGCAGAATTTTTATCTACCAAGCAGCTGAAGCAGTTAGAACGCGATGGAATATTAATGTTTTCTTTGATGGCCTCCTTATCTTTCGAGAATCAAGCAGTGATTGATAAGTTACAAGTGGTGTGTGATTTTCCTGAAGTTTTCCCTGATGAGATTCCTGATGTACCACCGGAGAGAGAAGTTGAATTTTCTATTGACCTTGTTCCGGGAACGAAGCCTGTGTCTATGACACCTTACCGTATGTCAGCTTCTGAGTTGGCTAAGTTGAAGAAACAGTTGGAAGATTTGCTAGATAAGAAGTTCATAAAACCTAGTGTTTCACCTTGGGGAGCGCCGGTATTGTTGGTTAAGAAGAAAGATGGAAGTATGAGGTTGTGCATTGATTATCGACAACTGAATAAAGTAACTATAAAGAATAGATATCCACTTCCTAGAATTGATGATTTGATGGACCAGCTAGTGGATGCACGTGTGTTCAGCAAGATTGATTTGAGGTCGGGTTATCATCAGATTAAAGTAAAAGATGAAGATATGCAGAAGACGGCCTTTAGGACGCGATATGGTCATTATGAATATAAGGTGATGCCTTTTGGTGTGAGTAATGCGCCTGGCGTGTTTATGGAGTATATGAATCGTATTTTCCATGCATTTTTGGATCGCTTCGTGGTTGTATTCATCGATGATATCTTGATTTACTCTAAGACAGAAGAAGAACATGCGGAACATTTGAAGATTGTCTTGCAAGTGCTGAAAGAGAAGAAGTTGTACGCTAAATTGTCTAAGTGTGAATTCTGGTTGAATGAGGTAAGTTTTCTTGGCCATGTTATTTCTGGTAATGGTATTGCAGTCGATCCATCTAAAGTTGAAGCAGTATCACAATGGGAGACTCCTAAGTCAGTTACAGAGATTAGAAGCTTTTTGGGTTTGGCAGGTTATTACCGAAGATTTATAGAAGGATTTTCTAAGTTAGCACTTCCGTTAACACAGTTGACGTGTAAAGGTAAAACCTATGTGTGAGATGTTCATTGTGAGAACAGTTTCAATGAATTGAAAAAGCGATTGACGACGGCTCCAGTTTTGATTTTACCAAAACCTGATGAACCTTTTGTGGTCGCGTCCAAATTGGGCTTAGGCGGTGTGCTTATTCAAGATGGTAAAGTTGTTGCTTATGCATCAAGACAGTTGAGAACTCATGAACGAAACTATCCTACTCATGACCTTGAATTAGCTGCAGTCGTATTTGTCCTTAAGATTTGGAGACATTACTTGTATGGTTCGAGATTTGAGGTGTTTAGTGATCACAAGAGCTTGAAGTATTTGTTTGATCAGAAAGAATTGAATATGCGACAGCGGCGGTGGCTCGAATTGTTGAAGGATTATGACTTTAGTTTGAATTACCATCCGGGTAAAGCTAATGTTGTTGCGGATGCCTTAAGTAGGAAGAGTTTACATATGTCTGCTATGATGGTGAAGGAATTTGAAATGCTTGAACAGTTTAGAGATATGAGCTTAGTTTGTGAAATGTCGTCTCGGAGCGTTAAGTTAGGAATGCTGAAAATTGAGAATGATTTCTTAAAAGATATTAAGGATGCGCAGAAAGCTGATGTTAAGTTTGTGGACTTGTTGGTTGCTAGTAATCAAACTGAAGATAGTGACTTTAAGGTCGATGATCAGGGTGTGTTGAGGTTTCGAGGTAGGATTTGTATTCCAGACATGATGAGATAAAGAAGATGATTCTTGAAGAGAGTCATAGGAGTAGCTTAAGTATTCATCCGGGAGCTACAAAGATGTATCATGACTTGAAGAAGTTGTTTTGGTGGTCAGGATTGAAACGTGATGTTGCACAATTTGTGTATTCTTGTTTGATTTGTCAGAAGTCGAAAGTAGAACATCAGAAACCTGCTGGGTTGATGACACCGTTAGATGTACCAGAATGGAAATGGGATAGTATATCCATGGATTTTGTGACGAGTTTGCCAAATACTCCTAAAGGGAATGACGCGATCTGGGTGATTGTTGACAGATTGACGAAGTCGGCACACTTCCTTCTGATTAATATTAGTTTTCCTGTGGCTCAGTTGGCAGATATTTATATTCGAGACATTGTGAAGCTGCATGGTGTTCCTTCAAGCATCGTGTCAGATAGAGATCCAAGATTTACTTCTAGATTTTGGAAGAGTTTGCAAGAGGCTTTAGGCTCTAAGTTGAGATTGAGTTCGGCTTATCATCCTCAAACAGATGGTCAGTCGGAAAGAACAATTCAGTCATTCGAAGACTTGTTAAGAGTTTGTGTACTTGAGCAAGGTGGAACTTGGGATAGTCATCTTCCGTTGATAGAGTTCACTTATAATAACAGCTATCATTCAAGTATTGGGATGGCACCTTTCGAGGCTTTGTATGGTCGGAGGTGTAGGACTCCGTTGTGTTGGTTTGAGACAGGTGAAAGTGTGGTTTTAGGACCAGAAATTGTTCAACAGACTACTGAGAAGGTGAAAATGATTCAAGAAAAGATGAAAGCGTCGCAGAGTCGACAGAAGAGTTACCATGATAAGCGTAAGAAAGACCTTGAGTTCCAAGAGGGAGACCATGTGTTCTTGAGAGTTACTCCGACGACCAGCGTTGGTCGTGCATTGAAGTCAAAGAAGTTGACTCCGAAGTTTATTGGTCCTTATCAGATATCTGAGAGATTTGGCACGGTGGCTTATAGAGTTGGCTTACCACCGCATTTATCGAATTTGCACGATGTGTTTCATGTGTCGCAGCTGAGGAAGTACGTTCCAGACCCGTCCCATGTGATTCAGAGTGATGATGTGCAAGTTAGAGACAACCTTACGGTAGAGACCTTACCCTTGAGGATTGATGATCGCAAGATGAAGACGTTGAGAGGCAAGGAGATACCTCTAGTGAGAGTTGTTTGGAGTGGAACGAATGGTGAAAGCCTGACATGGGAGCTAGAGAGTAAGATGATGGAGTCTTATCCAAAGTTGTTTGCTTGAGGTAAATTTTCGAGGACGAAAATTCTATAAGTTGGGGAGAGTTGTAACGCCCGTCTTAATTATTTGATTATTTAAAAAAATATATTTATATATATAATTTAAGTGATTTTCATGATTGATATGTGTGAATTTTATGATTTATGAAGTTGAGTGGTTTATATGATTTATAAATGAATTATGTGGGGTATTTTGTTGTGGTGAAGTTGTTATGTTGTTATGACTTATTTTATTATTAAATAAAATAAGATATGATAAATATAATAAAAATATTCGAAGTTGGGCTGTGATGTGTAAAGAGTAAGTTTAGAGGTGAGAAGAGTAATACGAAAAGATAAATAGGGCAAACATAAGTTAGAAACGTTTTTACGTGAAACGCTTTTGGAGAAAAGGGAGAAAAGTCAGAAAAGAGGAGAACTAGAGGGAGAGCTGCGATTTCATCATAACCAGGTAAGGGTGAGACTAATTTTCAATATTATTAAGGGTATAAGTCTATAGGATGAATTTAGCATGATTAGGTTAAGTTTTGGTGAGAATTGAGAATTAGGTTTAAGATCAATTTTGACGATTGAATCATGAACAGATGTTAGATTGATGCAAAATTAGTGTACAGACCTTAGATATTACTTAAGATGATAATTAGATGCTATTTGGATGAAGGAATCATGAATATAGGTGAAAAGTTGTGATTTTTAGGTTTCTGGCCGTACTGACATTCATCGCTCGCATCTGCGAGCAAGAACACTCGCAACTGCGAGCTAGAACCCAGAGCTCGCAACTGCGAGCAATGCAACTCGCAACTGCGAGTGACCAGTAAGCTCGCCATTGCGAGCAGAATAACTCGCCACTGCGAGTAAGGACTTAGGAACCCAGAATGCACGCTTTGCTCGCCATTGCGAGCAAAGTTACTCGCCACTGCGAGTTAGGCTATTAGTCGCCCAAAATTGTCCCAATGCGATCCTCTCGCACGTGTAGTCTTGAGTTGACCTTAGAAGTAAGTAAGAGAGCTGTTTAAGATACTTTCATAAGCTCCAGAAGTCTGTTAGGTGACTGAGATTAGTAGTGTTGTTGCATGAATGATATTATGATGCTTTATGATACTTATGTTGATGTAATTCATTCCTTAGATGATGTTAACGCATTCAAGTGTTATTAAATGCTGTATCTTGCTGCTGTTTCCTGCTGTTGACTGTTAGTGTCTTGAAGTTGCATGAGTCGGTCTATGTTGTTGGAATTTAAGAAGTTGTCCATGATTATGAGTCGTATGAGTTGTTCACGTTGTTGTCTAAGTTGTTGGAAGTTTGAGTTCATTGCATACTCATTAAAGTTGGGGGCTTTAGGCCCGGCAGCCTTTGTGCTCATTAAAGTTGGGGGCTTTAGGCCCGGCAGCCTTTGTGCTCATTAAAGTTGGGGGCTTTAGACCCGGCAGCCTTTGTGCTCACACGTTGAAGAGCCTATTATGCTCATTTTGTTGTTGAATGGTACCACATGCATTTGCATATCAAGAAGTTTCATGTTGTTTAAGTTGTCAAGTTGTTGTTGAGTTGATAGAGTTGCATGGTCAAAGATGAGTTGTGTTGTCAAGTTGTTGAGTTGATAGAGTTGCATGGTCAAAGATGAGTTGTGTCGTCAAGTTGAGTGTTAAGTTGATTATGATTTGTGATGAAAATTAGTAATGGTATTTGATGATTGTATTTGTTATGAAATGAAAAATATGCTAATTGTTAATTGTTGATATGTTATTAATGTTTAAGTTGTTAAATGCATTTTATTGGATTATATGCTTAATGTATTGATTATGAAATCTCACCCGTTCTGCGTATATGTTGCCTCGACCGTGGGTAATGTGCAGGTAATAAAGATTAGAGGCGTTCATGAGTGGACTCTTCACTTGGTGTCTAGGTGCTCTGATACGTAACGGGATGGGGGCTTGCTTTTACTTCTATTCCTTACGTGTCTCTTTTATGAACTAATTTATGAGATTTTCCAATAAGGCCTGCGTGCCAAGACTTTTAAATGTTGAACTATTTTCCGCTGCAACAGTTTTAAGATTTTCATGATGTTGAATTTGAATGATAATTATTATTATCTGTTTTGAGATGTTAAAGTAGTGTGTGACATTCCGTTATGAATTAAATACTTTGATTTTAAATGAAATTTTTATGTTGGGAAAACGGGGTGTTACAGGGGGGAATGTTTTCAACATTTTTGAAATACATATGAATAAGCAAAGGTAGAGAGTGGCCCACATACCAAGAGATAGTAGCTACATGAATAGTCTGTGTTTAATCGAACACCGCTTACAAGAATTAGACATATGCTTAATGATGCAAAAAAGCAGATTGTGTTGGAAACCAAGAACTTAAGAAATAGGTCGGGGATACAACAACCATGATGGCTTGACCCGCACATAGTGGATATCCATTGATAGCTGTACAAACTCTATCATATAAAGGGTTAGGGACGGGGGGGGGGGGGGGGGGGGGGGATGTTTTCAACATTTTTGAAAAGATATTGTGGCTATAATAGTGGGAACTCAAACCTAGGCTTCCTCTCATGTCTTCTAACCATTTCTCTTTGTTAACATAAGCCCACAAACCACTCACAGTCCCTACCAAACTTCTCCAAGTGGATTTATCCCCATTTGAAATAACATTGTTGCGATAAGAGTGGCTATTAAACCTAAAGTTCCTCCCATTTCTTTCAACCAATTGTCGTTGTCTACGGATGGCCACAAACTCCCTACCGTGCGTAATATCCTTCTCCAAGCTGTTTTCTTTGTTCCCCATTGGTTGGAGTTTCTCCATGAAGAATATATGAAGTTTAATAAAATATTTAGCGAAAAAGATCAAATAATATATGAAGTTTGTTGAGATATTTATGCCTAAAAAAATATTAATTTCAAAAATAAAAATATTAAAATAAACGTGAAAGTGACATGTGATGTAAAAAACCTTACGTGTATATATGTGTCCGCCCGTGCGTACGTGCGTGTACGAACATCTATTTTTCCTTACACTTACCATACTTGGTTAATCACATGTAAACTTTTAAAGAGATTTAATTTAGATCATGTTGAAAATTACTAGATTGATGACCCGTGCGCCGCACGGGTCTTATGAGCTGAGAGAGAGAGAGAAAGAAAGAAGAGTATAGGAGAAGACGATGAAAGGGGGCAGGGGCATTTTGATTGGGAATGGGCGATGCTCATATACCTATTTAACTTTTTTTAGCAATATCTACCTATTTAAAAGAAAACAATCGATGCTTATTTTAACATTGCAATTTCTTAATAATTAAAAGTTGCCTTTCTTTATATGTTATATAGCATAAAAGTAACTTGCAAATTCATTCCATAATCATAAAGAAGTCCAAGAAACTCCTTAGTACATATATATTTGAATGCACGTTCTTTTTTGTATTACCTTGGAAATTTTTAGAACTTGAATTTAATACTAAAAAATTAGAACATATGGATTCATAGGTTTTGAGAAAGACACTGATAAGCATATAAACTTCAAAACTCACTACTTAAGTAACAAACTCATTATAAAATAATTCTTTAATTTAAAATTATTATAAGACAAAGCTTTTTAGAAAATAATCTCTTAACTTAGAAGAATTGTCGCAATATGTTTATTTAACCTATTGAAGTAACAAAGTTTGGCTAAAGATTCTTTTATTCCTTGTTTTTACTTTGGATTGGGATGCTTTGCTCTAGTGCTTGTAAGTATAGACCATTAACAAAGGATGATATAACCAAAAAAATGGAACAAATAAGTGACATTTCATTGAAATTGGAAGAGAAAAGAACATTGGTCATCAAGTGAATACATATCGATCAGTACTAAAGTTTGCTGCATTCATATAGCAGGACTTAGTTGATTACGCACTATATAATAATATTATAGCAGCACTTTAATTCTTCAATGTGCAGATTTATTATTTGTTAGAGTATTTCTTTGGTTGATTGGCCTCAGTCAAAAAATCACACTATATAGCAGCACTTTTCATAGCATCATCCTGCCATGCAAATGGACTGGGTTTTTATGGATATTATATGCCATAGCATCATCCAGCTAGCAATATTCCAGTTCACAAACCAAAATATATCCAGAACAATCATACTATATGCCAATCCACTTTCATAGCAAAAGTTTATTGAGTTGAATTCATAAAACACGGTTAACAAAGTTTATTGAGTTGAATTCATAATAGTAACTTCATTGTTGTTGAACACAGAACTTAAAAAAACAGTTACCAAAGTTTAATATCATGAATTACAGTTAATCACATGGTTAGTGTAGGTTTGCGCCTAAAATTAAGTTTCAAATCATAGATTTAGCATAACCTGCAGATCTTATGGAATTAGAAAATGAAGTTGTAACTGTATTGAACCTGGAACCTACTAATCGTTCCATTGGTTGGTTTTAGTTTCTGTTAGCCAAACTTACATTTCTTAAGAGCAAACCATGGATCACACCAAGGTTTGATGGTGGGCAAGTTAACTAACACAGCAGCAGGTTGCAGCCATCCCTTCCATTTGGTAATAACAACTCAACATATAAAATAATATGTTGACTTTGTACATGGTCATGAAAAATAATATCCTTCCATTAATTTGACTTTTGTACATGGTCATGAAATACAAACGATACCATGAGAGGTATACTTTTTTAGCTTTGGAATGGCATTAAGAGAGGAAAAAAAGATGTTGCAATAGCCCCATCATAAAACACCATAATGGAATAGCAATATGTGATGAATGAATATTCAACCAAACTTAAAAGATACCGAAGTGCTCACCTAAAAATACCACATATTCAATCAAACTTAATGTTGTGCACAAAATCTACACCAAGAGCACAAAGGCAGGGGCAATACATACCAAAAAAAAAAAAAAAAGGACCATCCACCTAAGCTAATAAAACCACGGCCTAAACCTGAGATCAACCAAAAAAGCCATCACCTAGAATTTCCCAATTGTATCTCACAACACCCAGGCCTAATTGTGACAAACCAACATAGATCACAACTGAAAACAGTTCTCAGAAGTCAGAACTACTGGACAACAGCTGCTTGCACCAACAGGAAAAACCAAAAAGGCATAAATACAAACTCCTTTAGATATATGATTGTGCTGCATGTAAGTTTAATCTGTTCTGGCCTCCATAAGATAATGTAATTTTCATAAAGCTTTCGGATTTTACACGAACTTTGTGCTTGATCTGCATACAAATGAGAAACTTTGCTTGGATAAGTTTTCAAAAGAAGATAATTTATAAATCATTAAATATGTGTGTCCATTCCTTTCAAAAGTAGGATGAGATTAACATCAATCTAGAATAGTCTGAAAAATAATATTAGGATAAAAATACTGCACTTCATATGCTTCTTTACTACATTTTGTAAGCATCAACAGAAAATAGAAATTCAAGAATGTATACCATCATGAGTTATACTGTCCCTATGAGCCACCGCAAGCAATCACCGTGACATAAGCCATCACCACCGCAAGCAGCTACCACGCACAAACCTTCCTCTTAAGAGATATACTAATCTGGATTTTGGCGTATTAGGAAGAGCAGCAGGTTGAGATCCGATTGCAGGAGGAAATAGAGAAGTAGAAAGCAAAAATTGCAGGAGCTGTTGTGAAGGATGCTCGTGAGAGAAAGAGATGGATTGGATGAGGGAGAAAGGATTGAGACCTAGAAAATGAAAGGGTAAAGAAGAAACAGAAAATGAAAATAGACAGAAGAAGAAGAATTAGTGTCAAATAACCAGGAGTATTATTTTTTTTTTTTTTGAAGGTAACGACAGGAGAATTGTATGGCACCGTTTCAGGAGTGTACATTTATAGCATGAGATATGGTGGATAATTATGGGACGATTAGTTTCCAATACACAATTTAAAGCTTTACGTATATCAAGCAGGGAGAGTTTGAAAAAAAAAATTATGTCTTTCACGTATAAATAGCAGGAAGGAAGAGTGAATAGATGCACATAAATGCTTCGGGGACTGCCAAGGGAATTATAAACGTCATATTTAATAATATGATAACGGTGTTATTCCCAAACATTAGTAAGGCACGCATAGAATAGGGAAAATAACAATTGTGAAACAAAAATTTGAAATTCAAATTTAACATGTAATAAGAGGGAAAAATTAGGTTAACTAATTACAGTAGAAACTCTTTAATTTAATATTCGGTAAATTAATAAACTCTCTAAAATAATAAATTTGTCCGGTCCCGACTTGGGCCAATGTAAAAAATTGAAAAACTCGATAAAATAATAAGATAATAATTTTTCGGAAGATCCCTTTATAATTTTCGGTCCCAAAAAAATCATAAATTAATAATTCATAGAAACTGAAAAAATATATTAAGAATACATTGAACACATTTGTTCCTCTTGTATACATTTACTGTACTTCAAAAGTCATTATTGATTTCCAATGCATATGAACAAAGTAGTTACTAATTTACGTTGAGTCCCAATATTCGCTGCAACGTAATTCTAAGAGGCATAGACTAATTTGCCTTTTTGTTTGGTATGTACAGTATAATTACTTAAAAACTCTTTAAATTAATAATTATTAATTTATCGATAAATTAATAACTCTCTAAATTAATAAATTTCTCCAGTCCCGACGTTATTAATTTATAGAGTTTTAACTGTAGGTCATTAGCAATTAATGGCATGGATTTAGAGGGAAAAAATTAGGTTAACTAATAGCATGACCTAATAAGCTTTAAGAGTAAGTGATGAAATTGTGGTTAATTATGTAGTTGAGTTAACCACAATTTTAACCATGATTAGTCTAAAATTTACGCTTATTTGAACATCAAAAGTTCAAATCTAGCTTTGAAGGCAAATAAGCTTTGTATATTGATTTTTACTGCGAAATTAAGCATAACTAAAACATACTTTTCCTCGTGTGATTCATGGGTACCACCCTAGTTAACTTACAATCACTCCCGCATAATAAAAGACAAGTTCATAAAGGTATCTCTAAATATAAGACCTTTTTAAGATTTTTTTTGTCTCTTTTTGTAAGACTTCTTTGGTATTTTCAAGTACATTAATTAATTATTTATCAACATACCCTTATTTATTTTATGGGTCATATTAACTTGTGCCCTTAGGGCACAAGTTAAGGAGTTTAAAATGAAAATTAAAAATAAATTTTACATTGAAAGTATAACTTTTGCAACTCTTAAGACATTGAATTCACAAGTTTCAAGCAAAACCTTCTACATTTGCATTCTTAACTTATGCCCCAAGGACACAAGTTAACATTTCCCTTATTTTATATCTTCTTTTTTTTCAATCAACATTAAATATTATATTGAAGGGTTAATTATGTTTTTGGTCCCTACAAAATTGCGACCTTGTAAGTTTAGTCCTTACTTAAATTTAATAGCATTTTTAATCCCTACAAAAAATTTCTGCACTCAATATTAGTCCTTACTCAATCCAAATTTGTTTAATTTATGCTTAAACTCTTAAGTTTTTCAACAATTTTTTACAGGCGTGTTAAGAACGTTATTAAAAGGTCCTCCGAAAAAAATATCGCAAAAATTTGATTTCTATGTCCATATTTTTGTTACTTATATCTTAAACTTTTGTCGTTTTAAAAAATTCATATTTAATTTATTTCTTGTTAAAAAATTATAGATTTTAGTAAATGATCCTTTCATAGTGTTCTAAACTTGTATAAAAAGAATCGTTAAAAAATTTAAGACTTTAAGGATAATTAAACAAAATTTATTTTAGCAGGGACTAAAATTATAAGTAATTTTTTTTTGTAGGGATTAAAAATGCTATTAAAATTAAGTAAGGACTAAACTTACAAGGTCGCAATTTTGTAGGGACCAAAAACATAATTAACCCTATATTGAAAACATCAACTAACTCTTTCTTTTCAAGGATAAAATTGTTGAAACAATAGTCATTACACACAAATTTATTACAATTATCAATTTTTTTAATTCCCGTTATTTTTTCAAAAAGGTCATATATTTAGGGACAGAGGTAGTAACTTTTATCCATGCAATGCATGAGTACCTCACTAATTAACTTACAAGCTCCCACGTAATAAAGACAAGTTCATGCATCATCATACAAATATATTCCCTCCGTCCCTATATCTAACCACCCATTTGACTTTATTTTTGTCCCTAAATCTAAACCCCTTTTCAAATTACTAGATGCATTTATTATTATTTTTCTTAAACATACCCCTAATTAATACTACTAACTTGTTTTGAAATTTAAAAAGTCAAATTTAATACACATACAAACAAATGACAATATGGTAATATTAACATACAAAACAGACATAATAATTACATTGTCAGCTTTTCTTAACAAATGTGAAAAAAGCAAAGGGATGTTACATTCAGGGACGGAGGGAGTATTATATATACACTCCACACATTCACATAGAGACTAATATTAATGAAGTTCGAAACACATAGCAAATTAAAATCTCCTTTGTACTTTTCAGAGTCTTTGACTTCTTACTTCTTTTGCGGAAAACTTTCACTCCCCAAGTAACCAAGCTTAGTGTATGACACAAAACAACAAACATTTACAATCCTCAAACAAGGTTTTTAAGAAATTTCATAACTTCACCAAATACATAATTTGGGGTTTAGTATTTTAGATTTGTAGTAGTAAGAGCTCAATGCAAGGTTTGGAAAAGAGAATGTTGAACTCTTACAATGTGTTTCATGTTTGAGTCCTGCAAAGTCAGTTGCAGCTTTCGATGTGAACACGTTATTGAGGATGACTGAGTTTTATCCAAATGATTTTATAAATGTGCCGAAAGTGGCGTTACACCATCAACGTAAGAATTATGTTATAAATGTTCAATCTAATCGAAATGATGTCATTTTAGCTCTTTTCAACAAATGGATATGAGACGATTTTCATTGTAATGTATTGTATCAAACAATATTCCTTCTTATTTGGGGTTGTCTAACATGTGCAATATTGAACATGTTAAGGCAACTAAAAGTAGTAACTTTTCATTAAAAAACATCAATTACTCCCTCCGTCTCACAATAATTGTCTTTTTACCATTTTTTTTCTCAAAATAATTGTCACTTTAGAATACCAATGTAGCATTTATTATTTTTTTCCCTTTATTATATCCTTATTTATTGAATTTCATCCATTAACTACAATTAATAAGGGTGCTTTAGTAAATGATACTAATCGTGCCTGATCAGAATGTGACTGCCTGTGTACCTGCAGGCACTCCGACGCTCAAGTCAGTAGAGATAAGAGAGTGAGGGTTTAGAGGGAGGAAGAGATTCTACCTTAGGGACTGCATTGAGTCCCCTATTTATAGAGGTGGAGGGCTGCAGAGCCGTTGTAATGGTACACCTGGTTCTGGCGGTTACGAAATCGTGGGAAGTGTAACCGCCAGAGAGTTTATTGCGGGAACATGCAAAGAGACGTTGGGGTTCGTTTGAACCGGTCTCGCTCGCTCCGTGCACCCTCCTCGCGGAGAGGAGGTGTGTTGCAAGTAATGCTGCCAAAGGTGGAGTTTGGGCTTAGGATGGTATTGGGCCTAAGTAATGGGCCAAAGATCCTTTTGGCCGGTCCAGAACAGATACTAATTTTACCATCAAAATCAACACAATTAATCATTTTCTTAATAATCGTGCACAAACCTTAAACGACTATTATTTAGAGACGGGAGAGAGTATTTATTAAAAGTTATATATTTAATATAAAATACACAAGTTACAAGACAAACTTACCATTTTAAATTTCTTAACACGTGCAAATTTGCACATGATAGAAAAAACCCTTCTTATTTTTAATATAGTTTGCATTATTGTTTCTTCAAAATTTTAACCCCACATGTACTAAATGTCTGGATCCGCCCCTGACTTCAGTAAGTGTAACAAGTCCGGAACGCTCTGACATAAGGACATTTGAGGTACCGAACAAAACTAGTTCACCAATGTCAGTTTCTATTCCCAAAAAACACCAGCACATGCCCCTCTATGGTTATTCAAGACATACCCATCTATATTGCACTTTATCTAATCTAATGGAGGGGCCTTCCAACAAACTTGGATATGTTGAAAAACAGAACCATGACTCAGCTCACCAGCCTTAGCCTCCTTCCCATAAGCATAAGAATAACCTTAGAGAAGTTAGAGCCCAAACAGTTTTATCTGGACTCAAGCAAGAATAGCCATAACCTCTTCTTGAAGGTATGGTTAGACACAACCTAATGCCAATCCCCGTTAGGACCAACCTAAATACACACATCTAATACTCATAGCTTCTTGGTTAGACAATCCTTTATAATAGTTCCAAAGGGTAACCGAACATTTTTCCGAACATTTTTCCAAAAAAAGTCTCTTTTCCATTCCCGAAGAGCCATCATTGACATCAATGTTTCGTCCACTTCTAGGTTTGGTTGATATCTTCGGGGTTCGCCCTTAGATTTTTTGTGTTTTGCGCGAAGGAATAAAGTTGTGTCATTTTTTTTTTAAAGGAAAGTTGTGTCATTTTAATTGTCTCAATGTTCTTTTTTTCTCTTCATTTTTTGTTACAAAAAATTCATTCATAATCAATGCTCTCAAAAAATATTTTTTCAATATACTTTTTTTTTGGTCAGGTAGCCTAGTGGGTAGAATTCATCTTATAAGGTGAATAAGTGGGGTGTCCGGGGTTCGAACTCCGGCCCCTGTATATAATAATGCATTGTCCTACCAACTGAGTTATGCTCACGGGACTATTTTTTCAATATACTAATGGGGTAGTAGTCATTTTGGTTGTAACGAGTAGCCACAACGGTCAAAATTCTAAAATAGTCTCTGATTTTTTTTTTTTTATACAAGTGATGCAAAGCACCACCAAAATATTATATAAAAGAGAAAAGGAAACAGAAAAGGATTGGAGGACTATACCAAAGCCAACCCATTAGAAATTGAGAAACCTATAGTTAGGAAGACCTAACTTGTTTCTAATCACTTCTTGCCTAATAACACCAGGAACATTGTCCCACCACAAAGAACCATTGATACCTAAACCAATTTCGGCAAGCAGGTCAGCACATGTGTTGCCTTCCCTATAAATATGACTAACTATGAAATTCATTTGTCTAGTTTTGAGCAAGCAGTTAGCCCATCTGTTTCGAATACGCCAAGGGACCAAAAAAGAGGAGGAAAAAGCCAGCATTACAACTTTGGAATCTGTTTCTAACCATAAATTTCTCCAGCTTTTTTCAAAAAAATAGTTTTGACAATAAAATTGTCCCTCTATTTACGATAACTATTTTTTTATAAGGACAAATATGACAATGACTAAGTACTAATAAAGATTAATATGACAGTAAGGAAGTACATTGTGGGATTAATATGACATTATTAACAAAAAGTTTTAAAGCGATGAACTATTTTGATTATTGGAGTGCACAATTAGAGACTATTTTAAAATATTGATGCATTTAGGATTATTGTGGCTACTCGTTACACATTCAAAGATCAAAATGACAATTATTCCATAATTAATCAATGCAAGTTAAAATGAATTTTATCTATATTAATACTAACTATGAAGTAAAAATAATAATTTTGATGTTCCTAAAAAATGACATCCTGGACGGTCTCCCCTCCCGCCCATACTCAGGGCCACTCCTCGTTAAATATCGTTTACACAATTGTATTTAATTTTTAGGACCGTAACCCATAAGGAATCAAGTTCGTAATCAGGTACACAATTTTTAACTAAGTTTGATGAAAATATCATAATGATTTAGATATTTTATGATTTAAAGGACCAATTTATAATAAAAAATACTTAAAGAACTAACTTATTATAATAATCTAACTTAAATGACCTTAGATGATCATGATATTTGACCTATTTTTTCCAAACAAATCTTATACAATGACGCATGGTGAAATTTCAAAAAAAAAAAAATTATGCTAGGTCTGTTTCGTATAAATTAAAACTTTTTTGCCCCATTTAACATCACATTAAATGCCTATGATGAGTCTATACTTGATCATTTTTCAATTCATTGAAAATAATAATAGCAACAACAACAATAATTAAGAAGATTTTCCTTCAAAAACAAAAACAAGTTTGTACGAAAAATAAAAGTTAATTAAGTTTGCTAATTTGTCATCATTTGTATTGACAATAATAGTGTTATCTAAGTTGGAATTGGATCGGGTCGTGGCAGTTACATGAAGTACTCAACATCTAGAACGAGTCCGGGGGACTTGCCTATTTTTCTTTTATTAACTTTTACTTCTCCTAACTAACCCTTCTTACTTGCCTATTTTTATGCCTCACTTCCAGTTTATCTATCTATACAATAATGTAAAATTTAAATGTAATATTGTAAGGTCACGTAACATCCTATCCTATAAGCTCATTAATTTAGTTCCAATGGATGATGAGAGTCATAGTAATTTGCCAAATGGATTCAACACAGAAAACCCTGAAAGTCATTGTTTAAAAACAATCAACAACAACAACAACAACAACAACAACAATAATCATAATCATCATCACAATAGCAATAGCAATAAAGAACAAGATCGTTTTCTTCCAATAGCAAATGTTGGTAGAATAATGAAAAAAGTTATTCCTGCAAATGGAAAAATCTCAAAGGATGCAAAAGAGACAGTTCAAGAATGTGTGTCGGAGTTCATAAGTTTTGTCACCGGGGAAGCATCGGATAAATGTCAAAGAGAAAAAAGAAAGACAATCAATGGTGATGATATTATTTGGGCTATTACAACGTTAGGCTTTGAAGATTATGTGGAACCATTAAAATGTTACCTTCAAAAATATAGAGATATTGAAGGTGAAAAAGTCAATGTTCCAAAACAACAAAGATCTGAACAAAGGCTACATCAACATCAACATCAACATCAACATAATCAAGATGAATTAAATAATCAACATTTCAACAATAGTGTATATACATCTACAAATCTCATGTCTCAACCTCCTTATATGACTACTGATCAACCATTTCCACTACCTTTCTCTCCAAATTCGATTCAAAAACAATTACGACCGCAAGATCAGATTGATTCCATAGGGCATTGGTATGAATGAGTAAGACCAAGCTTATTTTATGTTTGGTCTTTTTTTTTCTTCTTTTCTTTTTGATATAATTAACAATATATTGTAATCTTAGATATAGAGTTATATATATGCGTATAAGAGTATATACACATGCAATTTAATGTAATGTTTTGTGTCACCTTTCAAAATAAAATGAACTTGAAGTTTTTGTTTGTCATTCTCATGTAATATTGACAAGGAAAATGATAAATTGCACAAAAGTTACACTTAAGTGAATATGCACAATGTGATTTGTTGCTTTTTTACTATTAAAACAAGTTCGATTGAGCCTTTTTTGGTATGACCTAATATGTCCAAATTCTGTCATATGCCAATAATCAAACAGAATCACTCAACGATACTTATGATGGCCACTAATTAAGCGATACTTATGATGGCCAATGATTCATGAGGGGATTCTCGTGTGTTTGGTTACACTTTTTAAGGATGCAAAATTGATTTTAGAAACGCATAATTGATTTTGATGTGATATTCTAAATGATAGTACTTGTTAAGAAAATATCCAGATCTAACTAAACTAGTTTCAAAAGATATGAGTGTCCTACTCTTCTACGTTCACAATTTATACTAGAAAAATGCTATGTATAGCGAAGCAAATCATCCCGAGTAAAATTTATAGTTCATATTATATATTTGGGTGCACTTCATTTTATTATGAGCTACACTAAATGTTTGTTCATATATTATTCTATGTTGTACATGCAATACATACAGGTATACATAGAAAATATGGTAACAATAAAGGTAGCAATTATTATCTGAAATATGCAATCTTAATCAGAACCAAACTCCCAAGAAACTAGAAGCTTGAGTTGGAATTAATCCACGAGACGAAATCTGGAAGAGTGTTGGGATCAGCTCTATGCTTCCTTTGTGTAAACTCGAAAAATTGTTTCCAAGTGAAATCAGGATATTTCATTGACTCTTTTCTTCCCAGTATATTTTCAGGTGCTCTCACAATTTTGTCTCCTTTTGGACACAAAAAGAAAGCAAGAGTCTTTCTATCCTTCTCCTTATTAGCCAATACCCTATGGAGACAACTCTTGTATATTCCATTAGTCAATGCCTATCACAACCAAAAACACCGTTGTCACTTTCTCATAAATATTATAGAATTATGAGTTAATATAGTATCATAAATATTGTATACATACCTTGAAAGTGTCCCCTATGTTAATGACAAAGTTATTAGGTTGAGGACGAATACTAAGCCATTTGTTATCCACAAAAGCTTCTAGACCTCCAACTTGATCTTGAAAAAGAATGGTGACTGAGGTTGGGTCACAATGAGGACCAGTGCCAAGGGCGCCAGCATGGATGCCACTGCAAGGTGGGTAAGAGTTGCACCTCATCATAGTTTCTGCATCTTCAAAAAACTTTTTATAGAATGATCGATCAACATCCAAGCTAATGGCCAGCAGCTCCAAAATAACATCTGATAATTTCTTCATGGCTTCACAATACTTTTGTAACACCAACCTATTCCAATTGGAAAGAAACAATAGGTCAAAATCAAAATATCAAACGTTAAAATTAATCAAAATTTATACTCCCTCTTCGTCCCATTTTAACTGAGTCCGTTGACCATTTCACATAGATTAAGAAAAGTGTATAAATGAAAGAGAGAGAAATGGTTTTTAGTGTCTTTGTCAAATATTGGTGCATTCTTCTTTATCATAAATGTAAAGTAGAATATATTGAATTGAGATTGGTGAAAGTAATATTAATTAGAGTTAAAATTGAAAAAAGTAATTATTGTTGTATTGGAAAGTGAAATGGGTCAAGATTTTTGAGACAATATTTTTTTTACAAATGACTCAGTTATTATGGAACGGAGGGAGTAATTCACTTAGTTGATACATGAATTAGTCATTGGGAGAAATTAAAACATCAGTAGTTATTAAGTTATGAGAATCTACCTTAGTAACTTCAATGGACGAGTTCAAATCTCATTAAAATAGTTGTAAAGTAGAAATTGGTTTCAATTTAATAAAATATTTTTTCTTCCGCGATTAAAAATTATATATATGGGGGAATTAATGAGTCTACCTCTATTTTTTAGAATAGACTCAATATTTCAACCCACATTTTTAACGAAAATGTGGGATGAATTGACCTATCAAAAAAAGTGAGTTGAGAGTTGCAAATTCTGATCACCCCTAAACGGTCTGGATTAACATGTCGAGTTGGTAAAAAAGTATATTTTAAAAATAAAATATTTAATTGTCAGAAGACATCCTAAACATTATTTAAAAGTAAAAATAAAATAAAATAAACAATTTGGTTTGATTTAATGGGTTAGTAACATTGGATATTTGGATCTCCTACAACAACGCAGTTATGGAGACCGTTAGATTTAGCGAAATAAGTTCTTTCTCTTCAGATCTAAAGGTATCTATAGTTGTTGTACAATGTCGTTGCTGTAAAGGATCCGGATCTGCACATTGGCGAGTTTAATCACCAAACTCGCCCTTTTCATTTTTAGTGCATGTTTAGATTTGCGAGAAAATAAGTTAATTGCAACAAAAAAAAATATTATGGTTCTTACCCAGCGTGTTGGTGGTCATCACCTAAGGCAGAAGTGAAGAAGTCAACAATTTGTGTCTCTGATTGATCATAGTGTTTGTATTGAAAAGTAAATGTCTCTTTCCATGGCAAACTAGTAGAGTACCTTGCTGCATGAGCACCTGAATAACCCCATGGATTTCTCATTGCATTGAGCTTCCTATCCAAAGGAAGTTTGAAAAGGGACACAAATTCTTGATAAGTAGCATTTATCAAATTTTGGTCAACTCCATGATTGGTGACTTGGAAAAAGCCATGCTCCATGCATGTCTCCCTCACAATCTTTGCAGCAGCAGCCAAAGCAGCATCATCACCGTTGAATATGGCTTCCAAATCAATGACAGGTACATTCAACTCTTCTTTGCTGGTTTCAACCAAATCCTCGGATGACCAGATAAACTCTTGTGGCACCTTTGCTTCCTCGTGCAGGGATTTGAAGTCAATAAGTCCTTTGAGATCATTTTCACTTTTCAAAGGTGAAATAGTAGAGGTGATTGATGCCATTGGGATTCAGAATTAACAGAGGCTAATTTGTAAACAAGTTTAGGCATGAGTCCAATACATAAGGGCAAGATATATAAATACAATTTTAGGTTTTGTCAGAAAAAAAAAATCAATTTTAGGTATCTAGAAGAGAATGGAATAAAATGAAATGCTATTTTTTATTTTTATTTTTATTTCAGATTGTATACTTCAACTCAATTCAATGAATATGAAAACCATATATAATTCAATGAATCATATATCAATTTTGAAAATTATAATAGTTGTTTATTTAAAATTTTACTTCAACTCAATTCAATGAACAATATACAATAGGTATTTATTTAAAAATATATTTCAAATATTTTAAAAATAGTAAATGTAAATTTTAAAAAAAGAAATTGAGAAGAGGGAAATTATTATTTATTAAATGGCACCATTGACCTTTTTATAACTTTTCTGAGTGGATATGCACTTGGAGGTTACAGCATCAAAAAATTACCATCTTTCGAAACAAAAAAAAAACATAAAAAAATTACCCCTTATTGTACATGTATTTGACTTATTTTATAAAAAATGTGTTTGACATTTAAAGTTTAAAGAAAAATTAAACTATACAATTTCAATAATATCCAACTTAAATAATAGCAATCCTTTATTATAAAAGCTAGACTTGCTTGGCTATCATGTTTGCCCTAATCCTCCCTACTTTGCCCTAATTCCCTAGCATTTTTCCCTCCTAAACATGTACTACTTGCTCGAGTAATCTCATCCGTTCAAGCACTTGATCACATCCGTTTATTCAAACTTGAAAAAAGTTCTCTCAGTTCGTTAATGCAATTGAATACGTATTAAAGCATAATCAAGTCGGTCAACATTCCCATACACTAATTGCTAATCAAAAATAACTAATTCCCCTACACTAATTGCTAATCAGAAATAATATAAACATCCCTTAGAAAGCGGCAATTGAAAATGTTTCACGCATACATTTTTTATTGTTTCACACATACACTAATTCCTATCACATTATTCTACTGACATTTCAATGTTTCACGCATGCATTTTTTACACTATAATGTGTTATCCGATATAGAGTGATAGGAAGATATGCGTTTCAAGGTGAAATTCCCTCGAATTTTACCACTAAAGTATGCACTAATCACTCTACCAATTACTACCTATTAAAAGCAATTATGACCTACTTATTTCAAATATTAACACGTATCAAGGTTGATTCGATTTTGAATATGAATTATTACGTATTGTTAATGGCAA